>NC_073224.2:214547500-214868750 GCF_029281585.2 Gorilla gorilla gorilla
GGGTCAAGCAGGGAGAACCTGGGGAGAGACCCTGCCCCTTCTTTTCCTTCTCCTTCCTCTCCTTTCTCTTCTTCTTCCTCTTCAAATAGCTTTTTGAGGTGTAACTGGCATACAATCAATTGTACATATTTAGGCTGGGTATGGTGGCTCACGCCTGTAATCCCAGCACTTTGGGAGGCCAAGGCGGGTGGATCACTTGAGGTCAGGAGTTTGAGACCAGCCTGGGCAACACGGTGAAACCCCGTCTCCACTAAAACTACAAAAATTAGCCAGGCATGGTGGCAGGTGCCTGTGATCCCAGCTACTCGGGAGGCTGAGGCAGGAGAATCACTTGAACCTGGGAAGCGAAGTTTGCAGTGATCTGAGATCATGCCACTGCACTCCAGCCTGGGTGACAGAGCGAGACTTTGTCTCAAAAACAAAACAAAACAATTGTACATATTTAAAGTGTTGTAACCAACTGAGTTGTAGAGAAACACCACACTTTGAGACTAATTCAGGAGTCCTTTATTAGCCGGCGACCTAGAGACGGCTAGTGCTCAAAATTCTCTCGGCCCCAAAGAACGGGCTAGATTTTCTTTTATACTTTGGTTTAGAAAGGGGAGAGGGAACTGAGCTGAAGCAATCTTACAGAAGTAAAACAGGCAAAAAAGTTAAAAAGACAAATGGTTACAGGAAAACAAACAGTTCCAGGTGCAGGAGCTTTAAATCCATCACAAGGTGACAGGTGTGGGGGCTCTGGGTGCTATCTGCAAGACACAAACGCTGGGGCTTTAGAGTACTATCACCCGGGTAAGTTCCTGGGAACTGCGGACACAGCTTGCCACAGTACCTTATCAGCTAATTGCACTCTTTGATGTGCGGGGAGTCAGCTTGCACAAGTTAAGTCCTTGAGGAAGGGGGTGGGTAAGGAGCCCTTAACGTCTTGCAAATGAAGGAGCCTAATGGAATCCGTCTGGCTTTCTTAGCTAAGAGAGAGTCAATCAAGTTAATACAAGTTAGGGTATCACAAAAGTATATAATTTGATACATTTCAACGTATTTATACACTGAAGAGACCATCACCACCATCAAGACAAGGAGCACACCCATCACTTCCACACACTTCCTCCTGCTCCTTTGAAATTCCTCCCTCCCTACCCACCTGGTCCCACCCAAAGGCAACCACTGAACTACTTTCTGTCACTAAGGTTTGCATTTTCTGTAATTTTTTTGTTTGAGACAGGGTCTCACTCTGCCACCCACACCGTAATGCAGTGGCACCATCATGACTCACTGTAGCCTCAACCTCCCCAGGCTCAGGTGATCCTCCCCCCTCAGCCTCCTGAGTAGCTAGGACCACAGGTGTAGGCCACCATGCCAGGCTAATTTTTGTATTTTTTTTGTAGAGATGGCGTTTCACCGTATTACCTAGGCTGGTCTCGAACTCCTGGGTTCAAGCAATCCTCCTGCCTTGGCCTCTCAAAGTGCTGGGATTGTAGGCGTGAGCCACTGTGCCCAGCCCTCTGTAATGTTACACAAAGGGAATCATGCAGCACGTACTGCCCTTGCCCTTGGTCTGGCTTCTTTTGCTCAGCATGATTATTCTGAGAATCATCTGTGTTGTTGCGTGTAACTGACTTCATCAGCTTCTCTCTGTAGCCGTCAGCTCCTGGCTTCTCCCAACAGACAATCTCTCTTTATCCCCTGCAAGTGTTCTTGCCTATTTAGCAGAATCAGGGTACTCTATCGAAAAGACTCGGAAAATTGGTTTAATCTATTCATTCATTCCTCAAGTATTTATTGAATAACTATTCTATACCAAGTACTATGCTAATCAAGCAAGGATAGCACAAACAGGACAAATCTCCAGCTCAGTCACTTGAGTTGCAATAAATATTTGCTGGATAGGTCAGGTGCAGTGGCTCACACGTGTAATCCCAGCACTTTGGGGATTACTGAGACGGGAGGATCTCTTGAGCCCAGGAGGCCAAGGCTGCAGAGAACCATGACCATGCCACTGCACTCCAGCCTGGGTGACAGAGTGAGACCCTGTCTCTGAAAAAAAATATTTGCTGGATAAATTAAGGAAATCTGAGGAACCCCATCTAACACTAGCCATTGCAGCAACAGGTAAACTAGAACGAGTGTGAATTTGGAATGAGGAAACCCGATGTTAGCCATCATTCTGTAATGTCATGTATTATGTAATGTATTATGTATTAATGTATGTATTACGTAGGCAAGTTCCTCGACCTCTCTCACTGGTAAAATAAAAGTAGTAATCTTTGTTCTACTTCACTGGGTTATTTTAAAGATCAAGTGAGGTAATAATGTCTCTAACAACATTCTGTAAAATGCAAACCACCACATGAATGTGAAAGTTTATTACTAGGGATTTAGCCAACCACAAGGGAATGTGTGAGCATAACAGCTATCATATTGCAAGCGTACAGTTTCTGATTTTGTGCTAGGTGCTTTTCCACATTACCTGATTTTATCCTCACAACAATCCTGCATAAAAGTAAGTATCTCACCCAGGTGTGGTGGCTCATGCCTATAATCCCAGCACTTTGGGAGCCTGAGGTGGGCAAATCACTAGAGGTCAGGAGTTTGAAACCAGCCTGGTCAACGTGGTGAAACCCTGTCTCTACTGAAAATACAAAAAAAAATTAGACAGGCGTGGTGGTGGATGCCTGTAATCCCAGCTACTTGGGAAGCTGAGGCAGGAGAATTGCTTGAGCCCAGGAGGTGGAGATTGCAGTGAGACGAGATTGCGCCACGGCACTCCAGCCTGGGTGACAGAGCAAGGCTATGTCTCAAAAGAGAAAAAAAAAGTAAGTATCTCAGTCTTGAAGATGATGAAATGGAGGCCTAGAGAGATTAAGTAACTTGCCCAAAATGACAGAACTAATGCATAGAAAAGAAGAAATGTGATGTCTTTTGGCTCCAAAGACACCCCACATATGTGTTGGGTACAGTTACTAGAGAAAAGTTATTCCACCCCCACCCCACCCCCAGAAATCTTCTGACTTGTTTTCTCGCAGTTGAGTAGGACCATTTATTCGGCAGTGTACCATTCTCAGCTTGCAGTTGAAAGCCAAATATCCATTAAAAAGGCAAGGATGCAAACTTGCAAAGCTGATAAAGCCAGGGTGATTTTTTTTTTTTTTGCAAACCATCCAAGAAGACATTTTAAATACTCATTGAATTTCACAGAACTGACTGCCAGGATTGGAAAGACATTAAAGCCAGCTCAGCCACTGCCTCGCTGGTTGGCCAGACCACGCCTGGCACTTCTGGAAGGGAGCACTCACCACCCCCCAAGGGCACCCATCTCATCCTCTGATGGTTTATTAAAATGCACTCATCATTTGCTAATTCATTCCACTACGTGCATTACCTAATTTGTGACATGGTATGAAGTACCAGAGAGATAATTCTAAATAAAATATAGTTATGGGTCTCAAGGAGCCAGATATGCTAATCTCCTATCCTCCTGCAGTTTACAGTGGTCCTCACCAGATACTTATTTACAAAAATTCAGTTTATTATTTATTTTTTTGAGACAGAGTCTTGCTCTATAGCTCAGGCTAGAGTGTAATGGTGTGATCTCGGCTCACTTCAACCTCTGCCTCCCAGGTTCAAGCGATTCGCCTGCCTCAACCTCCCAAGTAGCTGGGACTACAGGCACCTGCCACCACGGCTAATTTTTGGAGTCTTAGTAGATACGGTTTCACCACGTTGGCCAGGCTGGTCTCGAACTCCTGACCTCAGGTGATCTGCCCACCTCAGCCTCCCAAAATGTTGGGATTACAGGCGTGAGCCACCATGCCCGGCCAAAACTTCAGTTTATAACACAATCTTTCATGTGTCTTCTGCTTTCATTAAAAGAATAAACAGTTCCCTTCTTTATTTCAGTTTAATAAACCATGGATTTTATTTCATGCTTTGCAAAACACAAGGGCTCACTGACATGCACTTCGTAAACTAATTCTGGCTGGTCGCCTGTAATTCCAGCACTTTGGGAGGCTGAGGCCGACAGATCACTTCAAGTCAGGAGTTCAAGACCAGCCTGGCCAATATGATGAAACCACGTCTCTACCAAAAATATAAAAAATTAGCCAGGTGTGGTGGTGCGTGACTATAATCGCAGCTACTCAGGGGGCTGAGGCAGAAAAATCACTTGAACCCGGGAGGCGGAGGTTACAGTGAGCTGAGATCGCGCCACTGCACTCCAGCCTGGGCGACAGAGTGAGACTCTGTCTCAAAAAATAAATAAATACAAATAATGTAAAATACGAAACAAGCAATCCTGGCAGTAGCTGCTGGAATGAGAGGAGGGAGAGGTCATAGGGAGGTGGGGGAGAATGGAGCATGGAGTTGTGTTGGATTTGGCTAAGCAGCTGGAAGTGCAAGGCATTCCAAGCAAGCAGAGGGGGGCAGGTGGGGAGCGTCTGCAAGAACAGAAGCAGCATGAGCAACCTGGCTCGGCAGTGTGTGAAAAGGCTGAAAGGTGGCTAGAGCCATTTCAATTTCATCCTTCAGGCAAATGGGAAAGTCCCAAAGGTTTGAGTGGGGAAGCAATGCCTACAATGAAAGTTTGAGAGTGAAGCAGAGTGATCGAATTAAGCATGTAGGCCGAATTCTGAAATAACTGCAATGTGCTGAAGATCATCCATTGGCTTCTGAATGAGTATTTGCAGTTTATTTTTTAAAATGATTTTATTGCCAAGAAATATAAACACTACTGTTTTGGTACAAAAACATAACACAATGTGTTGAGTCCCTCTTGCTGTTTTACACAAAGTTTTAAAAACCTACTCTTGTCACAGTGGTATCACCCCTACTTCTGATTTCAAATAAATGTTCTAGAGACACAGTAAGGGCCCAACAAATGCTTGTTCAACAACACAAGGAGAGCCAGCTTTTAAAGTAAGGTAGGAAAACAGGCCGGGCGCAGTGGCTCACACCTGTAATCCCAACACTTTGGGAGGCTGAGGTGGGCAGATCACTTGAGGCCAGGAGTTCAAGAACAGCTTGGCCAACATGGTGAAACCCTGTCTCTACTAAAAATACAAACATTAGCCAGGCGTGATGGCACACACCAGTAGTCCCAGCTATTCAGGAGGCTGAGGCAGGAAAATGGCTTGAACTGGGGAGGCAGTGGTTGCAGTGAGCCGAGATCGTGCCACTGCACTCCAGCCTGAGGTACAGAGGGAGACTCCATCTCAAAATAAAACAAAACAAAACAAAATCATACAAAAACATTAGCTGGGTGTGGTGGTGCACACCTGTAATCCCAGCTACTTGGGAAGCTGAGGCAGAATTACTTGAACCCCTGGGGGGAGGTTGCAGTGAGCTGAGATCGTGCCACTGCACTCCAGCCTGGGCAACAGAGTGAGGAGACTCTGTCTCAAAAAATATATATATTAAAAAAAAGAGAAAAAAAGTAAAGTAGGAAAACACATCAGCAGCCTGCCAACAGACTCCCCTAGCCTCGGTGAGGGCCAGTGTTCTGGGAGGCAGATCTGAATTCTAGTCCTAGTTCACCCACTGGCAGGCTGGTGCCCTTGGGCAGGTCACTTCTCTGGAGCTCAGTTTCTTCCTCTATAAAATGAGATCAAATCCCATGTTCTAAGAGTTTGTGCTCTGGAGTCAGACAGATCTGGGTTCTACCACTGCCAGCTCTGTGATCTTGTAGCTTCAGTCTCGTCATCTAACATGGAGATAACAGTAACTGTCTCACTGTGTTCTTGGGGTTTAAAGGAGATAATGTATGTGAACTGTTAGCAAACAAGTGTTAGCTACCCTGATTTCCGGTTTCAGAGTTCTGTGGTCCCAGTTTATGCCACATGAAGTGACGCTGTATGGTAGGCTGTGGTGTGGCACCACTTCAGAACTCAGCGCATGCACAGCTTGCAGAAGAGAAGGCCAAAGGAGACCTAAGAAGGCTCTTCGAACACTTGAAAGACTGGCATGTACGCCGGGCGCGGTGGCTCACGCCTGTAATCCCAGCAGTTTCGGAGGTCGAGGCGGGTGCATCACCTGAGTTTGGGAGTTTGATACCAGCCTGACCAACATGGTGAAACCTCGTCTCTACTAAAAAATACAAAAATTAGCTGGGCATGGTGGCAGGTGCCTGTAATCCCAGCTACTCGGGTGGTTGAGGCAGGAGAATTGCTTGAACCCGGGAGGCAGAGGCTGAGATTGCATCACTGCACTCCAGCCTAAGACAAGAGCGAAACTCCATCTCAAAGAAAAAAAAAACAAAAAAAAAACCCCCACAAAACCTGGCATGTAGAAGAAAAATATTTTTTCTCTACGCTTCTCCAAAGAATTTAACTAGGCCCAGGGGAGGTGCAGTATAAATTTCTAACAATCTCAACTGTCTGCCAAATGGAATGAGCTACTTCATATGGCACTAGTGAGTCCTCTGTCTTTGGAGGCATTCAAATAAAAGCCAGATGGCCATTTATCAACAATCCATGTAAAATGTTAGATGAAATAAAACCTATATATCTAAGATCTCTTCCAATTCAGATTTTATGAAAGAATTTCTAAGGTCTTTGTAATGAGACATTTAGGCTGTTTCAAGAGATCAAGCCAAAATCAGTATGTGGGTTCATCTGCAATAAAAATGTTTGTTTTGCTTTTACAGTTTCCTCATTTGGCTGTTGGATTTTAAGCAAAAGCATCCAAGAAAAACAAGGCCTGTTCAAAAACAAGACAACTTCCTTTCACTGTTGCCTGCATTTGTACGTGAGAAACGCTCATGACAGCAAAGTCTCCTTATGTATAATGAAACAAGGTCAGAGACAGATTTGATATTAAAAAAATAAAGACTAAAAACTTAGTTTAAGAGTCAATTTAATAAGTTTAAAATAAATGTTTAGTTTCATTAGGATGATGCTATCAATATTTTCTTGGTTACAGACACATTATTAAAGTTTTGGGTTAATTTTATTGACAATTCTTAAGATTCTTTCTCATGCTTAATAAAGCATGGTACTCAGTTAACTCTTGTCTACATCAGCAAAGCAGATAATACAAAACAGGAAAATTACAAATCACTGATACTTAGTCATTGTGGGAATCATGCTTTTCTCCCAGCAGTTTTACAAGGTGGGTGGCATTCCCTGAGCATATTCTGAATTGCACTGTGGGGAAAGAGGTTGTGCTCAGTTGTAGGGTGGGGGGATGCACTGCCTGAGGATTAAAAAACTAGTTCTGTGACCGTGAGGAAGTCGTTTAAATTTCCATGGTCTGTTCCCTCCTATGTGAAAAGAGAAGGTGGACTTCAACCTCTAAGATCTTCTCCAGTTTTCACATTGTATGGACTTTTGTAGAAAAAACATCAGGAGTTCATGCGGGATGACAGCAAGTCATTTCTTTGAGGAGAGTCTTGATCACCAGGCAATATTCACAGCATAGAGACTGTCGGATGACGATGGCTAGCATGGAAATGAGACCCACACATTTAAATCACCCAGCAAATATTCCAAAGGCTAATTGTAGCACATTTTATGAAAGACATTTCAAACTGTGGTCCTGAAGAGTGTATCCCATCTTGCAGAGGTGGGGAGCCTGGGGGGACAAGAGTTCTGAAGAGGAAGAGACAACAAGAGTTCCCAGTAGCTAATGTTTGTCATTCTAGTTGACCGTGCTGGTCTATTAGGCTAGTGGTTCAGTACACAGATGAAATGCAACATGGAACCCAGTTTATTATCAGAACAACTACAAATAAATTGTCCCCTGTCTAAGACTGGAGTGTCAAGTCTCTGCCCTTTTTTCCTTTCCTTCAATGGTGGATGTGGAGTGACTGTGCATCCCACCAGAACCACGTGTCATGGCTGAGTCACATCTTCCTGCCCTTGGAATGAGAGGCACAGTGGAAGAGCTTCCCACGGAAGGGACACAGGGAGCCTGGTGGCTGGACCATGGTGCTTCTCTCTTCCAACACATCCACTCACCCCTTGGGAGACCCTCAAAAGCCAGTTACATTACATGTTCACAGAATTTTTGGTAAAAGTAAATACCAATTATAGTGAGGAAGAATTCTGACCATGGAATATTTTAAAAACTAAAAAATGTTTATATTTCATTTAACATTTGACACAGAAGAGACCACATTTGAATAAACACATTAAATCTTCAGAGCACTTTCATTGTGGTTTTGGACCTCAGATATGACAAATACTTACATTGACAAATCCATAATTTCTTTCGTAATTTCTTTTTATTTTTACAAATTATACCATGATAAAATTTGACAAAAATTATTCATGTGAAAGTTTCCTCTAACATTTTATAAGTTAATCAAGTGCATACCACAATAGATTTTTGGTTGTTGTTTAGGTGTTCTCGTGATTTTAGTATTACACAACTTTAAGCTGAGACTACACTCAGAAATAAGTTTAGAAAATGGCATTACAAAAGGTTGGGAGTGAGCAGTAAAAAAACAAACAAACCCATGCAGGGCTGTTGTGCTGCGGGAAATCAGATGTGTTCACTGCCATAAGTCTTCAGTGCGGCCAAACTTAAAAACCAGCCCTCTGTGAATAAAACAAGAAATATCACATGACTCCCTGAATTTGAGAAAAGAGTATGTGAGATTTCGAGAATGGTGTGAAACAAAGAATAATTGATGAGTTGTAGAAGAAATTTTGGTACGAAATGTATCAAAACAGAAACTGATCATTCTAAGGTAGTGAATTCTTCCATTATGTTCAACTGTGCTATTAACCACCATATTCCCAACAACCTTAACTTTCCAGTACTGAATACACATGTGACTTTTAAAAAGTTACCAGTGTTTACTATGTAACCATTATATGTCTGATTTTTTTTTTTTGAGACAGAGGGATTTTTTTTTTTTTTTTTGTGTCGCCCAGGCTGGAGTGCAGTGGCGTGATCTCGGCTCACTGCAAGCTCTGCCTCCCGGGTTCACGCCATTCTCCTGCCTCTGCCTCCCAAGTAGCTGGGACTACAGGCACCCGCCACCACACCCGGCTAATTTTTTGTATTTTTAGTAGAGATGGGGTTTCACCATGGTAGCCAAGATGGTCTCGATCTCCTGACCTCGTGATCCGCCTGCCTCGGCCTCCCAAAGTGCTGGGATTACAGGCGTGAGCCACTGTGCCCAGCCCTATACATCTGATTTTATCAAATTCATTCAACAAACTGTTTTGGTGCCAGGGCTATAAATAAGATACAAAGCCACTGCCCTCAAATTGCTCTCATTCTTGCTAACGTGATGTGGTAAGTGTGGGGGTGGTTGGGGAAGGAGACTTATATACCAAGTATTAAGGGGGCACAGAAACACAGAATTCGGTCGCCCTGAATAAGTTACAAAAGGATTTACAGAGGTGGTAATATCTGAGATGGGCTTTTGTGGAAAAACAGGGGTTTGAATGGGAGATTGGTAGGAACAAGACCTAGCGGGATGAAGGCAGGTGTTTCGGGGACAGGAAACAGTACATCAAAGGGGAAAGAGGCATAAAAAAGCATGGGGCTTCTGGAAAAGCCCAGGAGACTAGTATGACAGGAATTTGCCCTCACAGAGCTTACAGTCCAGGGCAAGCTTGTCCAACCCACAAAGCTGGGCCACATGTGGCCCAGGACAGCTTTGAATGAGGCCCAACACAAATTCGTAAACTTTCTTAAAACATTATGAGATTTATTTTGTGATTTTTTTTTTTTTAAAGCTCATCAGCTATTGTTGGTGTATTCTATGAGTGCCTCAAGACAATTCTTCCAATATGGCCCAGGGAAGCCAAAAAATTGGACACCCCTGGTCTAGCGTTTCAGTGAGGGAATGTCTACAGTTGTCCTTAAGGCTTCAATTTAAAAGAGGCAAGAGGGCAACTGTATGCATAAGATGATACCTGAGGTGTTAACAGAACAAGGAAGAATCCACCATGGCCAAATTACGGTTGGCCATGAGGAGGCAGGGAATGGACACAGCCAGGCTTTGGAAAGCCAATTGCCAAGGGTGGCAAATTACCCACAGGTGCCTTAGATGAGCCAGAGTGCAGATGCCTGCCTGCATGCTCTATGGGGCTGCCTGCCTGCATGCTCTATGGGGATGCCTGCCTGCATGCTCTATGGGGCTGCCTGCCTGCATGCTCTACGGGGCTGCCTGCCTGCATGCTCTATGGGGCTGCCTGCCTGCATGCTCTATATGGGGCAGCCGGTGCGCAGTCCCAGGCACCAAATGAAATGGGGGCTATGAGCCAGACACAGTGGCTCATGCCTGTAATGCCAGCAGTTTGGGAGGCCAAGGCGGGCAGATCGCTTGAGCCCAGGAGTTTGAGACCAGCCTGGGCAACATGGCAAAACCCCGTCTCTACAAAAAATACAAAAATTAGTCGGGCATGGTGGCATGCGCCTGTAATCCCAGATCTCTGCTCTTCTAGTTAATATAGGATCTACTGCTGTAACAAAGAAAAACTGAAGTTGGTTATTAGAGGCCTCTACTGTCCAAATAGCTTAAAAGAGATGCTGTAACTTCAGAATACTCGTCACAAGATATGAACTCTAATCGGAAGAGTTTCCTGGGCAAGAGCCAGGGACCAGTCCCTCCTACACTGTCAAAATTACCTGGGGTTCAATCTGCTTACAGGATACAAGGTATAACCCAAAGAGGCTGTGCATCTTGTCACATCTAAGTTTACATTTTTATTTCCAAACTGATTTTACAAAATGGCAAAAATGCCTGGTGATGGAATAGAACAGGTGTGAATACCAACTGGTGGCTCTTTCTGAAGGGCAACTATTACTATTTCAAGAGGGCTTCAGTAGACATGGGATTTTTGTTTCTTTTTTGGAGGTGGGTGGGAAGGGAAGGGGAAGGAAAAGTCCTGTAATATACATCAGATTCCTAGCCTTTTTTGGATTAGGGGCTTCTTTGAAAATCTGATGAAAGCCACAGACTATCTCTTTCCAGAAATACACAAAACACCAATTTCCTGCATATGGAAATGTCTGGTGATATCTCACCTTCAGAAGACTACTGAAAGAATAAAGGTTAAGAACTCTTGGCCGGGCACGGTGGCTCATGCCCGTAATCCCAGCACTTTGGGAGGCCGAGGTGGGTGGGTCACGAGGTCAGGAGATCAAGACCATCCTGGCTAACATGGTGAAACCCTGTCTCTACTAAAAATACAAAAAATTAGCTGGGCATGCTGGCAGGTGCCTGTAATCCCAGCTACTCGGGAGGCTGAGGCAGGAGAATCATTTGAACCTGGGAGGCAGAGTTTGCAGGGAGCCAAGATCACGCCACTGCATTCCAGCCTGGATGACAGAGTGAGACTCCCTCTAAAAAAAAAAAAAAAAGAACTCCTGATGCAGGCTGGGTGTGGTGGCTCATGCCTGTAATCCCAGCACTTTGGGAGACTGAGGCAGGCAGATCACGAGATCAGGAATCAAGACCATCCTGGACAACATGGTGAAACCCCGTCTCTACTAAAAATACAAAAAAAAATAGCCAGGTGTGGTGGCGTGTGCCTGTAGTCCCAGCTACTCGGGAGGCTGAGGCAGGAGAATTACTTGAACCCGGGAGGCGGAGGTTGCAGTGAGCTGAGATTGTGCCACTGCACTCCAGCCTGGGTGAGAGACTGAGACTCTGTCTCAAAACAAAACAAAACACACACACACACACACACACACACACACACACACACACACACACACACACACACACACACACACACTCCTGATGCAGAGGATTAAGAGCTGTTGAGCTGTTTTGTTTGTGGGGTTTTTCGGCCAGTGATGGGGGTAGGTTGTGGGGGCTGGAGGGGGTGGTGGTGGTGGTTGGAGGAACAGCATGGGTAGAGAAAAGGGCAGGCCCTAAATTTCTAGGAAAGATGAACATCAGAGAAGATTACTGATAAAAGCCTTGAGGTTTCTAGAGGTTTTCGTCATCTTTTCATTTGTAATTGAAAGGGAAGGATAAAAAAATGTTTGGGCTTTTCCTCCACACCTCAAAGCTCACTCACAAACTCTACGATATCAAGGGCAGAAGAACTATAAAATATATCAGAAACCAAAATTTAAGGATAAATGGTTTTAGGCAGGCTTTCACTTAAAGCAACTGTTAGAGATCTAAGTTTAAAATGAACATCACCAGTGTTATGTAACTAAATCTTCATGAATCATAGTTACTCACTCATTAAAAGGGGGCGTGGTAGCAATCTTAAAAATTAATATATGCTCCTAAGGTTGGCAGCAAACCAACTCATCTATTTAAAATATCCTTCTCAACCTTACTCTCCATGTTTTACGAAAATATCATGGGGGAGGGGCATTGGATGAGTAATTAGGCAACTAAATATAGAAAATGATATAAAAGAAGCTATTTTTAAAAAAAAAAAAAGATAAAGAATGCAAAACAAACTTACCCAAAAAAGATGAAGGCATTCTGGAAAAATACAGCAATTCCAGGGTATACTATGTCTTTTTCTGTAAAAATAATCGCGGTGTTTAGAGGGTTATGATCTCAAAACATTTAGTTTCAGATATATTGGCAAATACCAGTTTTCCTGCCTAGAAGAATTGATTTTTCTTAGAATTAGGGTTGCCTTGAGTATTAAAAGACATAATGTGTAACAGAGTCTAGCATGGCTTTAGTAAATGATAGCTCCCTTAGTTCACTTAACAAATATTTACTGGGGGCATACTGTATGCTGGCCCTATTTAATGCTGAGGATACCGCAATAAACAAAACAGGTAAAATTTTTTTTGCCCTCATGGAACTAGAGAATATACTGAATAAAAAGAAGATAAAATAATGCAGGAAAGGTGGAGAAGTGTAGTGTGACATCGGACACAGATGGCCAGTTAGACCTCATGAGAAGGTGACACTGGAGTAAGGACACGCAGGAAGTGGGGCAGAAGCCATGCACACGCCCTGAGGGAGCACGCCGGTGAATTACAGGAACAGCCACGTAGGCACAAGAGGGAAGAGCAGGGACAGGGTAAAGAAAGAGGACAACTGGGCAGCAGAGACCTGGCAGTCACAGTGAGGCCTCTGATTTTTACTCTGAGTGAGATGAGAAGCCACCGGGTTGTGAGCAGAAAAGTGATCTGAGCTGACATATTTTAAGAGGATCCCTCTGGCTGCTGTGCTGAGGGTAGATTAAAGGAGGCAAAAGAGGAAACAGAAACCAGTTAGGAGGCTCTTCCAGGAAATCAGGTGAGAGATTATGATGGATTGAACCAGGGTGGTAGCAATGGAGAGATGGTAAATGGTGGTTAGACTCAGGATATATTTTACAGCACAGTCAACATGATCTGCAGATAGATTGGATATGGGGCGTGGGAGGAAGACAAATGTCATCTTTGACAGGCCTTCCCCATCCAGGGCTTTTGGCCTAAACACCTGGAAAGATAGAGTAGCCAGCCATTAACTAAGATTGGAAGGACTGCTGGAGCAACATTTTTTTCTGATTGTATCTAGAAGTGAAGTTGAAATTCTCATAAATTTCTACTACTGGAATTGTTAATGACTGCTCATTGACAGAGGCACAATAAATAGGTGAACTGTCAAATTTTTCTCATTTCAGAACAGCTTTGGTTAATCTGATTAACATAACAGATGGTTTGCATAGGTCTTCACCACTATTTCACGTTAAATAACCATTACCACTAGAATGGCTTCTAAAAATGTTATAAAGCCAACTTTATAAAATTACAGATCTGCTGCTAATTATTCTCAAAACATAACCTTGCTCCAGAAGCTTTCAGGAAAATAGCCTAAAATTATGAGATAAAGACATTCCTACAAAAAGGGGCCCTGTATTAATAGTTGTACCTGGGAAAGAATTATCAGTAATTTCATTTTCTTCTTTTGAGTTCTTTTACATTCTTAGTTTTCTATAATGAATAAGCATTATGCAATTCCCATGATAAAAGGTAATTTTTTTCCTTTTTTTTTGTTTTGATTCTTTTGAGAGGGTCTCCCTCTGTTACCCAGGCTGCAGTGCAGTGGCGTGATCGCAGCTCACTGCAACCTCCACCTCCCAGGTTCAAGAGATCTCGTGCCTCAGCCTCCCAAGTAGCTGGGATTGGAGGTGTGTGCCACCATGCCTGACTAATTTTTGTATTTCTAGTAGAGATGGGGTTTTGCCATGTTGGCCAGACTGGTCTCAAACTCAAAATATATACATTTTAAAATATATATATGGCTGGGCGTGGTGGCTCACTCCTGTAATCCCAGCACTTTGGGGAGCCAAGGCAGGTGGATCACCTGAGGTCAGGAGTTCAAGACCAGCCTGGCCAACATGGCAGAACCCTGTCTCTACTAAAAATACAAAAATTAGCTGGACATGGTGGCAGGCGCCTGTAATCCCAGCTACTTGGGAGGCTGAGGCAGAAGAATCGCTTGAACCTGGGAGACGGAGGTTGCAGTGAGCTGAGATCGCATCACTGCACTCCAGCCTGGGAAACAAATATACATATAAAAAACAGATTTTATAGCAGCAAAAGAACAACTAACTTATAATATCATGTGAAATGCAAACGGGGGATAAAAATTATGATAATAACTAAAAACATAAGAAAAGAGAACAAAAGGAAATACACCAAAATATTTAAGAGTGGTGAAATTATTATTACTTCTTTTTCTTTTTTTCTTTTCTTTTCTCTTTTTTTGAGACAGCGTCTCACTTTGTCACCCAGGCTGGAGTACAGTGGCACAATCACAGCTCACTGCAATCTCTGCCTCCTGGGCTCAGGTGATCCTCTCACCTCAGTCTCCCGAGTAGCTGGGACCACACGTGCACATCACCATACTCGGCTAAATATTTATTATTTGTAGAGATGGGGTCTCCCTATGTTGTCCAAGCTGGTCTCAAAATCCTGGCCTCATGCAGTACTCCCTCCTTGGCCTCCTGAAGTGCTGGGATTACACTGCACCCACCCTTTTTTATTTTCTACAATTTTGGTAACATGATTTTAATAATAAATTACACATGGCTAGGCCTAGTGGTTCACACCTGTAATCCCAGCACTTTGGGAAGCTGAGGCAGGCAGATCACTTGAGCCCGGGAGTTTGAGACCAGCCTGGGCAACATGGTGAAGCCCCATCTCTACAAAAAATACAAAACTAGCAGGGCGTGGTGGCATGCGCCCGTCATCTCAGCTACTCAGGAGGCTGAGTGGGAGGACTGCTTGAGCCTGGGAGGTGGAGGTTGCAGTAAGCTGAGATTGTGCCACTGCATTCCAGCCTGGGTGACAGAGCAGACCCTGTCTCAAAAAATAAAAAAAATAATTAAAATAAAATTAAAAATACAAACATTTGGAAATATCTATTACTCCCGTCTATGAGATTAAATGATTTTAATAAAAATTTAGGAAACATTATTTTAATCTAAAAGTTACATTTTATTCAAATCAGTGTTAAAATATGAGCAGAATATATATAACCTGGTCCAGTTTTTATAAATCATTAATACTGTATTTTTACTATGACACCCATAGCAATTTTACCTGGACCATTAAATGGGTTTTCTATTTTTCTAGGGTCCCTCAAGGTGAAATTTCTCCCAGGGTCTAACAGTATACCTTTTCCTGAGCTTGCCTTAAAGTGGCCTTATATAGCAGATGTATATTAAATGTTAGTTTACTTTTCTGTCTGAAAGGAGGTGACATCATATTACCAGGGAGGCTTAACTGAATAAATCTCAATTCTGGGATGTTAGAGCTTTGCACAGATATTCTGAAAGTCAGAACTTGTTAGGCCAGGCTTGAGGCCAGGAGTTCAAGGCCAGCCTTAGCAACATAGCAAGATCCATCTCTATAAAAAATTTAAAAATTAGCTGGGTGTGGTTGTGTGTGCCTGTGGCCCTAGCTACCTGGGAAGCTGAGGTGTGAGGATGGCTTGAGCCCAGGAGGTTGAGGCTGCAGTGGGCCATGATCATGCCATTGCACTCCAGCCTGGGTGATAGTGAGACTCTTGTCTCTAAAAAAGAAACAAAGCTTGCTAACTAGCTAGATAACATATGTTCTGCTTTTGAGATTTTTGGAAGCCAAAGAAAAGCAGTGTTTAGAGCTGTCTCATCCCTTCCAGGCTCTGGATAAGAAGAAAAATGACTGAAGAAAGGAATACTAAAAATATATAAGACAAAGAAAACCAAACACTGTCGGTGGAGGGTGGGGGGTCCCGGATATAAATGCATCGCTAGTAGTTGGCCCATCTATAGGAAAAAAATTTTATTCTAAAATAACCAACTTTAATGCAAAATTCCAGTATTCCACTGAAGTAAACTGTAACCTATGTTTTCTCTTACCTTTAGCAACATAACCTCCAAAAAGAATCCACATAGATGCAATCAGAGATCCAAAGGCCAACATGAAACCAATGAAAAGCCAAATGCGAGCACCTTCAAAGAAATAATATTTTACCAGAATTCTTTCTTATAGAGCAGTACAATTAACTTTCAAAAAGAAAACAAAACCCAAACAGAAAAAAAAAAAGTGCAACTGCCATTAAAGTCTAATGTGAGAACAGTAAAGGATGTGTTAAACATCTTCATCAGTGTACCTGTTGGCCTTTTTTCTTCTTGGTTGGTCTGTATAGATTTTTAAAAATTATTTATGAGTCTGTATAAGTGCATATACTTACTTTCCCCAACTGCCTACACTGAGAAAACCTATACTCAACCTTCCTATAAAACATCTCATAAAATCTGTTTCACCATATTTAGAGGCTCATTCTCCTTATGCTTTTATATAGACAATGCTCCCACAATTTTTTTTTTTTTTTTTTTTTTTTTTTTTAGGCAGAGTCTTGCTCTGTCTCCCAGGCTGGGGTGCAGTGGCGCAATCTCGGCTCGCTGCAAGCTCCACCCCCCAGGTTCATGCCATTCCCCTGCCTCAGCCTCCAGAGTAGCTGGGACTACAGGCACCCGCCACCACGCCCAGCTGATTTTTTGTATTTTTAGTAGAGACGGGGTTTCACTGTGTTAGCCAGGATGATCTCCTGACCTTGTGATCTGCCTGCCTTGGCCTCCCAAAGTGCTGGGATTACAGGCGTGAGCCACTGCGCCCGGCCGCTCCCAGATCTCCCAAGAGTACTTTCAAACGGTAACACAGACATAGAGTAAAAAATTCATATTCAGTGATATACGAATCTCAAAGCTACCATATTTCACTTTCAGGGAAGTTAGGCAGCAAAGTAAATTCAAATTCACTGTGACTAGAACTTAGGAAGGTTGCATTAAAATTATGTTAACAGAGGAGGACAGGCAACTTTCAAATCACATTAACATGTTTATGAAGATTTGCTATAAATAAATGGAGTCATGACTGCCTAAAATGAATTCTGATAGGGCCTCTTTAATTTGCATAAATACATTTTAATAAAAACACTGCCTACAGCTCAATAAAGCACGGCAAATAGAATGTTATATATTAATTCCCAATTTCAAGCCCAAAACATAAAACAATAGATTCAAAACAATAAGCTGTTACTCACAGATATATTAAAACAAATAGAAAAGTGGTATTTCCATGGGAAATTCTCATCTTAAGGATTTAAGCATGTATAATAAGATGCTGTTTGCACCTATTTACCTGTTTGACCCAGACAACCTTCACTGTAACTATCACCTCGGACTTGTCCATTCGATACTGCATTAATCCTGTATGAATAAAATAAAACCAAGAAATCAGGGTCCATGACACCAATTACCAGAAACAATAATCTACAGTTTCTCAAATGTAAGGTTAGGCATGAAAGTCTTTTTTTTTTTTTTTTTAAGATACGGGGTCTCACTCTGTTGCTCAAGCTAGAATGCAGTGGCACAACCATGGCTTACTGCAGCCTTGAAATCCCAGGCTCAAGTGACCCTCCCACTTCAGCCTCCTGAGTAGCTGGGATTACAGGTGTGCACCACCACACCCGGCTAATTTTTAAAAAGTTTTCGTAGAGACAAAGTCTCGCTATGTTGCTCAGGCTGGTCTCAAACTCCTGGCCTCAAGAGATCCTCCTTGCCTTGACCTCCCAAAGTGCCACCACACCTGGCTCATAAGCCTTCAGTTCTTGAGTAAAGAGTTCATATGACTGGTCTCTTCAACCAGATACTCTTTTTTTTTTTTTTTTTTTTTGAGACGGAGTCTCGCTCTGTCTCCCAGGCTGTAGTGCAGTGGCACGATCTCGGCTCACTGCAACCTCTGCCTCCCAGGTTTTACACCATTCTCCTGCCTCAGCCTCCCGAGTAGCTGGGACTACAGGCATGCACCACCTATGCCCGGCTAATTTTTTTTGTATTTTTAGTAGAGACGGGGTTTCACCGTGTTAGCCAGGATGGTCTCGAACTCCTGACCTTGTGATCCGCCCGCCTCGGCCTCCCAAAGTGCTGGGATTACAGGTGTGAGCCACTGCGCCCAGCCAGATACTCTCTAGAGCAGTGGTCATGGGCCCCAGGATAGTGGAATCAGCATTACTTGGCAACCTATTTGACAAGAAAATTCTCTGGCCCTAACCCAAACCTAGCAAAGCAGACACTCTGGGCATGGGGCCCAGAAATCTGAGTTTTAACAAGTCTTTCAGGTGAGTCTGGATTGTTAAAATTTGGGAACGAGGCTGGGCGTGGTGGTTCATGCCTATAATCCCAGCACTTTGGGAGGCCAAGGTGGGCGGATCACCTGAGGTGAGGAGTTCAAGACCAGCCTGACCAACACAGAGAAACCCCGTCTCTACTAAAAATACAAAATTAGCTGGGCATGGTGGCGCATGCCTGTAATCCCAGCTACTCGGGAGGCTGAGGCAGGAGAATTGCTTGAACCCGGGAAACAGGTTGTGGTGAGCTCAGATTGTGCCACTGCGATTCAGCCTGGGCGACAAGAGTGAAACTCCGTCTCTTAAAAAAAAAATCGGGAACAGAATTCTCAAAATTTTCTTTTGCTAAGATTGGAACAGGTAAAAAGGTAATTTTGCTTGGTTCTATCTGATATTCCATTTGTATATATCAGACATAACATGTACTCATGTATGGCAATGGCAGAGGGAGAAAATGGGCCGTAGATAATCCAAATATTTCTTAAAATTGGCTTTGGAATAAATTTTTTTGTAGTAATTTTGTACTGATGTCAAATGTTTGGAGAAATAATTATATTTCAAACAACACAATAACTTTTTGCTCTGAAGACATTATAGAATATTCAAGTGGTAAAATCTTGTTTTTTAAATCCTTGATACAGGCTCTAAACATAAGAAGTGTTTTACTAACTTTTCATAGCATACCACTCTAAATTGAGATAGGCTTGCTTTCTTTAGAAGTATCCTCTGAAACATTCCAAATGTCATGGGAAAACGTTCACAATACATCAAGTTAAAGTTACAAAACATTATACCTATGATATATATACCCATTTAGTTGTGTGTGTCTAACACTAGAATATAAGCTTCACGAGGACAGGAGCCATTGTCTGTCTTGTTTCTCATTTTCATTCTCAATGCCTAGCACAAGGCTAGGGGCTTCGCACATAGTAGGTGCTCAATAAATGTGTTTAGGTCAGGCCTGGTAGCTTGTGCCAGTAATCTCAGCACTTCGGAAGGCCAAGGTAGGAGGATTGCTTGAGCCCGGGACTTTGAGACCAGCCTGGGCAACATAGTAAGACCTTGTATCTATGAAAAAAAAAAAGTGAATATAGGAATCCTAGTTTTTTTCACAGTAATATGATGTCTTAATTTATTCATACAAATCTAAGTTTCAGAATGATCAAAATACTCAATTATTTTCAGTGATCTCTGTACAGTACTAAATTATTTTGTATATAAAATAGATACATTAAAAACAGGTTTCGTATATAAAAGTAAAACACAAATAAATGTTCTTGGGTTACTGGTTCTCAGCTCTTGTTTTCTTTGCTGAGCCATCTGAATAAACTTCAGAGCCCTCTGTGAGCCACCACAATCCTGTCTTCACTATTAGGGACACTTTGGAATGAACAATCTCTATTTGTTCTCTGCTATGATTATTTTTATGTATGTTCTCCAATTTATAGAAAAGTTACTAGTTAAATAATCTTTTTACTGAAACGTCTGGTATTTGTCAACATGATGCTCCATAACTGGGGGCTATAGGTGTGCTCCTGGTGTTGGGGTGTAGCTGTTCTGGGCACTCTTAGCGGACAGAGCTGCCACACTGCTTCCCCTGCCCCATCTGGACAGCCTCTTCACCCTGCTCAACTCCAGCATCCCACGTAGGGCTGCCTTCTTCCGTCCCGCGCTCCGCTGCATGGATCCCCTCCTCACCCTGCTCAGGATCTGAGCCCATGCCGAGTTGCCCCTTCCCACCCTGCCTGAGCCCAGCAGCCTGCTCTGGGCCACCACAACTTGTCTTTCTATAGAGGATGCCTGTCATGCTTGACCTCACCTAATAGTTTTTGGACTGAATTTTTCCAGGAAGAGGAAAGGAAGTGGAGAAGAGTTAAATATTACTTTTAAAACATATAGATGTGTGTTAGAGAAAGAGAAAACAGAAGAGAACACTGGTAGAATATCTGTCAAAATGTTATAGTTTGGTGAGATTATAGGCAACTTCGTTTTTGCTTATTGGCATATCCTACTTTTTTTTTTTTTTTGAGATGGAGTCTTGCTCTGTCGCCAGGCTGGAGTGCAGTGGCACAATCTCAGCTCACTGCAACCTCCACCTCCCAGGTTCAAGCAATTCCCCTGCCTCAGCCTCCTGAGTAGCTAGGACCACAGGCGCGTGTCACCACACCCAGCTAATTTTTTGTATTTTAGTAGAGACGGGGCTTCATCATGTTGGCCAGGATGGTCTCGATCTCCTGACCTCGAGATCCTTCCACCTCGGCCTCCCAAAGTGCTGGGATTACAGGTGTGAGCCAACGTGCCCGGCCTACCCTACATTTTTAAAATTAAAAAATACAGAGTAATACACAGAACATTTATTAACATTTTTAAAGCCACAAAATCAGAGAACTTTTGTAATAAGAGAAAAAATAATAAAGTCATTAATGAAAGAATAGCTGCTTTTTGACTCCTATCCATTTGAATTATAATTAACTAACAGTTTTTGTTTAAAATTATGGCCTGACACTATCTGACACTATAATAAAAAGATGTAAACTGAAGCCAAATAGATGATAAACATTTATAAAGACATGAAGTCAGCTCTGCTATAATTATGTTAATGCAACAGAATGTAAGTTTAGCAGGAAACACGTTTGAACAGTACATTCAAGCTCATATACAGCTATACTTCCCCTCCATAGTCAGACTTGCTACTGCTTCAAAATGGAACAAAATAATTTTTTAAAGATCTGAGAACAAAAGCAGGACAAAAATACAATCACAAAAATAAAACTTTAAAATCTAAACCGATGTTGAAATTTAGGTGTCAGCTTTCTAAAAGAATTCTAACAGCATCATTATTACGGTAAAATAAATTGCAACAAAATGGAAAGAACTAGAAATAGCTGCATACTGGCCGAACTTCAAAGAAAAAGACCTCAGCCCTTTGCTATCAGTGGCTTCTGAAGTCAGACCTTTACTTCTGCGAATGAATAACTACTCTGGCACTGACTCCACGCCAGGCACAGTCAAACTGGCTGCCCTTAGCCACTTGCTTTACTCTGAAAATACAAGTTACTGTGTTTACACTTAAGTAACTGTAGCAAAATTTAAAAATGTGTGTAATTTTCAACTTGGATTACCTGGAAGCCTGTATGAGATGACTCTACAACCTAAATTAAAAGTCTACAGAAGGCCGGGCATGGTGGCTCACGCTTGTCATCCCAGCACTTTGGGAGGCCAAGGCAGGTGGATCACCTGAAAGGTCAGGAGTTCGAGACCAGCCTGGCCAACATGGCGAAACCCTGTCTCTATTAGCTGGGCACAGTGGTGGGCGTCTGTAATCCCAGTTACTCAGGAGGCTGAGGCAGGAAAATTGCTTGAATTCAGGAGGCAGAGGTTGCAGTGAACCGGGATCATGCCACTGCACTCCAGCCTGGGCAACAGAGCAAGAGCCTACCTCAAAAGAAAAAAAAAAGGTCTACAGAAAGCTGATGGACAATGGTAGAGGTCAGGATGGGGGCTATACAGGTGTGATGGAAGTGCTGATTGAGAATGTTCTGGGGTGATGTTTTAAATCTTGATCTAGATGCTGTTTACATGGGTGTATATATAAGTAAAAATTTGTTGAGATGTATATATGACTTGTGCACTTTATGTATCTCACTAAATGCGTTTTTTTGTTTGTTTGTTTGTTTTGAGACAGAGTCTCACTCTGTCTCCTGGGCTGGAATCCAGTGCTGCGATCTTGGCTCACTGTAATCTCTGCCTCTCAGATTCAAGTGATTCCCCACCTCAGCCTCCTCAGCAGCTGGGACCACAGGCATGCACCACCATGCCCGGCTGATGTTTGTATTTTTTTGTAGAGACAGCGTTTCACCATGTTGGCCAGGCTGGTCTTGACCTCCTGACCTCAAGTGATCCGCCCACTTTGGCCTCCCAAAGTGCTGGGATTACAGGTGTGAGCCACCATGCCTGGCCAGAATGCATTTTATATTACATTTTTAAAATAATAAAGGCAGAGAGGCACAGTGACTCACACCTATCATGCAGCACTCTCAGAGGCCAAGGCAGGAGAATCGCTTGAGACCAGGAGTTCAAGAACAGCCTGGGCAACATAGTGAGATCCTGTCTTTACAAAAAAACTGTTTAAAAAATAGCTGGGTGTGGTGGTATGTGCAAGTAGTCCTAGCTACTGGGGAGGCTGAGGCCAGAGGACTGCTTAAGCCCAGGATTTTGAGACAGTAGTGTGTTATGATCACGCCATTGCACTCCAGCCTGGGTGACAAAGCGAGGCCCTACTTCTAAAACATTTTTTTTTTTTAATTTAAAAGGAAAACCTGATTCTTTTGTAGTTCTTAGGCACGATGATTGGGTGTTCATGTGCATGTTTGAGATGTGCCTCCCTCAAACCTTGTTCTTACATCAGCACCTTACACGTCTAACATGAAAAGAAAAGAAAAAAAAAAAAAAGAAAGGCCCACAGAGAGAGTTGATCCCTAAAGGAAGCATTCATAATTAAGGAAACAAAAAAAGGCCCTTAGAAATTAAAACATGAGAACCGAAATGCAAAAATGTTTAACAGATTGGAATATAAAATAAAAAGATAAAGAGATGAGAATTCTAAGAAAACATATCGGCCGGGTGTGGTGGCTCATGCCTGTAATCCCAGCACTTTGGGAGGCCGAGACGGGCGGATCACTTCAGGTCAGGAGTTCAAGACCAGCCTGGCCAACATGGTGAAACCCGTCTCTACAGAAAATACAAACACCAGCCAGGCATGGTGGTGTGTGCCTGTAATCCCAGCTACTTGGGGAGGCTGAGGCAGGAGAATCGATTGAGCCTGGGAGGTGGAGGTTGCAGTGAGCAGAGATCATGCCATTGCACTCCAGCCTGGGAGACAGAGCAAAACTCCATCTCAAATAAATAAATAAATAAATAAATAAACAAACAAACAAACAAACAAACAAAAATACTTTTTTCTTTTAAATTTATTGAGACGGGGTCTCCCTCTGTCGCCCAGGCTGGAGTGCAGTGGTGTGATCTCGGCTCACGGCAACCTCTGCTGCCCAGGTTCAAGTGATTCTTGTGCCTCAGGCTCCCGAGTAGCTGGGACTACAGGCACGCAACACCGCGCCTGGCTAATTTATTTTTTAGTTTTTGAGACAGAGTCTCACTCTGTCGCCCAGGCTGGAGTGTAGTGGCATGATCTCTGCTCACTGCAACCTCTGCCTCCTGGGTTCAAGCGATTCTCCTGCCTCAGCCTCCCGAGTAGCTGGGACCACAGTCACGTGCCACTGTACCCGGCTAATTTTTTGTATTTTTAGTAGAGACAGGGTTTCACTGTGTTAGCCAGGATGGTCTCGATCTCCTGACTTCGTGATCTGCCTGCCTCGGCCTCCCAAAGTGCTGGGATTACAGGCGTGAGCCATTGCGCCCAGCCTTTTTAAATTATTTTTAGTAGAGATGGGGTTTCACCACGTTGGCCAGGCTGGTCTCAAATTCCTCACCTCAGGTGGTCTGCCCGCCTTGGTCTCCCAAAGTGTTGGGATTACAGGCGTGAGCCACCATGCCCGGCCAAAGTAAATACTTCTTGTATCCAAAAAAAAAAAAAAAAAAAAAAAAAAGATGTGGTAACTGGAAAAACAGTGGATTCAACCCTGATCAACAGGGGAGGGAAGTCCCATGGTGACAGTGCTGCAGCAGGCTTACACAGTCATTAATTCATAATGAAACAGACAGATATGGGCTTCTGGGATGTTGATTTCTAAAACAAAAGAGGTTATAATACATTAAAGAATATAATTGAGAATTTGGGAAAAAAATAAAGATGTGATAATAGTAGAAAATGCAAGAAAACAAAGAAAAGGCAGCTAGAAACTCTAGGAAAAACAAAAAACTGAACAAGGCTACTACAGTCCACACAGTAACTGTCCAAATTAGAACTGCAGCATTCAAGAAGAATGAAATGAATCCTAAAGAAAATATACATTCTTTCTACTAACAACCACCAAAAAAATAAATAAATAAAACAATCAGAAACTCTAGGAAAGGTCGGGCACAGTGGCTCACACCTATAATCCTAGCACTTTGGGAGGCCAAGGCAGGTGGATCGCTTGAGCCCAGGAGTTCAAGACCAGCCTGGCAAACAAGGTGAGACCTCGTCTTAATTAAAGAAGAAAAAAAAACTATAGGAAAAAACAATACTAAATAACAAAGTCATAGCCCAAGTATGAAGCAAACTAAACGATTTTATGAATTTGAGAAACTGGTAAGAATACAAGAATATTTTCAAAATACATTGATAAATTTGAGAAGCACAGAGTCATGGTGCTTATACTATTTGGCACTGCAATAAATTTTGTTTACCGGTTTTAAAAATTTTTCAACAGGAATGCTCCTATTAAAATATAAGGTCATTTCATTCCTCTGCTCGAAACCTTCCAATGGCTTCCATTACGCTTACAATGAAAGTAAAGTTCTTATTTTTGTGATGGGGTCTTGCTCTGTTACCCAGACTGAAGTGCAGTGGCACAATCATGACTCACTGTACCTCGACTTGACTTCCCAGGCTCTGGCAATCCTCCCGCCTCAGCCTCCGGAGCAGCTGGGACCACAGGCATGCCCTACCAATTTTTGTATTTTGGTAGAGATGAGGTTTCACCATGTTGCCCAGGCTGGTCTCAAATTCCTGAGCTCAAGTGATCCACCCACCTCAGTATCCCAAAGTGCTGGAATTACAGGCATGAGTCACTGCATCCAGCTGAAAGTAAAGTTCTTATAATGCTTCTCAAGGCCCTATACCATCTGTCCCTCTCCACCACTTCTCTGACCTCATCAATTTCTCTTTCCCTTGATCTTGCTACTGCAGTTATACTGGTCTCCTTGCCGTAAAGCCTTTGTACTTGCTGTTTCACCTGCCTGGAATGAACCTCTCTTATATATCCCCATCCCCTGGTCAGCTCCTTCACTTTCTTCAAGTCTTTACTCAAAGTCACCTTCTTAGTGAGACCTTCTCTGACTCTGCTGAAAATTTCTGGCGTGTGGTGGCTCACACCTGTAATCCTGGCACTTTGGGAGGTCGAGGTGGGAGGATCACTTGAGCCCAGGAGACCAACCTGAGCAACATGATGAGACACCCTCTCTATAAAAAAATGTTTTTTTTTAAATTTCTATCCCTCCTATTGACATCCCTTTCTCCTTTGCACTTATTTGCACATATCTCCTTTCTCTATTTTTTTCTCCTTTGCACTTATTTTAAATGACAAAAAGACATGGATTTTTCCTGTTTTATTAACTACTATATGTCCTGTACCTAGAGCAGAGTCTGGAATATAAAAGCTTAATAAATATTGTTGAAAGAATTATCCCTTAGACAAAATACAGTTTCTGACTTAAATATAAAGCTATAAACCCTGGGGGTATAAAATAAAAGAATAGCTGAGAGAAGCTCGGAGGGAGTGGAGAGGTACACAAAAAGAATAAAGAGGACTGCTGCTTTTCTGTATAAGTCCATCTCTACTGTGTGACTTTTAAATCATGTCCAGTGTGTTAATCGGATAATATTTAGAATTTTAAATCTATGCAACTATATTTGAAACATTTTTATTTTGTGGCAAGCTATGTAAGTAATGCCAATTACGATGACACTTACATTAGGAAGGCTATGGTTGCTATAACACCACAGGCATGGTATGAGTGGTTGAAATCTTTCATGGTGGGATAAATAACAGCTGCATCTATGATAATCCACCAGCCTGTAAAAAACTAAAACAAAGGTGATACCAATGAGAAATCATAGCAATTCTGTATCTCACTGGCTAAAAGCAAGGTATTTAAGTGAGGAGATCCCTTTTAATACATTTCAAAAATGTTCTAGCTTTTTCCCACATGTAATTTGCACATGGCCTAATAGCTGATTAGGTACCCTTAAATCTGAGAGCAATTTATATTTATTAACGTAACTTTTCTCTAAGCCTACTTCAATCATTATTTAATTTTTATCATAATAAAGCCTTGTAATCTAATTTGGTGAACTAGAAACCAGTTATCTCGTGGAGGGGGAAAGGAAAAAAGTGACTCAAATTCCAACTGACAGAAGTGTCCTGTTGATATATGATAAGCTTCCAGAGAAATATTCCCCAAAATCAAGAAAAAAGCATTCAAATTAATATGGAGAACAACTATTGTTCACAGAATTTTAGCTATCTTCTTGGTATGAAATAACAGCTCTGAGGTTCTGCTTTTGATGAATTCCAGTGCAGTCTAAAGATGGTTTCAGGTGTGATTTTAAATTTAATTTAAACACCAGATTACAATTTATCTAATTGAATTTGGCTCTAGATATTATCAAGGGCAAAGGTATAACAAAATAACGCCAAAACTTCAAAAACAGTTTTTATCATCTGAGCAGATATTTACAATAAAATTATATTAACCAAATTCTGATAAGTAGCCTAGAAGATTTTAAAAGTAACCCCCTTTCCTATCCCCACACCAAACCCTGACTCAGTTAGCTCTGGCAACTGACATCTTCTGGCAATTATTTTAAAATAACAATTTTAGGCTAGTCAAATTACTTTTATCAGGTTACAGACAGATCCATACTCGATTAATAACATTTTTAATGGCTAGCATGAGTACATATGCCTTTCTTTTTACCCTCAGCTCAATGTATTTAAGATATTTTCTTCATAGACTAAAAACGCAAAGCTTTTTGGCCAGGTGCAATAGCCTGTAATCTCAGGACCTTGGGAGGCCAAGGCCAGTGAATCACTTGAGCCCAGGAGTAGGAGACCAGCCTGGGCAACATGGAGAGACCCCATCTCTACGAAAAAAACAAACAAAAAAAACCACAAAAATTAGCCCGGTGTGGTGGCCTTCATCCGTGGTCCAGGCTACTCCGGAGGCTGGGGTGGGAGGATCACCTGAGCCCGGGAGGTCGAGGTTGCAATGAGCAGTGATTTCACCACTGTACTCCAGCCTGGGAGACAGAGTGAGACCCTGTCTCGAAAATAAATAAATCTTAAAGCTTAAGAAAAAATGGCTTGGTGCGGTGGCTCACGCCTGTAATCCCAACACTTTGGGAGGCCGAGGCAGACAGATCATCTGAGGTCGGGAGTTCAAGACCAGCTTGACCAACATGGAGAAACCCCCTCTCTACTAAAACAAGAGCAAGGCCAGGCGCGGTGGCTCATGCCTGTAATTCCAGCACTTTGCAAGGCCGAGGCGGGCGGATCGCGAGGTCAGGAGATCGAGACCACGGCGAAACCCCGTCTCTACTAAAATACAAAAAAGTTAGCCGGGTGCAGTGGCAGGCGCCTGTAGTCCCAGCTACTCGGGAGGCTGAAGCAGGAGAATGGCGTGAACCCCGGGAAGCGGAGCTTGCAGTGAGCCGAGACTGCGTCACTGCACTCCACCCTGGGCGACAGACCGAGACTCCGTCTCAAAAAACAACAACAACAACAACAACAAAAAACAAGAGCAAAACTCTTATCTCAAAAAATAAAAATAAAAAATTACTCTTTAGAGCCTATGACACCATATGATCATAAAAAACTAATAGCAGATCCCTTGAGGGATCTGAAGTGTAAATAAGAATTTTATTCTGTAAATTACTTCTACACAATGTATTTTAATGAGTTTCCTTTTTGTTTTTGCTTTTTTAAAAAAAATTTTAAGGGGCCATGCTAATCTTCTCTGTATCATTCCAATCTTAGTGTATGTGTTGCCAAAGCGAGCACTTTTTTTTCCCTGAGACTGAGAAGAAAGTTAACTGGATTATGGAGAAATGCAATCACATCTATTGACTGGTTTTGACCTGACTGCGTCTTAAACACTTCTTTGTACCTTAATATACTCATTAAAAGGAGATATAATCCATATGATGCACAAATGTTTTATTATGCCATTTTTACCATGCAGTTAAAACAACCCAACCACTCTGGTAATCAAATTTTAAACCATAAACTCTTAAAGTGGAACTAATAACTCTCCACAAACAACAAAATATCAACATGGTCAAAGTGGTCAAAGATAAAATAAATAGTACATATTTTAAAACATCCTGCAGAATTCAAAACCCATACACACAAACGCACCAAAAAATAAGGCCCAAATAATCAATGACACTTACTAGTACACCAGCAGCAATGGAAGCAATAGTATTGCGCTTTTCCCCCCAGTCAATGCATTCTGAGCATCTCAAGCCCTCTAGAAATCCAGACATTTTTTTCAGGTCACTTAAAAACAAACAAACAAACAAACAAACAATTAAATAAGTACTTCCATTTATTTGCTTCAAACTCGAAAAATAATTAATAGCTCAGGAATAATTAGATAAAAGTGAAATTACAAATGCTTTATTTTGGTTCCACATACTTCTTCAGAATATTTGATTTAGTTTTTGATGAATTTCCACATTATAACTTTGGAAAGTAACATCTGGATTCATTTAGTATCTTTTTTAATGTAAAAAATGGTTTGGGGGCCGGGCGCGGTGGTTCATGCCCGTAATCCTACCAATTTGGGAGGCTGAGCTGGGTGGGTCACCTGAGGTCAGGAGTTTGAGACCAGCCTGGCCAACATGGCAAACCCCATCTCTACTAAAAATACAAAAATTAGCCGGGCGTGGTGGCGCATGTCTGTAATCCCAGCTACTTGGGAGGCTGAGGCAGGAGAATCGCTTGAACCTGGGAGTCGAAAGTCGCAGTGAGCCGAGATCGTGCCACTGCACTCCAGCCTGGGCGACAGAGCAAGACTCTGTCTCAAAAACAATAATAAATAAATACAAATAAATGGTTTGGATATATTTAAGCAGTATTAACAAAGGTGGGTCTCCAAATATTGAAAAAATTTTAACTACTGGTTGACCTCCTCCTGAAAATCTGTCACATCCTATTATTTCTAAGTAGGTATTAAATTAGTTTAGGTGGTACTTTTAATACCAAGTATATGATTACTAATCCACAAGAGCTCTTTTGTATCATTTTGATTCCAAACTTATTAAACGAATTTGATATTTACAGTCCAGAAGCACTAACATTAGTAGAGAGACAAGTGATAAACTTTGGCTCTGAGTGGAAGTACAGATTCAAATGAAAAATATTTCTCTAATTTACATATTTTATCACAGAACGTGTGTTTCTTCACACCTAAATCAAGAAATTAAACATTGCACTGCAGTTCTTACCTCTACCCACATCATTTCCTTTCACTTCATTCATTATTTTTCTTTCTGCAAGCCTGCCTTTTGGTGTCATTTCTATATAAAGAACATCCACTTTAATATCCCTATCTCTGATCCTAACGTGTGTTTCCAGCCAAAAGCAAGCACAGAATCGTGGTTAATATTAATTCAGATTACAAAAATCCCACTGCTATTTAAATATAGCGGACCCAAGCTGTCTTTACAAATTATATAAAACATTCCTGTAAGCCGAGCAGTAGAGACCTGAGATACAGCCATGTTATCTCTATTTCAGAGTATGAAAAAGCCTGAAATACGTATAACTTGCGAATAACAACACCCAAACTCCTACAGCGAACTTGAGTTCTTTAAGTTACTTTGTAGCCAGCAATTATGGTTGTCCAAAAATATGACACCCTACAAAAGAGCAACGTCTCCCATTTTTAACTTCTCTTTTAAAAATTAAATATTAAAATATATGATTACAGCCACTGCTAAGATGCCTTTGGGACAAGTTCAATTTAGGAAATTCACTCATTTGATTCTTCCCCGGGAAGAACTGCAATTCAATAAGTGTTATTTTCGGTTCATCCCAATGGCCCCACCCCGAATCCATTTTTCTTTGCACGACGACTGGCACGCTCAAGCCAGAACCCGCACTCCAAACTCTGGGACTTTTAGGTCTCGAGGGACGCCGCTGGAAGATGGGGGAGCCACCTTTAGCCCGGGCACCCCTCGCTGAGGGAGCCGGCCGGGTCACGCTCCTTTCTCGGTCGGGGCTTCGGCTTGTCCAGCTGTGAAGTGGGGGATCGGGGGATTTTCCAGGGATCCTGGGGTGTCCTGGGGGAGGGCGCGGTCCCCTCTCCGTCTTCGCGGGGTCTGGACGCCGTCGCCTTCTCCTGGCGCCGCCGGACCCAGGAGAGGAGAGGTCCGCGGCGGCTCAGCCCGGGTCTGCGGCTTCCGGGAGGGTGGCGGCAACGAGCCTGTGCTGTGGGCACCAGCCCGTCAGACGGCCCCGGCTCCGAGGCCTCTCCATCCTGCGGCCGCTACTCTCTTGCCCCCACTCCCCGCCCGACACTTACGTCCAGCCCCGTCGTGCAGTGGTTCCAGAACCCGGTGTCGCGCCGCGCCGGCCCGCCTCACTCCCTCGATTTTAGCCAAGAAAACAAAACGGCCACGGCCTCCAGACACCCGGATGCAGCAGTACCACCACCGCGGCTCAGTCGCGCATGCGGACACGGGGCGGAGGGCGGGGCGCCGGGTACGGAGGGAGCCACGCCCACCACACCAACGCGTCTGCGCATGCCCAGGCGCTGGGCTCAGGGGCTTTCCGCCGCTCTGGCTTCACAGCTGGACGTCGGAAGTGCTAGTTTGGAGTACGCCCTTTGAGAGTAGGCGTGAGAAGTTGCTCTGTGTGCTGAGCTTTCTAAAGGAAGGCGTCCGTTGGCCTTCGTACCCGTCTTGAGTGAGGTGACGAGTGTTTTCTAGTACTGGGTTCGGCCCCGCAGCCCTCTCAGGTGTGGATGGCAGGAAGAGTGCCGGGTCCCGCGTGGTGCAAAAGGTGGGTTCAGGTTTGCGGCCACACAGCGCTACTTAGGACTTTTTAGTGTTGTTTATTTTCTCCTTGCCTGTTCCCGCCCCCCGCAGCTCCACCTCTGGGAGAGGGGCGGGTTCAGCTCCAGGAGGCGGGGACTTCCCGGCTTGGCGTGGCTGGGGTGTCCCGTGGACCCCAGTCTCGGCGCGGTGACCCACTTATGGGACTTGGCCTTTCTTTGCTGTTTAAGGCAGGGTTTGTCAGCCTGGGCACTACTGAGGTTTTGGGCCGGCTAATTCTGTCTGGGTTGGGGAGGGTGCTGTCCCGTGCTTCGCAGGTTGTGTAGCTGCATCCCCCGCCTCTACCCAGTGGATGCAAGTAGCAGCCCCAGTGAACCAAAAATGCCCCCAGACTTTGCCAAATATCCCCTCCCGGGGAAGATCGCCTCGCTTGAGAACCACTGTTGGAGGAGAGCCTGGGTTTTCGGGAGGTAACCGTTTACAAAGAGGAGAACGGTAAGAAGCCGGAAGCAACGATGACTTAGCTACGTGAAAGACTTGTGGCCGGGCTCGCCCCTCTTCTAGAAGCCGTCAGTTTGGGTCTCGAGTCTGGAATCACCGTCAAGGAGTCAGATCCAGCCCCGGAGAGGGAGCAGGGTCGAGGTCTCCTTGCAGAAGGCGCCACCGCAGGAAGCACAGGCGCAACGTGCGGTCTCCCTAGCGGAGGCGCTCGCGATCCTGCAGCCGCCGGTCCGGGAGGTGCTCGGTAGCCCTCCTTGGTGCCTGTCCGGTAGCTGGTCACTCTCGGGGGAAGGTCGTGTGCAGAAGGGCACATGCGATCACACAGAGACGGCGTTGCTGCAGCTTTGACCCGATGGTGCACCCGAAAGAACACAGAGGGTGGAGGGGGAGATCCAGGAATTGGTCGCGGAGCAGAACCTTTCACTTCAGTCAAAAAGTTGGGTCAATTGTCGTTAAGGGATAGGCACAGGTTCATCTGATTGACATGTACGGCGGCAGTATATGAGTGGGATGGGAACCAAGGTGACTGTTGTTTCCTTTGATGGATGAAACTTTTATCCCTTTGGGTTTTTTTTTGTTTTTGGCGGGGCATTAGCCGATTAGTAGATAAAACTGCATGACAATCTATAGCCTATTTTTAAATGGACACGTTCTTACCACTCAGGAGGTTTATCGTGATTGTTTAATGTCTCAGGGTGGAGGAATCTAGTGCAGGCAGTTCTTAATGAAACCTTTTACATTCCCGTTAGTGACTTAACATTAGTTTCCCAGCTCTGAGCAGCTTTAAACAAACATCCTCTTTTAATAGCTAATGAGTGCGGGAGAAAAGATACTAACTCCTTTCTCTTTGCGTTTTTTGCCCCTACCCTTTTTTCTCTTTTCTGGCCTTAACATGATTGTCAAATATTTATAAATATGAGTGAGCATCTTTATATTGCTCTTATTAATAAGATACATGCTTAATTTGTCATTCTTTACCTTTTTGGGACTTAATGAATGTTTGTCTTTTGTAGATAAAATGGAGCTGCTAGAAATAGCAAAAGCCAGCCACCCATATTAACCCCTCCATTTTCCCTATAATTAATGGCTTTCATTATTGGGTATATTTGTTACAATTACTGGACTAATATGATACATTATTATTAACTGACATCCACATTTTATTCAGATTTCTTTAGTTTTTTGCCTAATGTCTTTTTCTGTTCCAGGATCCCCTCCAGAATACCACATTAGAGTTAATTGTTATGTCTCCTTAGTCCCCCCTTGGCTATGTCAGTTTCACATACTTTCTTTGTTTTTGATGATATAGATGTGAAGAGTACTAGCCAGGAATATTATAGGTATTGGGTTTTTTAAATGTGTGTGTCATTTCATGATTAAAAATCAGTTGCGGCCAGGTGTGGTGGCTCAGCACTTTGGGAGGCTAAGGTGGGAGGATTGCTTGAGGCCAGGAGTTCAAGACCAGCCTGGCCAATGTGGCAAAACCCCATCTCTACTAAAAATACAAAAAATATAGCTGGGCACAGTGGCACACACCTGTAATCCCAACTACTCGGGAGGCTGAAGCACAAGGATCGTTTGAACCTGGGAGGTGGAGGTTGTAGTGAGCCAAGATTGTGCCACTGCATTCTAGTCTAGGCAACAGGTGAGACTCTGTCTCAAAAAAAAAAAAAAAAAAAGTGTGGATTATAGTATCTGTTGGGCCTACTGTCGTGAAACACATACACATGCATGTGCACACACAAACCTCCAGGCTATCACTTGAGTGCCAGCCAGCAGCATTTCTTACTCTATCCACTGCAACTGTGTCCCTGCTTCATCTTGGGGCTTCATTCTCATATATTTTCTTCACACAGCAGCCACAGAGAAGCTTTTACAATGTAAACCAGAGTCTATTACTTCTGTTCTCCAACTACTTCAGTGGCTAAATTGGTACCAGTAGAGTGGGGTGCTGCTGTAGATACTCAAAAATGGGTACGTGACTCTGGAACTGGGTAACAGGCAGGGTTTGGAACAGTTTGGAGGGCTCAGAAGAAGACAGGCAAATGTGGGAAAGTTTGGAACTTCCTAGAGACTTGTTGAATGGCTTTGCCCAAAATGCTGATAGCACTGTGGACAATAAAGTCCATAGGCTGAGGTGGCCTCAGACAGGAATGAGGAACTTGTTGGGAACTGGAGCAAAGGTGACTCTTGTTATGTTTTAGCAAAGATACTGGCGGCATTTTGCCCCTGCACTAGATATTTGTAGAACTTTGAACTTCAGAGAGATGATTTAGAGTATCTGGCAGGAGAAATTTCTAAGCAGCAAAGCATTCAAGAGGTGACTTGGGTGCTGTTAAAGACATTCAGTTTTATAAGGGAAGCAGAGCATAAAAGTTCGGAAAATTTGCAGCCTGACAATGTGATAGAAAAGAAAAATTCCCATTTTCTGAGGAGAAATTCAAGCTGGCTGCAGAAATTTGCATGAGTAACAGGAGCCAAATGTTAATTCCCAAGAAATGGGGAAAATGTCTCCAGGGCATGTCAGAGGTCTTTATGGCAACCCCTCCCATCACAGGCCCAGAGGTATCAGGAAAAAATGGTTTTGTTGGCCAGGCCCGGGGTCCTCATGCTGTGTGCAGCCTAGGGACTTGGTGCCCTGCATCCCAGCCACTCCCAACCATGACTGACAGGAGGCAAGGTAGAGCTTGGGCTGTAGCTTCGGGGAGTGCAAGCCCCAAGCCTTGACAGCTTCCATGTGGTGTTGAGACTGCGAGTACACAGAAGTCAAGAATTGGGGTTTGGAAACCTTCGCCTAGATTAAAGAGGATGTGTGGAAATGCCTGGATGCCCAGGCAGAAGTTTGCTGCAGGGGCAGGGCCCTCATGGAGATCCTCTGCCAGGGCAGTGCAGAAGGGAAATGTGGGGTCACAGACCCCACACAGAGTCCCTACTGGGGCACCACCTAGTGGAGCTGTGAGAAGAGTTCCTCCAGACCCCAGAATGGTAGATCCACCGACAGCTTGCACCGTGTACCTGGAAAAGCTGCAGACACTCAATGCCAGCCCGTGAAAGCAGCTGAGAGGGAGGCTGTACCCTGCAAAGGTACAGGGTCAGAGCTGCCCAAGACCATGGGAACCCACCCCTTCCATCTGCGTGACCTGGATGTGAGATGTGGAGTCAAAGGAGATCATTTTGGAGCTTTAAGATTTGACTGCCTCACTGGATTTTGGACTCTCATGGGCCTGTAGCCTCTTTGTTTTGACCAGTTTATCCCATTTGGAATGGCTGTATTTACCCAATGCCTGTACCCCCATTGTATCTAGGAAGTAACTAACTTGCTTTGGATTTTATAGGCTCATAGATGGAAAGGACTTGCCTTGTCTCAGATGAGACATTAGACTGTGGACTTTTGAGTTAATGCTGAAATCATTTAAGACTCTGAGGGACTGTTGGGATGGTGTGATTGGTTTTGAAATGTGAGGACATGAAATTTGGGAGGGGCCATGGGTGGAATGATAGGGTTTGGTTGTGTCCCCACCCAAATCTCATCCTGAATTCCCATGCGTTGTGGGAGGGACCCAGTGGGAGGTAACTGAATCATGGGGACAGGTCTTTCCCGTGCTGTTCTTGTGATAGTAAATAAGTCTAACAGGATCTGATGGCTCTATAAGGGGGAGTTTCTCTGCACAAGCTGTCTTTGTCTTTGCCTGCCATCCACGTAAGATGTGACTTGCTCCTCATTGCCTTTCGCCATGATTGTGAGGCCTCCCCAACCATGTGGAAGTGTAAGTCCATTAAACCTCTCTTTCTTTTGTAAATTGCCTAGTCTCAGGTTTGTGAACAGACTAATACAATGGCTTTTCACCTTGCAGAATAAAATCCTACGTGATCCTCATGCTCTAGCTCCTGGCCAGGCCACCTCCTCAGGAGTTAGATCACTTATCCCTCTCTCCCTGGCCCACCCTTCTCTGTCACATGGCTTCTTTGCTGACCCTGATATACACCACACTTGTCTTCTCTACCTGGAAGTTGTATTCCCCATACCCACATGGCTCACTTCTTCACTTCATTTAAGTCTCTGCTCAGACGTTAACCTCTTCAGAGAGCCCTTCCTTCACACACTGTCTTGCATAGCAGCCTCCCCTACAAGTTGTCTTCTTTCTCCTTAACTTTTGTGATGGTTAATTTTAGGTGTCAGCTTGACTGGATTAAAGAATACCTAGAGAACTGGAAAGGCATTATTTGTTAGTGTGTCTGTGAGGGTATTTCCAGAAGAGATTGATATATGACTGAATGGACTAAGAGGGAACCATCCGCCCTCAACGTGCAGTTGGCTTGAAACAAAAACGGAAGAAAGGCAAATTGGTCTTACTGTCTTGGAGCTGGAATACACGCTTCCATTCCTGCACTTGGATTTCAGGATCCCAGGCTGTTGGGTCTCAGGACTCCAGGACCTACACCAGCCTTTCCGTCACTGCTGGGGTTCTGAGGCCTTTGGGCTAAGAATTATATCATCAGCTTTCCTGATTCTGAGGCTTTGGGACTTGGACTGAGCCATGCTACCAGTATCCCTGGGTCTCCAGCTTGCAGACAATCTGTTGTGGGACTTCTCAGCCTCTGTAATCATGTGAGCCCTTTCTAACTAATAAACCCTCTCTTATTTATCTATGTATCCGATTGGCTGTGTCTCTTTGGTGAACCCTGACTATGTGTACTTTTGTTTGAATTCAAAGTATTTATCCCTACCTGATATTACATCCTATATCTGTTTTCTGTTTCTTCCATTAGAATACAAGTTTCATGACGACAGGGACTTTATCCATTTGTTTACTGCTGTATCTTAGGCTCAAAGTTGGCACTCAATAAATATTGGTTAAATAAGTGAATTACAAGCAGGTTGGATTATTAGGTAATATGGTTCGCAGTGTGGGACTCCTGAACTCCAAGATGTCTTTGAAAGTAGCCATTTCTTAAATTTCTAATGGTTTAGTCAGACTACAAATTACTTAATAACAGGGACTATAGTTGATTCATGGATATATCCCCAGAATCAGGAACAGTTTCTAGAATACACTTGAGTGCTCAATAGACATAGCTATTATAGTTAATTGAAATGGAATTGACAATGTGGGAAATAAGAAGTCACATTTTTGGCCAGGCACAGTGGCTCACACCTGTAATCCCAGCACTTTGGGAGGCTGAGGCAGGAGGATCACTTGAGGTCAGGAGTTTGGGACCATCCTGGCCAACATGGTGAAACCCCATTTCTACTAAAAATACAAAAAGTAGCTAGGTGTAGTGGCGTGTGCCTGTGATCCCAGCTCCACAGGAGGCAGAGGTGGGAGAATCGCTTGAACATGGTAGAGGTTGCAGTGAGCCAAAATCATAACACTGCACTCCAGGCTGGGCAACAGAGCAAGACTCCATCTCAAAAAAAAAAAAAAAAAGAAAAAGAAATCTGCTGGGCGTGATGGCTCATGCCTGTAATCCCAGCACTTTGGGAGACTGAGGCAGGTGGATCACGAGGTCAGGAGATTGAGACCATCCTGGCTAACATGGTGAAACCCCGTCTCTACTAAAAATACAAAAAATTAGCTGGGCATGGTGGCGGACACCTGTAGTCCCAGCTACTCGGGAGATTGAGGCAGGAGAATGGCGTGAACCCAGGAGGCGGAGGTTGCAGTGAGCCAAGATTGCACCACTGCACTCCAGCCTGGGTGACAGAGTGAGACTGTCTCAAAAAAAAAAAAAAAAAAAAGAAATCACATTTTTCTCAGAGCAAAGTCTTTGTGATAGTAAATCTGGATAAAGGCAGTGGAACACTGAGGACGTTTATGCATAAGGACAGTAATCACGAAATTATCTTTGTATATATTGTCCGTTAATGACTACTGCTATTTACTGAATTGAGCTCCCTCAGATTCATATTTTGAAGCCCTAACCCCTAAAGTGACTATATTTGGAAATAGGTGCTTTAAAGAAATAATAGTTAAGGTCAAATGAGGTCATGAGGGTGGAGCCCTAATCTAATAGGACTGGTGTCCTTATAAGAAGAGGAAGAGGCCGGGTGCAGTGGCTCACGCCTGTAATCCTAGCACTTTGGGAGGCCGAGGGAGGCAGATGACAAGGTCAGGAGTTCGAGACCAGCCTGGCCAATGTGGTGAAACCCTGTCTCTACTAAAAATACAAAAATTAGCCAGGCATGATGGCGGGCACCTGTAGTCCCAGCTACTTGGGAGGCTGAGGCAGGAGAATTGCTTGAACCTGGGAGGCAGAGGTTGCAGTGAGCTGAGATCGATCGGGCCACTGCACTCCAGCCTGGGAGACAGAGCGAGACTCTGTCTCAAAAAAAAAAAAAAAAAAAGGAAGATGACACCAGAAGTGTAAAAGCAGAGGACAGGCTCTATGAGGAAACAGGGAGGAGGCAGCCATCTGCAAGACAGGGAGCGAGGTCTCACCAGAAACCAACCTTGCCAGCACCTTGAACTTCCAGCCTCCAGAACTATAAGGAAATAAATTTCTGTTGTTTAAGTCTGAGTGGCTAAACAACAGTTTAAGCTGCTGTTATGGTAGCCCAAGCTGACTAATACAACGCTTAAGGATTTCAGTCACTGAGTGGAACCACCTTAGAATGTGAAAGACAATGAGGATATACACACAGCCTCCTTCCCCTGTGTTTGGAGGGTGGCTTCAAATTCCTTCTGGTTTATGTGCTGTGTAGGAAAAAAAAATCTGTAAAATTATGTGAGTTTGTAATTGATAGATTGGTTCTCTTTCATGCAAATAGTGCTTATAGTTTAAAAGTCCTAGAAAAATTAATTCACAGTCACATTTTCTGTATGCAACTACATTTATGTAAGTGAAAACTTGGTAGTTTGTTAGGTTGTTCATTTTTATTTTTCAAGTATTATGTAAACAAAAAGAACCTTGGTCTGCCAGAATTTTCAAAGAAAATTGGCAAAACAAGATTCCCCATAGTAACAACCATACATATAGCTATATTCAGTGACTAAATGGTGTTTATGTGTTTCTTAAGCAATGGAGTTCATTTTGACCAATTGTCTGTTAAGAAGTGCCTAAGAAAACTGCTTATTCATTTCCCACATCCTGTTTGGCAAAGTGTGACACATAGCAATAGGAAACAATAATATAATCTTGGGATGCATATGCAATCAGTGCACAGAGAGCTGTCGTATCAGCTTTCAGAAGAGCATTTAAACACTGCCACACGCTGTCCGTCTGTTTGTCCTGCAACCAGGTTCTCCCCTTGGTCTCAGTGGAAGCCTGAATCATAAGCACTGCCACGTTCACAAAGCTGTTAATTCTTCAAAACACCAAATGGTATTCAAAAAGGCAAGTATAGGCTGGGCACGGTGGCTCACACCTGTAATCCCAGCACTTTGGGAGGCCGAGGCAGGCTGATCATGAGGCCAAGAGATCCTGGTGAAACTATCCTAGCCAACATGGTGAAACCCTGTCTAGTAAAAATGCAAAAATTAGCTGGGCGTGGTAGTGCGCACTTGTAATCCCAGCTACTCGGGAGGCTGAGGCAGGAGAATCGCTTGAACCTAGGAGGCGGAGGTTGCAGTGAGCCGAGATTGCGGCACTGCACTCCAGCCTGGTGACAGAGTGAGACTCCGTTTCAAAAAAAAAAAGTATAAAAATCTGAAGACTCTAGGGGTATAATCCAATTAAGTTTCTATGAAGCACATGATTGCAGTCATGTCAAAGCAGTTTCTATGAGCACCCTGTTATCTGTTAAAAAAGCAGACAAGGCCGGGCACAGTGGCTCAGGCCTATGGTCCCAGCACTTTGGGAGGCCGAGGAGGGCAGATCACTTGAGGTTGGGAGTTTGAGATCAGCCTGGCCAACATGGTGAAACCCCATCTTTACTAAAAATACAAAAAATTAGCCAGATGTGGTGGGTGCCTGTAATCGCAGCTACTTTGGAGGCTGAGGCAGGAGATTCGCTTGAACCCAGGAGGCAGAGGTTGCAGTGAGCCAAGATGGTGCCATTGCACTCTAGCCTGGGTGACAGAGTAAGACTACATCTCAAAAAAAAAAAGAAAAAAAAAGGGAATAATAATAAATTAACCCTAGCTTACTGGATGACCACCATCATATATGCAGTCTGTTGTTTACCAAGATGTTGTTATGTGGTACATGGCTGTATTTTATTGTTGTATTCTACAGTGCATAATAAATGGTGAGATTCTCCTCAAAGAGTGGCAGAGAAAGGATTCAACTCCATTTTCTCTGACTCCAGTGCCTGTGCGAACATTGGATAACACCTCTAAAATGACAAAGTGTTTTCTAGGCCAAATCTCCTGTGATGCCAAACTTCTTATAAGAGTACAAATGCAGTTTTTTTTCAGAGATATTTATTTCATTGTTCGGTTCCAGAAAGAAAGATAATTCTTTATGCTTTAATACTCAAAGTATTTGGTATAATGACTGAATATTAAAAATTTAAATGAGTTTTTATTACATAAAGCAGTATTCTTGTTCATTCAGTAGATAAAAATTTTTGGTTTTGAACCTACTGAGAGAATAATTGGAACTAATTATTTATGTCATAGGAACAGAAACCTCAGATAGCTCTGACAGGAGGACAGCAGGAGCCAGCCTCACAAACGCAATGCCAGGGTCTTCCAAAAAGTCTTCTTCTCCCATGAGAACACTAGTTGCCGGCTGGGCACGGTAGCTCACACCTGTAATCCCAGCACTTTGGGAGACCCAGGCAGGCGGATCACAACGTCAGGAGTTCAGGACCAGCCTGGCCAAGATGATGAAACCCAATCTCTACAAAAAATACAAAAATTAGCCAGCATGGTGGCGCACATCTGTAATCCCAGCTACTCAGGAGACTGAGGCAGGAGAATCACTAGAACCTGGGAGGCGGATGTTGCAGCGAGCCGAGATTGTGCCACTGCACTCCAGCTTGGGCAACAGATTGAGACTCTGTCTCAAATAAATAAATAAATAAATAATGAGATTATGCATTTTTGTAGTGTAGGTGTTTCAGGTATTTGTTTAAGCAAAGCATATGTTAAGGTTAAAAGCCTTTGGAACACTCTGCCCCCATATCCTGCAAGCGTTTTCTTTCCTCCCATCCAGTTAGGTAAAGCTACTTGCCATCTCAGTGTATTCAGTCAGCTTTTAGGAAATAGATTATTTCTGATGAATGAGGATCCTGCTGCTTCACAAGTAGATGTTCACACTCATGGCTCCCCAAGGTCTGCCTCAAATCTATTTCTGTGGGCCAGGTATGGTGGCTCACACCTGTAATCCCAGTACTTTGGGAGACTGAGGTGGGCAGATCACTTGAGCCTAGGAGTTTGAGACCAGCCTGGGCAATATGGAGAAACCCCATCTCTACAAAAAATACCATCACCAACAAAAAATTAGCTGGGCATGGAGACGTGTGCCTGTAGCCCCAGCTACTTGGGAGGCTGAGGTGGGAGGATCACTTGAGACTGGGAGGTTGAGGCTGCAGTGAGCCATGACTGCACCAGTGCTCTCAACCTGGGCAACAGGGTGAGACTCTGACTCAAAAAAAAAAAAAAAAAATCTGCATCTCCAGCCTTATTTTCCAAAATTCTCCACAATAAACCCTTTGCTCTAGTCAAGCTAGTTTATCTTCTATCCCCAAATTCTAAAATGGGCATTTCTAATTCCAAGTTTGCTAAGACTTTTGTTTCTGTCTAAAATATTATTTTCCCTCTGCCTGTTCTCTTCAGACCTATTTGAGATTCTTTTTCATTTGTTCATTCAGTAAACACTAATTGAATGCCAAATGAAATACACTGTCTGGAATGCTGGGGTAGAGTAAGAACAAGTTTCTCTCCTTATGTAATTTATATTCTGGGAGGAAACACACATTGAAAATAAATTAAAACCTTAATTATTTAATTACAAGCATGATAAATGCTAAAAGTAGGAGGCACAGGAAAGCAGGATAACCTATAATTGGAGGAAAACCTGTCTGGGAGATCTGACCTCTCGTCAGATCAGCCGCAGCATTAGATTCCCACAGGAGCGAACTCTGTGCATGCGAGGAATCTAGATTGCCACTCCTTATGACAATCTAGTGCTTAATGATCTGTCACTGTCTCCCATCCCCTCAGATGGGACTGTCTAGTTGCAGGAAAACAAGCTCAGGGCTCCCACTGATTCTACATTATGGCAAGTTGTATAACTATTTTATTATATATTACAATGTAATAATAATATAAAGTGCACAATAAATGTAATGCCCTTGAATCATCCCAGAACAACCCTCCACCCCCAGCTGTGGGAAAATGGTCTTCTACGAAACTGGTCCCTGTTGCCGAAAGGGTTGGGGACTGCTGCTCCTTAAGATCCCATTTCACTGGTTGTAAAAATAATGGCTTCATTGCATTGTACCTTGAAGTAAAGGTTATTTGTTGTCAGCATGAGGATCGAACAGTTCATCTTTACACAGGGCCAGACAAGTGCTAAATCTCCTAAGATATTACCTGTGATCATTTGGTTGTTGAGTCAAAGTTGCAAAAATTAAGTATGATCAAGTAGAGGCCGTGAAAGGATTTGGGGGAGCAGGACACAAAGTAGACTGCATATAACCTTCAAAAAGGAAGCCTCTTATAGCATCTGTAACTTAGCCTTCTATAGTATTTCTCGTTTTTCTGTTCTGGACCCAGTTGACATTCTCCAGTTATTCCATTGCCCATGACTGTGCCATCATCGAAGTTAAATTCCCTGTGAAGTTTGTGTAACATAATCCATATATGGTTAATAATGGTTCCTCTGATGTTAAGGTGGGTATGGTTGAGATGGCTCTTCTGACTGAGTAGCAACACCCTAGTGAGCAAAAGTGTGCGTGGAAGAGTTATATTTTATGCAAAGCAGACCAGTCCTCAAGCAATACAGGTGGCCATTAGGCACGGACGTGACTGTCTCATTCTCAGTTACACAGAGGCACCAATCGGTTCTTCCGTTGCAGTGACACCACCAGTAATTGCACCTGTATGACTTATCAAGAATAATATTGACAAATACATATCTGGATTTGTGTGTTGTCCTTTTGCTTGCCCTGGTTTCAGTAGACACCCCCCAAAGCTGAATGATGTGATACAGAACTATTCGGCTGGGCGTGGTGGCTCATGCCTGTAATCCCAGTGCTTTGGGAGGCCGAGGTGGGCAGATCACGAGATCAGGAGTTCGAGACCAGCCTGGTCAACATGGTGAAACCCCGTCCCTACTAAAAATACAAAAAATTACTTGGCATGGTGGCACGCGCCTATAATCCCAGCTACTCGGGAGGCTGAGGTAGGAGAATCGCTTGAACTGGGGAGGTGGAAGTTGCAGTGAGCTGAGACCACACCACCGCACTCCAGCCGGGGTGACAGAGTGAGACTCCGTCTCAAAACAAAACAAAACAAAACAAAAAAAAACCTATTCATAACATCTCTATATGGTGGCTGTAATTGGACAGAGTCATTGGCTTCCCTGGTGAATATTACAGATAGCATCTTCCCATACTAGGTATTCATGGCAGGGAATACATGTGTTAAGTTTATCAAGGGTGCCTCCTGTATAGCACTGCAAGCCTGATATTTCCACACTACAGCTACCAACCCAGGAAACCATCACTAAGAGGAGCAGTAGGAAGATCAGCTGATTTACACCAAGGCTCAGTAATTGCAAACAGTGGAGTGAGCTCCTATGGGGTGATGGTTCACCCAGCAGCAGGAATTCCTTGGGACATCCTAAAAAAGGCCATGTTTGTTGATGTGTTAATTGCCTTGAATGCTTTACTGGTGACTGTAGCTATGATTCTATAGCAGCCCTAACAACGGAGATGTCTAATCTCAACTAATCTCTGATCTAAGATCAACAAATGTATCATCTGTGTCAAAATCACTCAGAGCTCCTTTTTCCTCTGTGTAGCTCTCACACTTTGGATATGCTCCTCTAATCCTGTCTGAAAGAGCTAAGCTGACCCCCACCACCGTTGGAGGAAACTCCTGGAGCAGTGCTGGGGTTTTCACTGCAATCAGCTGCTCCAACTTTGTCTTGTACATGGCTCTTTGACCTTGGGCTTGTGGATTAGGGGCCTGTGGAGGAGCTCTGTGACTGCTCTGATATCTGTGGATGGTTCTGAGGCATTGTAGTTAGTGAAAAAACTGGAAACCATATGCATGTCCATGAATAAAAAATGGGGCATAGGCCGGGCGCCGTGGCTCACACCTGTAATCCCAGCACTTTGGGAGGCCGAGGTGGGCGGATCACCTGAGGTCGGGAGTTCGAGACCAGCCTGACCAACATGGAGAAACCCCATCTCTACTAAAAATACAAAATTAGCTGGACGTGGTCGCGCATGTCAGTAATCCCAGCTACTTGGGAGGCTGAGGCAGGAAAATCGCTTGAACCCGGGAGGCGGAGGTTGCAGTGAGCCGAGACCATGCAGCCTGGGCAATAAGAGCGAAACTCCATCTCAAAAACAAACAAAAAAACAAAAAAATGGGATAGACCAATTTCTAGTACTTCTAAACTATGGAATACAATACAGCTGATAAACCAAAACTCATTAGACCTATGTGATTTCTCTTAAAGGATGTTGATTATAAGTTTCAACTTGTTTAGAACGAGCCCATATTCATCCAAAATTCTGTATGCACCGATGTGGTGGCTCATGCCTGTAATCCCAGCAGTCTGGGAAGCCAAAGTGGACAGATCCCCTGAAGTCAAGAGGTCGAGACCAGCCTGGCCAACATGGCGAAACCCCTTCTTGTAGAGGAAAAGTTAAATATTAAATTTGAACTCAATTGGACTTGAACACAACAAATGGTTACATGCCAGAAATATGTCCCTGGGCACTTGCTCAGGAACGGATGGACATACTGATTGTTCTTGATAAATACATCATCTGCCTCGAGGCAATAAACAAAACCTTGAAAATAGGCTGACCTTTCCGTGTTCCTTGAGTCCAGTGACAAAAGGCCCTTGTGCCTAGGCCTCATGCCAAAAAGAATACTATAAAAAGGTCAGGCCAGGTGCGATGGCTCATGCCTGTAATCCCAGCACTTTGGGAGGCCAAGGTGGGCGGATCACCTGAGGTCAGAGGTTCGAGACCAGCCTGACCAACATGGTGAAACCCCCCATCCTACTAAAAATACCAAAAATTAGCTGGGCGTAGTTGCTGGTGCCTGTAATCCCAGCTACTCAGGAGACTGAGACAGGAGAATCCCTTGAACCCAGGAGGCGGAGGTTGCAGTGAGCCGAGATCGTGCCATTGCACTCCAGCCTGGGCAACAAGAGTGAAACTCTGTCTCAAAAAAAAAAAAAAAAAAAAAAAAGGTCAGGGTCCCAGACTACGCTGAAGCTCCACGAGACCTCTCCTTCTCTGTGCATGGACCAGTGGCTGACTCGAGCCCAGGCTGTTGCTTCCCGGTCTGGTGATGAATCCTCCATCGTCTGGTGAGTGTATATATGCTGATTGTTTTTTTTTTTTTTCTCACTGCTATTTGCTCAATGCACCTTCTATTTTATACTTAAATGAACCTAAAGTAGTTTACAATCTGCACTTATGTGTGAGTGCTGTGTGTTTGCTTTTACCTGTGCACTCCCCACACAGAACATGTCTCTACTGGAAAAAAAAATTAGCCAGGTATGGTGCATGTGCCTGTAATCCCTGCTACTTGGGAGGCTGAGACACGAGAATCACTTGAACCTGGGAGAGGGAGGTTGCAGTGAACCGAGATCATGCCACTACACTCCAGCCTGAGTGAGAGAGTGAGACTCTGTCTCACAAAACAACAACAGCAACAAAAATTAGCTAGGCGTGGTGGCGTGCACCTGTACTCCCAGCTGCTCGGGAGGCTGGGGCATGGGAATCACTTGAACCAGGGAGGCAGAGGTGGCAGTAAGTCGAGATTGCACCACTGCACTTCAGTCTGGGCAAGAGAGCGAGACTCTGTCTCAAAAAAAAAAAAAAAAAAAAAATCTATATGTGGGTATATTTGACATGTCTTGAAGAAAACTGTGGAAGGGCACTCGTTAAACTGTTAACATTGGTTATCTCTAAGATATGAGGAAGAAGGATGGAGACCTCTTTTGGAGGATTCTATACCTCTAGGGAATGATCGTTAGCTTGTATACATCTTTGGATTCCTTTACCTGATAAAAAATTAGTTTTGTCATTAAAATTAACAAAAATATTAACTGAGCCGGGCGCAGTGGCTCACACCTGTAATCCCAGCACTTTGGGAGGTTGAGGTGGGTGGATCACCTGAGGTTGGGAGTTCGAGATCAGCCTGACCAACATGGAGAAACCCCATCTCTACTAAAAATACAAAATAAGCCAGGCATGGTGGCACAAGCCTGTAATCCCAGCTACTCAGGAGGCTGAGGCAGGAGAATTGCTTGAATCCGGGAGGCAGAGGTTGCAGTGAGCCAAGATCAAGCCATTGCACTCCAGCCTGGGCAACAGGAGTGAAACTCCTTCTCAAAAAAAATATAAATTTTAACTTTGGTAGGTAAAGGATGACTAAATTTTTCTTAACCTACCCAACAGCACCTAATAAAATAAATCAATAAATATTCTATAAGTATTTGAGAAAGGAGAGACAAGAGAAGGAGGAACAGGCTTAGTTAAGTATGTTTGGTAGCAATAAAAAGATAACCATTAATGGCAACGATGAAACATTGTAGAACCTTTAAAAAACAGTGGATGGGGCGGAGCGCGGTGGCTCACGTCTGTAATCCCAGCACTTTGGGAAGCCGAGGCGGGTGGATCCCGAGGTCAGGAGATCGAGACCATCCTGGCTAATACGGTGAAACCCTGTCTCCACTAAAAATATAAAAAACAATTAGCCGGATGTGGTGGCAGGCGCCTGTAGTCCCAGCTACTCGGGAGGTTGAGGCAGGAGAATGCCGTGAACCCAGAAGGTGGAGCTTGCAGTGAGCCAAGATCGCACCACTGCACTCCAGCCTGGGCAACAGAGTGAGACTCCGTCTCAAAAACAAAAAACAAAAAACAGTGGATGGGAGGAAAAAAGATACTTGATAAGCTGGCAAAATAAAATGGGAAAAAGTGAAAAAAACAAAGTCTGTAATGAATAATAGACACCAATAAAAGGGATAAGGTCAACACTGCACTTGTTCCAATAAATGTAAAAGGGTTGAATTTACTATCAAGGAAAATAACTTCATATTGGCTTTAAAAACTCAGCTAGATGTTATTCATCTAACTCAGCTAGGAGGTATAGTTCACCTGCTGAAACATTTAAAACAAAGTGGACATCTAGGCAGGGCACAGTGGCTCATGCCTGTAATCCCAGCACTTTGGGAGGCTGAGGCAGGCAGATCACCTGAGGTCAGGAGTTCGAGATCAGCCTGGCCAACATGGTGAAACCCCGTCTCTACTAAAAATACCAAAATTAGCCGGGCGTGGTGGCGGGTGCCTGTAATCCCAGCTACTTGGGAGGCTGAGGCAGGAGAATCGCTTGAACCTGGGAGGTGGAGGTTGCAGTGAGCTGAGATTGTGCCACTGCACTACAGCCTGGGCAACAGAGCAAGCCTCCATCTCAAAAAAAAAAAAAACGAAAACAAAAACCAAAGTGAACATCTAAGAACAAAAATCTTATTCACATTCTACAAATATTGTTAAAATATTTCAGAATAGGACCATGTGTGGTGGCTCACGCCTGTAATCCCAGCACTTTGGGAGGCCGAGGTGGGCAGATCACGAAGTCAGGAGATCGAGACCATTCTGGCTAACACGGTGAAACCCTGTCTCTACTAAAAATACAAAAACTTAGCCTGGTGTGGTGGTGCGTGCCTGTAATTCCCACTACTTGGGAGGCTGAGGTAGGAGAATCACTTGAACCCAGGAGGTGGAGGTTGCAGTGACCTGAGATCGTGCCACTGCACTCCAGCCTGGGCGACAGAGCGAGACTCCATCTCAAAAAAAAAAAAAAAAATCAGAATATACCTAACAAGACGTGCAAGATGTGTATGAAAAATGCTATAGGTGCTGGGCGCAGTGGCTCACGCCTGTAATCCCAGCAGTTTGGGAGGCCGAGGCTGGTGAGTCACATAAAGTCAGGAGTTCAAGACCAGCCTGACCAATATGGTGAAATCCTGTCCTGGCCAATATGATGAAATCTCGCTAAATATGAAAATTAGCCGGGCATGGTGGTGTGCGCCTGTAGTCCCAGCTACTTGGGAAGCTGAAACAGAGGAATAGCTTGAACCCAGGAGGCGAAGGTTGCAGTGAGCTGAAATTGCGCCACTGCACTCCAGCCTGGGCCATGGAGCAAGACTCTGTCTCAAAAAAAAAAAAAAAAAAAAGAAAGAAAGAAAAATGCTATAGAGCTGGGGTGTGTGGTGGCCCATGCCTATAATCCCAGCACCTGGGGAGGTTGAGGTGGTAGGATTGCTTGAGCCTAGGAGTTAATGACCAGCCTTAGTCACATAATGGAGACCCTATCTCTACAAAAAATAAAATTAGCTGCGTGTAGTGGTGTAGGCCTGTAGTCCCAGCTACTCAGGCAGCTGAGCTGGGAAGATCACTTCAGCCCGAGAAGGCTGCAATGAGCTGTGACTGCACCACTGCACTCCAGCCTAGGCAAAAAAGCAAGACCCTGTCTCAAAATAAATAAATAAATAAATAAATAAAAAGCCCGGGTGTGGTGGCTCATGCCTGTAATCTCAGCACTTTGGGAGGCCAAGGTGGGCAGATCACCTGAGGTCAGTTCAAGACCAGCCTGGCCAACATGGTGAAACCCCGTCTGTACTAAAGATACAAAAATTAGCCGGGTGCGGTGCACGCCTGTAGTCCCAGCTACTCAGGAGGCTGAGGCAGGAGAATTGCTTGAACCCAGGAGGTGGAGGTTGCAGTGAGCCAAAATTGCGCCATTGCACTGCAGCCTGGGCAACAGAGTGAAACTCTGTCTCAAAAAAGAAAAAAAAAAAAAGGAAAACTAGAAATTATACTGAATGTTTTATTTTCCTATTGCTGTGGTAATAAATAACCATAATGTTAGTGGCTTAAAACAACCTAAATTTAATATCTCATAGTCCTATAGGTGAGGAGTCTCACCAGATTAAACTCAAGATGTCAGTCACATTTTGTTTCTTTTTGGAGGCTCTAGGGGAAGATCCCTAACACTTGCTCATCCATGTGTTGGCCGAATTCAGTTCTATGATGTGGGATTGAGGTCTGTTTCCTGGCTGTCAGCTGGAAGCCACCATTAGCCCCTAGAGTTCTCTCCCTGCCCTTCCTTGCACGTAAGCCCCTACATTTCTTTCTTTTTATTTTTTAATTATTTTTTTCTTTGAGATGGAGTCTCGCTGTGTTGCCCAGGCTGAAGTGCAGTGGTGTGATCTCAGCTCACTGCAACCTCCGCTTCCTGGATTCAAGTGATTCTGTTGCCTCAGCCTCCTGAGTAGCTGGGATTACAGGCGGACGCCACCTCGCCCAGCTAATTTTTGTATTTTTAGTAGAGACGGGGTTTCACCATGTTGACCAGGCTGGTCTCAAATGCCTGACCTGGTGATCCGCCTTCCTTGGCCTCCCAAAGTGCTGGGATTACAGGCGTTAGCCACCGCGCCTGGCCCGCCCCTACATTTCAGAAGCAGCAACAGGGCATGGAATTCTTCTCATGCTTTGACTCTCTCCTGAGATTAGATTGGGGCCTACCCAGATACTTCAGAATAATCTCATCTCCAGATCCCTAACCTTAATTACATCTGCATAATTCCTTTTGTCACCTTAAGGTAACATATTCACAGGTTCCAGGAAATTAGGGAATGGACATGTTTGGGAGGCGATTGGTTTGCCTACCATAATGAAGGACATAAACAAAAAAACCAACTTAAATGGCACATTTAAAACTTGTTGTGATACCCTACCTTGTTTAAACCTGAGTGACTCTCTCCTAGCAGAGAGAGCCGGACAGACTCCATTTTAGTTTCTTCGCTTGCAGCCCCCTTTATCCCCCTAAGGGAGTAACTAGTGCAAGCTGACTCCAAGCACATCCAGGAATTCACCTGCTGATAAGATATTGAGGCAGGCTGTACCAGCAGCTCCTGGGAATGTGCTCAGTGGAAGGTACCTAAAGCCCCTGCATTTATCTCTTAGTGATAGTTTAACCCCTGTACCTGGAACTGTTTATTTTTTGTAACTGCTTCTATAACCAATTAATTTTTTTAACTTTTTGCCTATTCTGCTTCTGTAAAACTGCTTCAGTTAAACCCCCCTCCCCTATTTAGACCTTAGTATAAAAGAAAATCTAGCCCCTTCTTCAGGGCCGAGAGAATTTTGAGCACTAGCTGTCTCTCGGTCGCCGGCTAATAAAGGACTCCATAATTTGTCTCCAAGTGTGGCATTTCTCTATAACTCGCTTGGTTACAACATTGTCACATTCTTAGATGGGAAGATTTGCTATTGTAAAGACGTTATTTCTGCCTACATTAGCCTACAAATTTGGTGCTAGATGTTCTAATAACTAAAGTTGAATTTTTTTCATTAGGTGAGTGGATAGATGCTCAGAGAATATATATTGTTTAGAGAAATAAAGGAAGGTGACTTTGCAGACTTTAACTCAGGTAGACCGCGTATGTTTTTGAGATAAATACACCAGCATTCTGCACGAGGGCAAAATAATGTTTCCCAATGTTTCCAAAATCCTGTTAATATCCAGGATTTGCTGGGCACAGTGGCTCACGCCTGTAATCCCAGCACTTTGGGAGGCCGAGGCAGGCAGATCACTTGAGGTCAGGAGTTCAAGACCAGCCTGGCCAATATGGCGAAAACCCATCTCTATTAAAAATACAAAAAAAATTAGCTGGGCCTGATGGTGCACGTCTGTAAACCCAGATGCTCGGGAGACTGAGGCACAAGAATTGTGTGAACCCAGTATACAGAGGTTGCAGTGAGCCCAAGATCACACCACTGCATTCCAGCCTGGGCGCCAAAGCGAGACTGTCTTAAAAAAAAAAATTAGGATTTTTCTGGTCACCATTTTTTAGGCACACATTGACTGATACTTTGAACTGTCTATGGAGACTTGTTCCATCCTTTCCTATTCATAACCAAGAGCTCAAAACTGTATCATAAGTATACTTTAACTTTAGTTCCCCTAACACATCATTTTTATACTTGTCAAATGTGAAACTCGTGTTGTTATTATTATTATTTGTTTCGAGACGGAGTTTTGCTCTTGTTGCCCAGGTTGGATTGCAATGTTGCAATCTCAGCTCACTGCAACCTCCGCCTCTCAGGTTCAAGCAATTCTCCTGCCTCAGCCTCCCGAGTAGTTGGGATTACAGGCGCCCGCCACCATGTCAAGCTAATTTTTGCATTTTCAGTAGAGATGGGGTTTTGCCATGTTGGCCAGGCTGGTCTCGAACTCCTGATCTTAGGTGATCTTCCCGCTTCGGCCTCCCAAAGTGCTGGAATTACAAGCGTGAGCCACCGCGCCTGGCCTCGTGTTATTTTTCTGTCCACTCACACAGCTTTATGAGAACTTTCGGCAAAGGTTTCTGATGGATGGGCATTGTATCTTCACTGTCTTGAGATTTAGAGAAGAAACTGTTTAAGAACTACTTCCATCATGATGCATCCTCAGGAGATGTGGATGAACTGCGGAGATGTGGGGTGAAGATGAACAAGAGATGAGTGAGTTTGTATCTCCCTCTAAAGAAAGTGGCTTTTGTCAAAATGTACTTGTAAAGAAGTGTATAGGCTGGGCAAAGTGGCTCACGCCTGTAATCCCAAAACTTCAGGAGGCTGAGGCGGAAGAATCGCTTGAGCCCAGGAGTTGGAGACCAGCCTGGGCAACACAGTTAGATCCCGTGGGTAAAAAAGTACAAAAATTAGCATGGTGGTGCATGCCTGTAGTTCCAGCTCTTCGGGAGCCTGGGCTGCAGTGAGCCGTGATGGCCCCACCACACTCCAGCCTAGGCGAGTGAGATCCTGTCTCAAAAAAAAAAAAAAGGCAATTAACCCACAATTTTCAAGGCAATTGTTATGCTTTATTACAAGAAGTGTTTGAAATGCATCCCATTTGTAGGTCCCTAGAAGTAAAATAGTCACCTTTGTTTTACACTCACACCAAACACAGTTTTTGGAAGAGATAGCGCAGACTTCGTTATTATCCCCAGATTAAAGGTCAGTTTTGAGTCTTTTTATTTTGTCTCGACCTTATTACCTTCCTAGCCAAAACATGGAAGTAAAACATCTTTTCTACGTTAATACTGCATTTCCAGGGATCTTGGGGTGTTCCGGGGGAGGGTGCGGTCCCCTCTCTGTCATGGCGGGGTGTGGACGCGGTCGCCTTCTCCTGGCGCCGCGGTACCTAGGACAGGAGGAAGAGGCCAGGAAAGGTCCAGGGAGGCTCAGGCCGGGTCTGCGACTTGCCGGTGGGTGGCGGCAACGACCCTGTGGGCACCAGCCTGTCAGACGGCCCCAGCTCCGAGCCCGGCTGCGAGCCCTCTCCAGCCTGCAGCCGCTCCTCTCCCGGCCCTATTCCCCGCCCGGCACTGACGTCCAGCCCCGCCCGTGCAGTGAGGCCAGAGCCTGGTGTAGCCCCACGCGAGGCCGTCCCATCTTCGAAGTTTTCTGGTGACTGGGTCGGTCCCGCAATTATCTCAGATGCGGGGGGAAGCCAAGGGCAACGGGACACCCAGATGCATCAAGCACCGCCCCCCTGGAGCCCCATCGCGCATGCGCACCCTGGAGGCAAGAGCGCGAGGCACAAGGCGCGGCTTGGGGAGGGAGGAGGCAGGGCGGTGGTTGGGCAAGAGGAGAGCCACGCCCACCACGGAACATCTCTGCGCATGCGCTGGGGGCCAGCTTCTGGTACTTTCGACGCGTCTGCTAACGTAGTCCCTCAGTGCGCATCCGGACGTCGGAGGTGGAGGTTGTGGAATTCGCTGTTCGAAAGCAGGGACGAAAAGCCCCACTTCGTCTTACGTTCCGTAAGGAAGGCGTCTGTTGGGCCTTTCTCTCAGTCGTGAGGGAGGCGTCGACGGCCTGCGGTAAGTCTTCTGCTGACGGGGTCTCTCAGGACCACCGCAGTGGTCTCTCAGGAGTGAGGGACGGGAAACGTGCCGGGCGCCGCGTTTGGGGAACGCAGCGTTTCGCTTCAAGGCTGCGGCCTCAGGGCGCCGAGCGGGGTTTCTAGGGCTCGGTTCCTGTCGCGGCGGTCGCCGCCCGCGCCGTGGCTCCGCCTCCCGGAGATTCCCCGACTGTGGCTTCCGGGTGGCCAGGCGCCGGCTTCCGCGACTCGACTTGTTTTTCTCTCTTGGTTTTTTAGGAGGTCCTGAGTTGAGGCTTGCGGGATCCTTTCCGGAGAAAGCGCAGGCTAAAGCCGCAGGTGAAGATGTCCAACTACGTGAACGACATGTGGCCGGGCTCGCCGCAGGAGAAGGATTCGCCCTCGACCTCGCAGTCTGGCGGGTCCAGCAGGCGCTCGTCGCGGTCTGGGAGCCGCTCTTTTTCCAGAAGCTCTCGGTCCCATTCCCGCGTCTCGAGCCGGTTTTCGTCCAGGAGTCGGAGGAGCAGGTCCAGGTCCCGTTCCCGAAGGCGCCACCAGCGGAAGTACAGGCGCTACTCGCGGTCATACTCGCGGAGCCGGTCGCGATCCCGCAGCCGCCGTTACCGAGAGAGGCGCTACGGGTTCTCCAGGAGATACTACTGGTCTCCTTCGCGGTACCGGTACCGGTCCCGGTCCCGTAGCAGGTCGCGCTCTCGGGGAAGGTCGTACTGCGGCAGGGCGTACGCGATCGCGCGGGGGCAGCGCCACTACGGCTTTGGTCGCACAGTGTACCCGGAGGAGCACAGCAGATGGAGGGACAGATCCAGGACGAGGTCGCGGAGCAGAACCCCCTTTCGCTTAAGTGAAAAAGGTGGGTGGGTCATTTACCTTTCCATTTGTGGTAATGTATGGCGACAGTATATGAGTAGGCTAGGGAACCAACGTTGCCGTGTAGTTTCAATATTAGTTCCTTTAGTGCCCGAAATCTTTTTTGTTGGAGGAAGGAGGGAGGACATTACCTGTATTTAAGTGGACAGCATTCTCTTTAGGGTTAAAGGTCAACTGGATGTTAAATGACTCAGAATGTAGGGAACTTTTTTTCCTATTGGCTGACTGTTCTTAGTGGGTGGAGCCTTTTAAATGTTATGATTAAGTTAAAGGTTCTAAGTTAACGTGATTGGGAAGAACAATATCAAAACACGCCTTCTTTTAGTTGACATTATTACTGAATAAAATTGGATTGTCAAGTATCCTAAATGACCTAGGAGGCCGGGCGCGGTGGCTCACGTCTGTAATCCCAGCACTTTGGGAGGCGGAGGCGGGTGGGTCACTTGAGGCCAGGCGTTCCATACCAGCCTGGCCAACGTAGCTCACTATCTAGTAAAAGTACAAAAATTAGCCGGGGGTGGTGGTAGAAATACACTTTAGTAGTGTATCAGTATTGGTTCAGTGGTTGTGATAATTATATAATCTATAGCAGAAAACCCTGGTTTTCAGAAATACATCTTTGAAGAGAAAGCAAAATAATATCACTATTAGCTAGAGAAAATTAAGTACAACAAAAAGACAAAATAATAGGACGCTCAGGCCTTTAGTCAAGAAAACTGAAAACTAATTGTTGAGATAATTTAAGAATTTTATTCTTTTCAGCAAGAAATGAGCTGGAGAATAGAATTTTCAGTGAATAAAGTTACACAGTTGTCCCTCTGTTCACTCGGGGGATTGGTGCCAGGACGCATATGGAACCCTCGCGCACACTTGGGGTTTACAGTCTCTCAAACACTGTGGTACTTTCTATCTGCATTTAGTAAGGGGGAAAAAAAACAAGTATAAAGTGGACCAGCGCAGCTACTAGTGTTCAAGGGCAACCTTAGTTTACCTATTATAAAACAAGTGACTTAATATATTTAATACCACAAAGTAACATATTTATTGTGTAATTCTGAGTTCTCTTGGGAAATAACTACCAGATTAATGAGTATTTAAAAAAATTTTTTTTTTTTTTTAGATCGAATGGAGCTGTTAGAAATAGCAAAAACCAATGCAGCGAAAGCTTTAGGAACAACCAACATTGACTTGCCAGCTAGTCTCAGAACTGTTCCTTTAGCCAAAGAAACAAGCCGTGGAATAGGTGTATCAAGTAATGGTGCAAAGCCTGAAGTAAGTATTCTAGGTTTGTCGGAACAAAACTTTCAGAAAACCAACTGTCAAATCTGATTAGCCACTTATATCTTAGACTATACTTTTTGGGAAGTCTAGAGATGTATATAATGTGCTAAATTCAAAGTAGCAAATCTGAAGATAGGCAATGTCATACCCATGAAAATGGGAGATTAATGAGCTTTATTTGGCCGTTCATGGTGCCTCATGCCTGTAATGAGGCAGATGGCTTGAGTCCAGGAGTTCAGGACTAGCCTGGGCAATGTGGCAAAACCGTGTGTTTACAAAAAATACAAAAATTAGCCAGGCATGGGTAGTCCCAGCTGTTTGGGAGACTGAGGCAGGAGGATCTTTGAGCCTAGGATGCTAAGGTTGCAGTGAGCCAAGATGGCACCATTGCACTCTAGCCTGGGCAGCAGAGCGAGACCCTGTCTCAAAAAATACATTTTTTTTTTCATTTTTAGTTAACACTGTACTCTTATAACACCGTTATTAGCTGGTACTTTGGTGATTTCTATTACTAGTTTTTCTAAGCTATTTACAGAGTGTTTGTAGCTTTCATTTGCAGCATTATGTTCCCACAAATTCTGTACTTAGCATATACAGTGTAGTTTATCTGCTCTATTTCTGTCTTATAGAAATCATGAATGTGGTCTGCAGACATTGATGAAGAAAATCTGTTGGTAATTGATACATGGGCTAAAGCATCAGAGGTTTAATTTGAAGTTTATGTTTACACACTGAAAACTTAGTTTTTTTGTTGGTAGATCCATGTGCATGCTAGAATTTGGGACAGGTACTATTTGCATAAAGTATTAAAGTCAATTTCTAAACTAAGCAAAGGTACATGTTGTAACGGTGGGGCATCTGTGAAAAAGATGTCCCTTTCATAATATATGCAATATATTCCAGATGTTTTGAGAGATTACAGAAGAGGAGGCCTGCTTCACTTGCAGATAAGTTTATTATAATTCTCCAGAAATGTGCAGGATGTGCATTAGCAGATTGCACTGTACTTTTCACTCCAGCCTGGGTGATAGAGCAAGACTCCCATCTCGGGGGCTAAAAAAAAAAAAAAGATGTATCTAAATGAATCTGTGTAATTGGGCCCAGATGTGGGTTTGCTCAGTATTAGTAGACAAGGTCTTCGTTCAGACAATTAGGTGCCTAACTGGCAAATGCCTTAGTTTCTTAAAACGTATTTTCTGATGTGGCTTTACTTTTCAAAAGTTAACTTGATTCAACCTGAGAAAACTGATTAAAAAATTAGTTTAAATTTGCCAGCAGGGAAGTAAAATAATTATGGGAAGAGTGTCTTAAGCCTAATAATAAATCAGTTTTGTTAAGGGGAAAACTCAATAGTTCTGTTACTTAGGCTGTTAGATCCAAGTTGATTTTTGTGTCTACAACTAAATTTTGTATACAGTTAGGCTATTTTTTAATATAGGATTTAGAAACCAAGGGTATGTGTTTTAAAATTACACTTTTTCTTAACCTGTCTAGCTGTCGGAAAAGGTAACAGAAGATGGAACTCGAAATCCCAATGAAAAACCTACCCAGCAAAGAAGCATAGCTTTTAGCTCTAATGTAAGTACATCCAGGCATTGAACACTCAAAAATTGGATTTAGGATGTATTTTTGCATCTTTGTGTTTTTATCTTTGTGGTGATAGTTGTGGGCCTACTGACACACTTTTTAAATAGAATTAAAATCATTTGTTTTTGAGCCACTTTTATAAGTGGCCATTATAATGGGTTCGTAATATATATAACATTCACGTTAGTTCCGATATTTTGCCATTCTTTTAAGTGTCCCCCCTTTTTTATTGAAATATTTTAAAGGGAAATCTTTAGAATACTCCTTAATCACAATGTTTTAAAATAAGAGTTTCAAAAACGAAGCCTCAAAGCCTCAAAATCATTATACCTTGTATATCTTGTGTATGTCCAGTGTCTCCCTGCTGCCCCAGTATCTTCACTTCACTTTTTGAATCAAGCTACAATTAACGTTCACACTATGTGTTTGGTTGATAATCTTTTTTTTTTTTTTTTTTTTGAGACAGAGTCTTGCTCTGTCGCCCAGGCTGGAGTGTAGTGGTGCAATCTTGGCTCACTGCAGCCTCTGCCTGCCTCCTGGGTTCAAGCGATTCTCCTGCCTCAGCCTCCCGAGTAGCTGAGACTACTGGTGCATGCCACCACGCCCGGCTAATTTTTGTATTTTTAGGAGACAGGGTTTCACCATGTTGGCCAGGATGGTCTACATCTGACCTCGTGATCTGCCCGTGTCAGCCTCCCAAAGTGCTGGGATTACAGGCGTGAGCCACCGCACCCAGCAATTGATAATATCTCTAAGGCTCATACATGGGATTATTTAATGTACTTTTTTGTGTGAAAAAAGTGTACAATGTATGTTTGGGAAGCTGACTGAATTTGTTCTTTTACAGAATTCTGTAGCAAAGCCAATACAAAAATCAGCTAAAGCTGCCACAGAAGAGGCATCTTCAAGATCACCAAAAATAGATCAGAAAAAAAGTCCATATGGACTGTGGATACCTATCTAAAAGAAGAAAACTGATGGCTAAGTTTGCATGAAAACTGCACTTTATTGCAAGTTAGTGTTTCTAGCATTATCCCATCCCTTTGAGCCATTCAGGGGTACTAGTGCATTTAAAAACCAACACAAAAAGATGTAAATACTTAACACTCAAATATTAACATTTTAGGTTTCTCTTGCAGATATGAGAGATAGCACAGATGGACCAAAGGTTATGCACAGGTGGGAGTCTTTTGTATATAGTTGTAAATATTGTCTTGGTTATGTAAAAATGAAATTTTTTAGACACAGTAATTGAACTGTATTCCTGTTTTGTATATTTAATAAATTTCTTGTTTTCATTCTTACAGTCTTTATTGTATATATATAACCTAATGGATCTTTATTTAATGTAGAGATATAAGGAGGTGTGTGTTGATTAAAGCCCTGTTAATCCCAAGTCCAAGGCTGACTGGCCCTACCTGGGATTTTGAGAAATGCTGAATCTCAAGTCCCTACCCTAGACCTGCTGAATTAGAAACTGAATTTTAACAATATTCCCAATTGAGGTCAATACTTCAACTTGAAAAATTGCCCTAAAAAATTTATGGAATACTGGGCTTCAAGGCAAGAAACTAAGCCAGAAAGAGGAGGAATAGAATGCCTCATTAAGCTGTAAAATCTGAGGTATAAAATTATTATGCTTTTAAAAGTATTCTAAATAAACTTTTTTTTTGAGACGGAGTTTAGTGGTGCGATCTGGGCTCACTGCAAGCTCCACCTCCTGGGTTCACGCCATTCTTCTGCCTCAGCCTCCCGACTAGCTGGGACTACAGGCGCCTGCCACCACGCTTGGCTAATTTTTTTGTATTTTTAGTAGAGATGAGGTTTTACCGTGTTAGGATGGTCTCTATCTCCTGACCTTGTGATCCGCCCGCCTTGGCCTCCCAAAGAGCTGGGATTACAGATGTGAGCCACTGCACCCGGCCAAAGTATTCTAAATAAACTCTTAATTTGAAATTTATTGGTGCTACTGTAACTGGGAAGGATTTTTTTTTGGAGACCGAGTCTCTCTGTGTCACCCAGGCTGGAGTGCAGTGGCACAGTCTCCACTTACTGCAACTTCCACCTCCCGGGTTCAAGCGATTCTTCTGCCTCAGCCTCCTGAGTAGCTGGGACTACAGGCATGTGCCCCCATACCCAGCTAATTTTTGTATTTTTAGTGGAGACGGGGTTTTGCCATCTTGGCCTGGCTGGTCTAGAACTCCTGACCTCGGGTGATCCACCCTGCTAAGCCTCCCGAAGTGCTGGGATTACAGGTGTGAGCCACTGCATCCGGATGGGAAGAATATGAAGCACATGATTTTTTTTTTTTTTTTTTTGAGGCGGAGTTTTGCTCTTGTTGCCCAGGCTGCAGTGCAATGGCACAATCCTGGCTCATCACAACCTCCACCTTCTGGGTTCAAGCGATTATCCTGCCTCAGCCTCCCGAGTAGCTGGGATTACAGGCTTGTAGTTTTAGTAGAGATGGGGTTTGTCCATGTTGGTCAGGCTGGTCTGGAACTCCCGACTTCAGGTGATCCACCAGCCTCGGCCTCCGAAAGTGCTGGGATTACAGGTGTGAGCCATCGCGCCTGACCCTTAAGCACATAAAATTTTAAGTGGGTATTACACTTTATGAACTGGAGAATCTAGACCTAAGTAAGACTGATTTTTATAGACTCTTTATTTTTTAGAGAAGGGGTATCTTGCTCCATCACCCAGGCTGTAGTGCAAACAGTCACAGCTTGCTGCAACCTTGAACTCCAGGGCTCAGGGAATCCTGCCACAGCCTCTACCATACAGGCTTATGCCACCGCACCTGGCTAATTTTTTGGGGGTAAAGATGAGTGGGATTTCTGTTACCCTAGGCTGGTCTTGAACTTCTGGCTTCAAGCAGTCCTCCTGCTTCGGCGCCCCCAAAGTGTAGGCATTATAGGCGTGAGCCACTGTGCCTGGCCTAAAATAATAGTTCGACCAAATGTTTTAACTTTCTTACAAGGATATTTGGTTTTTGAAGGATGGCATTTTACAGAATGTTATTAGAGATGAGTATCTCCATGGTTTTGTTCCCATAAATGCACCTGGGCTATGCAATAGAGCATGGAACAGGAAAGCACCTGTAATTGTGACCACTTCTGGGGAAGAGGAGGGACTAGGGTGAATTTCCTGTAGTCATTGTCACCTTCGTTTCACTACCTACATAGCTTGCAAGAAAAATTAGCACCCTGCCTCTGAAGCTCTAGGCTTCACATTAAACACAGAAGACAACCCAAGTGAATAATATACAGATAAACGTGGAAATATACACATTAGAACATTTCTTTACAAACTACAAACGCGCACGGACCTGGCCAGGCGGCAGGTCTGAGCTGGTGTCCGAGACTATGCATCCGTTTCCGGCGCAGCGCCCGGGATTTGCGCAGTCTCCGTTCGCGCTTCTGGGCTCCGTGAGGAGAAGCGTCTTCAGACGGGGTGGCTTGGCTTCCGAGGCCCTCGGCTGGCGACCCAGTCCCAGTGTCTGCGCCTCCCTCTCCCCTGGCATCGCCGCCTTCTCTAGGACAGACGTAGCCACAAACGTCCCTACCTCGATACCCCCAGGGAAGGGCCTGCCACCCATCTTGTCAGCCACAGTCTCCGCCCTCCCCTGGCAACGCTTCCCTCCACTTCCGGTAACAATTAACTGGAACCCCGGGCCTCACTTTCGGCGGCCCCGGAGCCTCACTTTTCCGGACGTAACCCGGCCATTCCTGGGGGACACAGGCAATCCCCGCCCCTGGCAGTCCTGGGCTGCGTCCGATTGGGCTAGGCCTGTGCGCAGGCGCATTGGGTGGAGAAACCTGGACCTGTGCTGGAGACGCGAGGACACAGTGAACTATGATCTCAGCCTGGGTGACAGTGAGACCTTATCTCAAAAACCTAAAGGCAGACGTATCCCCCTCCTTCCTCAGATTTCCTTAAATGCCTTTCTTTAGGGAAGCCAGCTCACCACTTTAAAAGTCAGTTTCCCGTTACAGCTCTTCATACATTTTTACATTTTCTTCTTTGCAGCACTTACATAAATGTAATTACATAAGTGTGGAGTTGCTTGTTTAATGTAGTTAATTTGGGGTTTTTTTGAACCCCAGATTTTGAACGGATCTCGCTCTGTCGCCCAGGTTGGAGTGCAGTGGCGCGATCTCAGCTCACGGCAACCCCTGCCGCTTGGGTTCAAGTGATTCTCCTGTCTCAGCCTCCCGAGTAGCTAGAATTACAGGCGCCCGCCACCACGCCCGGCTAAATTTTGTATTTTTAGTAGAGACGGGGTTTCACCATGTTGGTCAGGCTGGCCTGGAATTCCTGAGCTCAAGTGATCCGCCCGCCTAGGCCTTACAAAGTGCTGGGATTACAGGCATGAGCCACTGAGCCCGGCCTAATGTAGTTAATTTAAATGAGACATTTCTTAACCTCTATTAAAATAGCAAAATATTTGGCCAGGCACTGTGGCTTACTCCTGTAATCCCAGCACTTTGGGAGGCTGAGGTGGGAGGATTACCTGAGCCCAGGAGTTCAAGACCAGCCTGGACAACAGAACAAGACCCCGTCCCCTACCTCTGACCCTGCCACCCCCTCAAAATTGAAGTATTAGCCGGACATAGTTGCAGGTGCCTGTAGTCGCAGCTACTCGGGAGGCTGAGATGGGAGTATCCTTTAGGAGGCAGAGGTTGCAGTGAGCCAAGATTGCGCCACTGCCCTCCAGCCTAGCCAACAGAGCAAGACCTTGTCTCAAAAAAAAAAAAAAAAAAAAAAAAGCAAATATAGCAGAGTAACAGGAATTTTCTCTATGTTACAGATGATTTGATAGAGCAATATTACAGGTATTTACATTCTTTAAGAATACAAAAATGTCAATTATAAACCAGGCATGGTGGCTCATGCCTGTAATCCCAGCTACTCAGAGGAAGAGTCTGAGGATGGAGGATCACTTGAGGCTGGGATTTCAAAACCAGCCTAAATAACATAATGAGATCCTGTCTTTTAAAAATAAAGTCAATTATAAAATTATTTTCAGTAAGATCACTTATCAGAATTACAGGTTTTGAAAGTTATGTTACTAGGCTTACATATGCTAAGTAATTAAGGAGAGCTTAATAAAGGGACTGTTTACAAAGTTGTAGACTGGGTAAGAAAAACCAACCAAAGAGTGAAGCATACCAGGGCTAGCAATAGGGGGATCCATCACTACTACTATCCCAAAAGAGGCAAAAGAAGGGAGCAGCAATGGGAATCCACAAAGTACAGGGTTAGGCCGGGCGCGGTGGCTCACGCCTGTAATCCCAACACTTTAGGAGACCGAGGCGGGTGGATCACCTGAGGTCAGGTGTTTGAGACCAGCCTGATCAACAAGGTGAAACTGTCTCTACTAAAAATACAAAAATTAGCCGGGCATGTTGGCAGGTGCCTGTAGTCCCAGCTACTCGGGAGGCTGAGACAGGAGGGATAGAAGATAGTCTTCAGACAGAAGCGGTGACTACGGAAATATACCAAATCCATAATCCAGCCAGGGAATAAATACCTTGACCTCATTTCTTCCAAACCTCTGATCTTATGTAGGTACTATGCATTGGCAGGACCCAAGAAGGTAGAGGGCAAGAGAGTTTACTGATGCAGTCCATTCAGGCTAGCACTCAGGGACACAGAACATGGAGACCAATGGAGAGTAGTTCTAACAGGGCAGACAGAAAATATGTAGCACAAATTTTTTTTCAACGGGATATGGCAACAATTAAAAAAATTGGAGTCTTATAAGAAGTCTGTTCAAATTATATTTATACATATTTATTAACAAAGAACAGAACAAGTGATGTGTCTAATTGAATTTTTCTAGATGCTGGAAGATCTTCCATCCTATGTGCTAGTCTTACAATGTGTCATTGGCACTCCTTCTATCTAGAAGTAGAGTCTGTATCCCTAATCCTTGAATCTGTGACTATGGAGGGAGTGACACTGTGAATTCTGAGACTAAGTCATAAAAAGTGAAACAGATTCCACCTAGTTCTCTTGGGATACTTGTTCTTAAAACCCAGCCCCCATGCTTTGAGGAAGTCCAGGCCAATGGAGAGGCCAGGTGTGGGCGTTCAGGCCTACAGCCAACATCAACCACAAGACTTCTGAGTGAGGAAACCTTTACAATGATTCCAGCCCCAGCCCCTAATCTGACTGCAACTGCATAAGAGACCCTGTGTGAGAACCACACCAATTCTCAGACCTATGAGAGATAATAATAAAATAATATTTGTGCTAAGGTACCAAGTTTTGGGGTGATTTGTTATGCCACAATAGAGAAATGATACAGTTCAGAACAGTTTTTTTGTTTGTTTGTTTTATTTTGAGCCGGACTCCCGCTGTGTCGCCCAGGCTGGAGTGCAGTGGCGCCATCTGAGCTCACTGCAACCTCTGCCTTCTGGATTCAAGTGATTCTCCTGCCTCACCCTCCCGAGTAGCTGGGACTACAGGTGCACGCAGTCACGCCTGGCTAATTTTTTGTGTTTTTAGTAGAGATGGGGTTTCACTGTGTTGACCAGGCTGGTGTGAAACTCCTGAGCTCAGGCAAATCACCCACCTCGGCCTCCCAAAGTGCTGGGATTACAGGCGTGAGCCACTGTACCCAGCCCAGTTTTTAAAAATCACACAAATTATCATATTGCACAGAAAAGCAACATTGAAAATCCTGTGAATACTCTTAATAAATCCTTACAAAATCAGTTGAGCAATTTTTACCACACATCTTTCCTTTCTATACTGCTTATCACTTCCAGAAACTTCTTTAATTACAAACATTTCAATTTTTTTAAGTCCAGACTTGCAGATTTTAATTTGCAATGTAAACAAATTGGTAATATAGAGCCCAATTTTACTGGCAGGAATAGGATTTTTTTTTTTTTCAAGACAGGGTCTCGCTCTGTCACCCAGGCTGAAGTGCAGTGGTGCGATCAGGGCTCACTGCAGCCTTGACCTCCCAGGCTCAAGCAATCCTCTCACCTCAGCCTCTCGAGTAGCTGGGACTACCGGGGCAGGCTACCATGCTTGGCTATTTTTTTATTTTGTAGAGATGAGGTCTCGCTATGTTGCCAGGGCTGGTCTTGGACTCCTGGGCTCAAAGGATTCTCCTGCCTTGGCCTCCCAAAGTGCTGGGATTACAGGCTTGAGCCACCGTGCCAGCCAGGATTCTTAATAACAGTAAAATAAGGATATAAGCACTACTCTTCCCCAATAACTATTGGATTTCCTGAGAAATCCAAGAGGCACAAAACCACATGTAATTGTGTTTTTTTTTTTTTTTTTTTTTGAGACGGAATCTCACTGTGTCTCCCAGGAGTGCAGTGGCACAATCTGGGCTCACTGCAAGCTCCGCCTCCCGGGTTCACGCTATTCTCCTGCCTCAGCCTCCTGAGTAGCTGGGACTACAGGTGCCCGCCACCACGCCCGGCTAATTTTTTAGTAGAGACGAGGTTTCACCATGTTAGCCAGGATAGTCTTGATCTCCTGACCTCGTGATCCACCCGCCTTGGCCTCCCAAAGTGCTGGGATTACAGGCGTGAACCACCGCGCCCAGCCGCGATTCTATTTTTTATTCAGAAATACTGTTGACTATTCTTAGTTTTTCCATACAAACTTTTAAATTTTTTTAAATTTTAGAATTGACATACTTATTTTTTGAGACGGAGTTTCACTCTTGTTGCCCAGGCTGGAGTGCAATGGCATGATCTTGGCTTACTGCAACCTCCACCTCCCTGGTTCAAGCAATTCTCCTGCCTCAGCCTCCAGAGTAGCTGGAGTTACAGGTGCCCGCCACCATGCCAGGCTAAATTTTTTTATTTTTTTATTTTTTGTAGAGACAGGGTTTTGCCATGTTGACCAGGCTGGCCTCAAACTCCTGACCTCAGGTGATCCGCCTGCCTCGGCCTCACAAAGCGCTGGGATTACATGTGTGAGCCAAGGCGCCCGGCCGAAATACTTACATGGTTCAGAAGTACATATATCTTATTACACCCCCAAAACAGATGATGGCTTTTTTTTTTTTTTTTGAGATGGAGTCTCCCTTTGTCGCCCAGGCTGGAGTGCAGTGGAGCGATCCTGGCTCACTGCAACCTCTGCCTCCCAGGTTCTAGCAGTTCTCCCGCCTCAGCCTCCTTAGTAGCTGGGAATACAGCTGCGCACCACCATGCCCGGCTAATTTTTGTATTTTTAGTAGAGACAGGGTTTCACCGTGTAGGCCAGGCTGGTCTTGAATTCCTGACCTCAGGTGATCTGCCTGCCTCTGTCTGTCCTTTGTCCACAAGGACATTCCCTGTGAGGAAGGTAGGTAGCTTTTTTATCTTAGTGGCTTTTTCAGGTATAGAATGGGAGGTAGGTTTGCCCTAAGCAGTTCCCAGCTTGACTTTTCCCTTTGGCTTAGTGATTTTGGGGCCCCAAGATTTATTTTCCTTTCAATGTGTAATTGTATCTGTAACATAAATTCCCAGAATTATGATAGCTGAGTCAAAGAGTAAATGCCTTAATTTTTACAGATATTGCCAAATTGTCTTCCCTAGGGGTTCAATCAATTTTTAGTCCTACCAGCAATACGTGTAGGATTCATTTTTCTTCGTTCTCATCAACACAATGTGTTATTGAACTTTTAAGATTTTTGCCACATTATTTTCCAGTTCCAAAAAACAAAAACAATGACCCACTGAGGTTCTGATGGGAATAACATGACATTTATAAACTCATTTGAGATACTCCTTTGTGATATTGTTTTTATAATATTAAGTCTTCCAGCCAGAAAACAGGTTATCCACCATTTATTCAGATTTAATTTACTTCAAATTATCTTTTATTTTTATGTTACCATTTAAATTTTGTACCTAGATATCTTTTCATTTTAGGGATTACTTTTTTTTTTTTTTTTTTGGTTTTTTGAGACAGAGTGTTGCTCTGTTGCCCAGGCTGGAGTGCAGTGGCGCAATCTCGGCTCACTGCAAGCTCTGCCTGCCGGATTCCCGCCATTCTCCTGCCTCAGCCTCCCGAGTAGCTGGGACTACAGGCGCTCGCCACCACGCCCGGCTAATTTGTTGTATTTTTAGTAGAGATGGGGTTTCACCGTGTTAGCCAGGATGGTCTTGATCTCCTGACCTCGTGATCTGCCCGCCTCGGCCTCCCAAAGTATTGGGATTACAGGCATGAGCCACTGCACCTGGCCTACTTTTTCATTTCTGTATCTAACTAGTAGTTGTTAGTGCAGAAAAAAATAATTTTCATATATTCCTCTTATATCCAGCACCTTACTGAATTATCTTAGTAACTTCAGCACTGTTAGTAATTCTGGCATTGCCTCTCCGCTGAGCATGTAAGAGTAAACAAGATGGGTGGACCCTGCTGTTCTCCAGTAATAACGCTGATGAGAAAAATGGAAAATCAACAGACAAAAATAAAACTTATGCAATTGGAGATAATTAAAATAGTGTCAAATGACAGTACTAAAAGTGAGACAGGGTAGTCAAGGAAGACCTGCTTCTATTTTTAAAAATTTATTTTTATGGCCAGGCACAGTGGCTCATGCCTGTAATCCCGGCACTTTGGGAGGCTGAGGTGGGCAGATCATGAGGTCAGGAGTTCGAGACCAGCCTGGCCAACATGGTGAAACCCTATCTCTACTAAAAATACAAAAATTAGCTGGGCATGGTGGCGGGCACCCATAATCCCAGCTACTCGGGAAGCTGAGGCAGGAGAATCGTCTGAACCCGGGAGGCGGAGGTTGCAGTAAGCCGAGATCGGTGCCACTGCACTCCAGCCTGGGTGATAGTGCAAGACTCTGTCTCAAAACAAAAAAACAAAAAAAAATTATTTTTATTTTTTAATTTAGAGACTGATTCTCACTTTGTTGTCCCGGCTGGTCTTGAACTCCTGGGCTCAAGCAATCCTCCCGCCTCCGCCCCGCAATGTGCTGGGATTGCAGCCATGAACCACCACACCAGGCCAAGGGCAAGACCTGCTTCTTGGAGAAAGTGACAACACCTTAAGCTCTAAATGGAAAGAACTTTCCACTCATGGGAATGAATGGCACTACAGGTTCTTCCTGCTTACTGCAGACAAAACCAATTCACTGAAAAGTGCTACTGCAGTATAGAGTCGTATTAACCTGAGGCTGGCCTCAGGGAAGAAGGGTTACCACTCAAGTAAGTTTTCCTGAAGGGTCAGCTCAGATGTTAGGGTATTTCATAGTTTGGTGTGGGCAGGGCACTAGGGAATGGGTGCTGCTGATTGGTTGGAGATGCAATCACAGGGGTGTGCACTACACTCCTCAACAGCTGAGTCCGCCTCTTGGGGGAGGAGTGGGGCAGAAGAAGCGGTTGGGTCATGGGTCACGAGTCTGGGTGGGGTCAGTTAGTTGCCAGAATGCGAAAGTCTGAAAAATGCCTCAAAAGACCAATCTTAGGTGCTACGATAACGTTATCTACAGGAATAATTGGGGAAGTTACACATCCGCTGTCCTCCGAAACAATGGCTGGTTATCGTTTACTACATTTTAGCAGAATTCTCCCCTCATAATCCTAACCTCCCGGTCTTTCATTAGTTTTATAAAGGCAGTTTCAGCCCCCAAACAAGGAGGGGCCCTGTTTAAGGAAGGGACTATGATCATCCTTGCTTAAAAGTTAAACTATAAATTCTCCCATGGTTAGCTTGGTTTATGCCCAGGAATGAGCGAAGACAGCCGGTCTGCGAGGCTAGAAGCAAGATGGAGTGAGCCATGTTAGATTTCTCTCACTGTCTTTGCAAAGGCGGTTTCCAGGACAGCGTGCAGAATAGGGGGCTTTCTATCAGGCTCCTTTTGGTCATTTCTTCCTAGCCGTCCGATTCTGAGCTCTTCCCAACCCTTTTCTTGACGACTTACCTCCCGCTGTCCTGGCCCACGCTACCTTTCGCGGCTGCGCAAGACCCTACGCAATCCAAAATATTTCATCGCTAAAAGGGTCCCAACTTCCGGAGACCGCCCGGAAGGGGCGGGGCTTATGGTAGCCCGTTCGTACGTATCGGCCCGGTTGTCTGAAGGTTGACGGAAGTGCTCTATCTTGTTGCCGGAAGTGGGAAGAGAGAAAGGTTGTGATGGCGGCTATCGCTGCATCCGAGGTGAGTTCGACCGACCGTACACCGGAGGTTTTGTTGGTGAGGGTTCCGTGGAGCGGCCTGGATAGAGGTGGAGGCGAAGTCTAGTTTCGCTTCAGGGAGGCTCAGACACTGTGGGGTCAAGTCCGCGGTGGAGGCCCTAGGCCCAGCCTGTGGGGACCGGCGGGGACTCGGCCTGGGCAGTCCTGGGAGAAGCTGAGCCGGCTCTGCCTGAAGCCAGTTCTCCTTGCCGCAGGTGCTGGTGGACAGCGCGGAAGAGGGGTCCCTCGCTGCGGCGGCGGAGCTGGCCGCTCAGAAGCGCGAACAGAGACTGCGCAAATTCCGGGAGCTGCACCTGATGCGGGTGAGTAGTCTTGGAGGCCGGCTCAGATCCGTCACCTGGCCAAGCCTGTGCGCTTTTGTAGAGGGGACGAGGAAGCCACACCACTGCGTCTGACAGACCAACAGAGCAGGATCATCTGAGAGGAAAGCTCTGTTCGGTGGTACTCAACCCTGGCAGCACATTGGGATCATTCTGAGAACATTTGAAAATATAACTGTTCACTCCAGCCCCTCTCCCACCCACATCGAATTTAACGTATCTGGGTTAGGTTTGGGAGTCTCTATTACTAACAACCTCCCTGCTCCGTGATTCTAACAAATTCTTCATTTTACCTAGGGAAATATGTAGAGCTAGAGACAGGAAGAAACTTGTCTAGTGTCAGTAAGAGACCTGGTTCACTTTAAAAAATAATAATCTTCTGTCAGAATCTGTTTGAGTGAAAAGAAAATAATCATCTGTTTTTAGGATTTCTGGGGGAAAAGAATAAAAAGAAAATTTAAAAAAATGGCAAACTTTTGAAAGTCTACAGTGTGGTAGTTCAGCCAGTTGATAGGGAATCGGATGTTTAAGTGCCCTGGAAGTGCAGAGGAGGAGAGAGGAATGCAGTTTGTGGGTCTCCAGGGGGTGCCTCATGTAGTAGGTGACACCTGAACTACTGTTTGAAAGCCAGACAACTAAAGGAGTTAGAGAAAGAGATATCCAAGCAAAGGGAACAAATTCAAAGAAAGAGAATTTGTATTAGGGATAAGAGTCCAGCAAATAGCTTGCTGCAGTTGGAGCAGAGAAAGAGAAAAGCAGCCCCTGTTTCACCATGGAGTGACCTGACAGCTAGGCCATGGTTTCACAAAATCCCAAAATCACTCTGACTGTTGTAGTGAGACAAAACAAAGAAGACTTTTCAAATCACAAGAATGACCACATATTTCTTTCTTCTGGCTAACACCAGTGACTGTTATTAACAAATACAGCATTAGTCTCACTCGGTTACTTCTGCCTCCTATATAAAAATGTAAGATACTGGGCCGGGCCCGGTGGCTCACACCTGTAATCCCAGCACTTTGGGAGGCCGAGGAGGGCGGATCACAAGGTCAGGAGATCAAGACCATCCTGGCTAACACGGTGAAACCCCGTCTCTACTGAAAATAGAAAAAATTAGCCGGGCGTGCTGGTGGGTGCCTGTAGTCCCAGCTACATGGGAGGCTGAGGCAGGAGAATGGCGTGAGCCCGAGAGTCGGAGCTTGCAGTGAGTCGAGATCACACCACTGCACTCCAGCCTGGGTGACAGAGCGAGACTCCGTCTCAAAAAAAAAAAAAAAAAAATCTAAGATACCTAATTGTAGAAAGCCCCTGCTTTCTGACAGTACCCAATCCACATCCTTAACCCTCCCCTCAGTCACCTGATACAAACCCAAATCCTGGAACAAGCCCTTCCTAACACCCTGTCACTCAAATGCCCACGGTTCCCCGTGGTTTGCTGTCTTCTGTGCAACAGACTCAACTTTGTTGACCATAGGTGTGTTCTTGGTGTCTTTAATTGCAGGGCTTTTCCAGGGCCAAGAATATACTAGGGATGGTAGTTGGGAGGAGTATCTCTCTTTGCCGAGGGAAAGTTAATCTAATAAACAATTAAAAAGACATGCTTAAATATTTAGAGTGATTGTGTAAGGAACACATGTCTGGAAATTAGGAGGCGGGGCTTCCTGGACAAACTGCCGCCAGCTTATGACCTAAGGAATGTCTAACTCAAGTTTTCCTTAAGACGATACGCTCATTTTGCTTTATGCAGTTAAGTTTATTTAAAAATAGACTCTTCTCCCTGCTACCCCAGCTCCAAAAAAAAAAAAAAAGACTCTTCAATGGTACTTCAAATGGAAAATTCCTTTCATTTTTCATTTGTCAATGCAAACTGTGAAAATATTTAAAAGGAGGGGAACTTGGAAAGCATTAGAGGCATTAAGATAGGTTTTAAATCCTCTAACCCAAATTGAGGCTTTTTTCTTGAATTAGGATTAAAAGATAATTGAGGCCTGGTGTGGTGGCACATGCCTGTAATCCCAGCACTTTGGGAGGTCGAGGCGGGCAGATCACTTGAGGCCAGGAGTTTGAGACCAGCCTGGCCAAACTGCAAAACCGCGTTTCTACCAAAAATACAAAAAAATAAGCCAGGCATTGTGGCACACGCTTGTAACCCCAGCTACTCGGGAGGCTGAGGCATGAGAATTGTTTGAACCCCGGAGGCGAAAGTTGAAATGAGCTGAGATGGCTCCACTGTACTCCAGCTTGGGTGACAGAGTGAGACCCTGTCTCAAAAAAAAAAAAAAAAAAAAAGTCTTTCACATCATGTGACATAATTTTTTTTTTTTTTTTTTTGAGATGAAGTCTCGCTCTGTTACCCAGGCTGTAGTGCAGTAGTGCAATCTTGGCTGACTGCAACCTCCGCCTCCTGGGTTCAAGTGAATCTCCTGCCTCAGTCTCAGCCTCCCGAGTAGCTAGGATTACAGGTGCGCACCACCATGCCCGGCTAATTTTTGTATTTTTAGTAGAGACGGGGTTTCGCCATGTTGGCCAGCCTGGTCTTGAACTTCTGACCTCAGGTGATCCACCTGCCTCAGCCTCCCAAAGTGCTAGGATTACAGGCGTGAGCCACTGCGCCTGGCCAATTTAATAGTAATGCCAAATAAAGTCTACGTAAGTGCCACTATAGTATGGTCTCCAATACTGCAAAACCTTATTCTGATCCAATAAAAAGGGACCATACAACTCAATAGAGGCACAGCTGATTTTAACCTCCAGGGCTCTGGAACAGCAAACCAGTGCAACTCAACACATTTTTCTTGACTGCATAAAAACGTAGACCCTATTAGGCTATTCCCTGGCTTAAAATCCTATGATGGCTCTCTATTGCTTTTAGGATAAAATGGGGTCAGCTTATTAATATGTCCTGCCTGACCCTCCTCAAAGAAGGCAAGATGTATCTGGATTTATTTTCATGTTTTAGCTGACAGACTTCTTGTGTTACGGTTTTAGAATGAAGCTCGTAAATTAAATCACCAGGAAGTTGTGGAAGAAGATAAAAGACTAAAATTACCTGCAAATTGGGAAGCCAAGAAAGCTCGTTTGGAGTGGGAACTACAGGAAGAGGAAAAGAAAAAGGTTAGGAACTATTCTATCTTCATAAGTGATTTAGTCAATCGTTCTGTTGTATCAAGACACTACAACATGGTGGTTGTATACACTGGCTCTTAGGCCAAGCTGCCAGAATTGAAATTCTGGCTCTGCTCAGTACCAACTGCAACATGTTGGGTGAGTTTATTTAACTTCTCTGTACCTCTGTTTTCTCATCAATAAAACAGGGACTGTAACAATAATTATTTGAGTTCATTATGAATTAAGTGAGTTAATGCATGTAAAACATTTAAAACAAGGTATGACACCTGATAAACACTCAATAAGTATCATGTGCTCACTTATATACCGTAGTATATTCCCAGATTTCCTTTAAATGCTATTAAAGTGGCCGGGTGCAGTGGCTCATACCTGTAATCCCAGCACTTTTGGGAGGCCGAGGCTGGCAGATCATTTGAGGTCAGGAATTTGAGACCAGCCTGGCCAACATGGTGAAACCCCATCTCTACTAAAAATACAAAAATTAGCCGGGCATGGTGGCACGTGCTTGTAGTCCCAGCTACTTGGGAGGCTGAGACATGAGAATCCCTTGAACCTGGGAGGTGGAGGTTGCAGTGAGCTGAGATCGCGCCACTGCACTCCAGCCTGGGTGACAGAGTGAGTGAAACTCCAACTAAAAAAATACTATTAAAGTATTGGTTGATATTTATTGGATCTTTCTTGATGTAAAGTAGATCAAATTATTGCATGTATCATAATTGTAGGTGTCAGCTTTTTTCTTCTTTTTAGGAATGTGCAGCAAGAGGAGAAGACTATGAGAAAGTGAAGTTGCTGGAGATCAGTGCAGAAGATGCAGAAAGATGGGAGAGGAAAAAGAAGAGGAAAAACCCTGATCTGGGATTTTCAGGTCAGATTGACCTTTATTGAACCTTATTGACTGGGCTGTTAGTCATTTCCTTCATTGTTTCTGGTTTCAAGAAAGGATGTGCCTCTTGTGCTTCATGGGATATTCTTGATGAGGCTTAAGACCAAGAAAAGTACAAATATGTCTCTTAGGAGAGAAGTTAAAAAAAAAGGCTGTACTTCAGTTAGCCAGGTTTTTAAATACTTGATGATAAAATTTATCAAAGTCTGTTTGTCGGCATCTTCAGGATAGAAGCTATGCTTAGAATAGTGTTATGGGCATGTATTACTTCACACAGATTGAGTATCTCTAGTATGAAAATCTGAAATCCAAAATGTTGCAAAATCCAAAACTGTTTGAATGCCAACATGGTGCTATGATGCTCAGAGGAAATGCTGATTGGAGCATTTCAGATTTTGAATTTAAGTATAATAAAGATATTCCAAAATCTGAAAAAAATCAGAAACACTTCCGATTCCAAGCGTTTTGGATAAAAGATACTCACCTGTGATAACTTAGATGTTTCTCTCAATAGGAAGGTCCAAACAAGGAAATATATTATCACTGATTCTCATTTTATATTTTTAGATTATGCTGCTGCCCAGTTACGCCAGTATCATCGGTTGACCAAGCAGATCAAACCTGACATGGAAACGTATGAGAGACTGAGAGAAAAACAGTAAGTCCTTTTTCAACCTGAGGTGATGCGGATGTGTGTGTGTGTGTGTGTGTGTGTGTATACATGTACATAAATAGAAACATGCTTTAATGCTAAGGTATGGGTTATTAATAGTTGTCTAAGGATGGTCTCTGTTTTTTCTGGATATTTTTTTCCTTTGAGATGGAGTCTTGGTTTCTCACCTAGGCTGGAATGCAGTGAATGGTGTGGTCTCAGCTCACTGCAACCTCCGCCACCTGGCTTCAAGCAATTCTTCTGCCTCAGCCTCCTGAGTAGCTGGGATTACAGGCGCCCGCCACCACGCCCAACTAATTTTTGTAGTTTTAGCTGAGATGGGGTTTCACCATGTTGGCCAGGCTGGTCTTGAACTCCTGACCTCAAGTGATCCGTCCACCTCAGCCTCCCAAAGTGCTGGGATTACAGGCGTGAGCTACTGCACCCGGCCCTTCCTTGTTTTTTTTTTTAAGAGACAGTGTCTCACTCTGTTGCTTAAGCTGGAGTGCATTGACACCGTCATAACTCACTGTAACCTCAAACTTGTGGCCTCAAGGGATCCTCCCACATCAGCCTCCCCAGTAGCTAGGATTACAGGCATGTGCCACGATTCCTGGCTAATTAATTTTTTTGTAGAGACGGGGTCTCACTTTGTTGCTCAGGCTGTCTCAAACTCCTGGCCTCAAGTGATCCTCCATCCTTGGCCTCCCACATGGTTGAGATTACAGGTGTGAGCCACTGTGCCAGGCCTAGTCTCTGTTTTGACAGCACTGTTTATTGCTTACTTCACAGCAATTAAATTAATCACCTGGTTTTTGTTTTGTTCTTAACTGGGCATTCTAAGACTGGTTGTTGATTGGTTAACACCCTGATTGTCATAGTTACTTAGATATTATTTTAGGAGGCACAATGCTTTAGTGCTGGGGTTGGTGAACTTTTTCTGTGAAGGACCAGATAGTAAATATTTTAGCTTTGTGGGCCATATAGTCTCTGTCGCAGCTATTCAGCTGTGCTGCTGCAGTGCAAAAGCAGCTGCAGAGAATTAATAAATGAAGCCTCTTTTCATAAACAGGTGGTGGGCTGCTGTAGTTTGGCAGCTTGTTTTAGTGGAAAACGAAATAACCTCAGGATGGAGCTCTAATCCCAGCTCCGTTCCTAGCACTTTGTGACCTCTGATAAGTCCTGGAGCCTCTCTGCCTGTTGGCTCTTTGATCTGTACAGTGAAGGTGTTGGTGTAGATGATGTCTTAGGTTCCTTTCAATTGTGTAATTTTTTATTTTTTATTTTTATTTTTTTTTGAGATAGAATCTCGCTCTGTCACCCAGGCTGGAGTGCAGTGGTGCGATCTTGACTCACTGCAGCCTCCGCCTCCTGGGTTCAAGTGATTCTTCTGCCGAGTAGCTGGGACTACAGGTGCCCGCCACCACGCCTGGCTAATTTTTTTGTATTTTTAGTAGAGACGGGGTTTCACCATGTTGGCCAGGCTGGTCTTGAACTCCTGACCTCAGGTGATGTGCCCACCTTGGCCTCCCAAAGTGCTGGGATTATTGGCGTGAGCCACTGCACACGGCCCTATTTTTTTTTGTTTTTTTGAGACAGAGTCTTGCACTGTCGCCTGGGCTAGAGTGCAGTGGCGTGATCTCGGCTCACTGCAACCTCCGCCTCCCGGGTTCAAGCAATTCTCCTGCCTCAGCCTCCCAAGTAGCTGGGATTACAGGCACCTGCCACCACTCCCAGCTAATTTTTGTATTTTTAGTAGAGATGGGGTTTCACCATGTTGGCCAGGCTGGTCTCAAACTCCTGACCTTGTGATCCGCCCGCCTCAGCCTCCCAAAGTGCTGGGATTACAGGCGTGAGCCACTGTGCCTGGCCTCCACATGGTCCTATTTTAATTCTTTTAATTAAACAAATTTTTTTGAGACGGAGTCTTACTTTGTCGCCCAAGCTGGAGCACAGTGGGGCGGTCTTGGCTCACTGTAGCCTCCACCTCGCGGGTTCAAGTGCTTCTCCTGCCTCAGCCTCCCAAGTAGCTGGGACTACAGGTGTGTGTCACCATGCCCGGCTAATTTTTATATTTTCAGTCTCTACTGGGTTTTGCCTTGTTGGCCAGGCTGGTCTTGAACTCCTGACCTCAAACGATCCGCCTGCCTTGGCCTCCCAAAGTGCTGGGATTACAGACGTGAGCCACTGCACCCAGCCTGTATGTTTTTAAAAAAAAAAATATTAAAGTAGGATCTCACAGTAAATATATGTGTATGCTTTCTTATCGTGTATGGTACTTTAGTTTGAAATTTGAAAATGGAGCATTTATAGTGTTACTGTAAGTTCATTTTGCTGCCTTTTCAGTGGAGAAGAGTTTTTCCCAACATCCAATAGTCTTCTTCATGGAACACATGTGCCTTCCACAGAGGAAATTGACAGGATGGTCATAGATCTGGAAAAACAGTAAGTATTCAGTAGAGCAGCTTGACATTGTAAATACTTCATGACAAAATGCACTTAGAATATGCACCTATATCTGACGTGCTTAGAATGAATTCAAAAGATAGAAATTGTACAGTTATACTTGCTAATTTTTGACCTGTCTATAGTGGTTTGGGGATGGATAGCAAGTATGGGTTGAATATATCTGATTTGGAATGGAGATGAAGAGTGTTGATGAAACTGAATTGTTAATATTGAAGGGGAAAGGTCTAAAAAAAAATGATCCTTCTTTAAGGATTTTACTTTAACCACTCCCCTGTTTGATTTGAAGAAGCAAGAATGTTGTAGTAAATGTTCCTCGCTTAGGTTTGTCTTTCTTAATACTGATAGGGGCGACTATTAGGTAGAGCAGAATGAAAATATATTTTAGAAGTTAATACATGAAAAGTATTAAGAATAGTGCCTGGGCTGGGCATGGTGGCTCCTGCCTATAATCCTAGCACTTTGGGAGGCTGAGGCAGAAGGATTGCTTGAGCCCAGGACTTTGAGAACAGCCTGGGCAACATGGCAAAACCCTTTCTCTACAGAAAATATACAGGAATTAGCTGGGCATGGTGGTACGTGCCTGTAGTCCTAGCTACTTGGGAGACTCAGTCAGGAGGATCACTTGAGTCCAAGAAGTGGAGGGTGCAGTGAACTGTGATTGCATCACTGCACTCCGGCTTGGGCGACAGAGCGAGACCCTATCTCAGGGGAAAAAAAAAAAAGTGTCTGGCACATATTGTGCGCTCAGTATTAGCTGTGGTTATTATTTAATATAATTTTTTGAGACGGAGTCTCACTCTGTTGCCCAGGCTGGAGCGCAGTGTCACGATCTTGGCTCACCACAACCTCTGCCTCCCAGTTTCAAGCGATTCTCTTGCCTCAGCCTCCTGAGTAAATGGGACCACAGGCGTGCACCACCACTCCTGGCTAATTTTTGTGTTTTTAGTAGAGACGGGGTTTCGCCATGTTGACCAGGCTGGTCTCAAACTCCTGGCCTCAGGTGATCTACCTGCCTTGGCCTCCCAAAGTGCTGGGGTTACAGTCATGAGCCACTGCACCTGGCCTATTTAATATTGTTATAGTTATCTTCTTTTTTAGAAAATGTATTCAAACAAATTTTTTTTATAGTGATGGAGTCTCCCTATGTTGTCCAGGCCCTGGTCTGGAACTCCTGGGCTCAAGTGATCCTCCCAGAGGACCTTTTGGGAGGCCTTGTCCTCCAAAAGTAGTGGGATTACAGGCATGGGATTGCAGCTGCCATGCCCAGCCAATAGTTATCTTCTTTTAAGTGGTTCTTCAGTACAGTCAAGTTCCCAACAATGAGTCATTGCTCTAGCATTCTGAAGATGAATTTGTATTTACTGGATTTCACAGTTCCTATTCTGAGTTGTGCCATTAATTCAGTTTCAACTTTAACTTGATGAAAACTGTCCTGGCTTCCTCTAGCCCTCACAACATGTGCTATTCTAAACGTAGATTATATTCCTGTTTGGTCGTGTTTTATTAAGATCAAAAGAGAAGACAATTTTGAATTTTGTAAATTTTCTTCTTTCCCCAGGATTGAAAAACGAGACAAATATAGCCGGAGACGTCCTTACAATGATGATGCAGATATCGACTACATTAATGAAAGGAATGCTAAATTCAACAAGAAAGCCGAAAGATTCTATGGGAAATACACAGCTGAAATTAAACAGAATTTGGAAAGAGGAACAGCTGTCTAATCCCTTCAAGAACTGTTTATAGAAGCTTGAGAATGGGGTAAAAATTTCTGCTAGCAAAATCAAGTTCTTTTTGAAATTTTATCAGTAATCCAGAATTTAGTAGTCTATGCCTTCTCACTCAGCATTTAGAAATAAAAATGTGGTTTCTTAAACGTATATCCTTTCATGTATATTTCCACATTTTTGTGCTTGGATATAAGATGTATTTCTTGTAGTGAAGTTGTTTTGTAATCTACTTTGTATACATTCTAATTATATTATTTTTCTATGTATTTTAAATGTATATGGCTGTTTAATCTTTGAAGCGTTTTGGGCTTAAGATTGCCAGCAGCACACATCAGATGCAGTCATTGTTGCTATCAGTGTGGAATTTGATAGAGTCTAGACTCGGGCCACTTGGGGTTGTGGACTCCAAAGCCAAGGACAGTGATGAGGAAGATGGCAGTGGCCACTGGAGGACTGGAGCAGTCCCTCCTCATGGTGGCCTGTGACCAAGGTCAGGGAGGAGTGGAGCTATCCTTCCATGATCTGATCATGTACAGTTCCCTTTTTAAAAAGCAATAAATGCTTGGGATTAGAATTTCTAACATTTTTAGTCTATCATTTAAAACAAACATTTGTTATATATACATTTGTTTATATACATACATGCTTCCATTCTACAAACACTGAAAGAATATTTTATTATGGGAAATTCCATACACCCAATACCCTTGATGAGTCCCATATACCCAGTACCCTGTTCAACAATCATCAACTCATGGTCAGTCCTGCTTCATCTTTATTTCCGTTTACTTTCTTTATGACTCTTATTTTGATGCATATACTAGATACATAATTTCAGCTATAAATATTTTAGTATGTATCTCTGAAAGATAAAGACTTAAATGACCACAATACTATTATCACTGCGATAGATTTATTTTTATAAAACTCCAGAGGGAAAGGTTGTTATTTTTTTTCTATGTTGAATTAAATGCTAAATATCTAATTGGGATATTTTAAATTCAAAGAAATCTGAAGCTCAGAAAATTTCAAATATTGGCTGGGTGTGGTGGCTCACGCCTGTAATCCCAGCACTTTGGGAGGCTGAGGCAGGTGGATCACTTAAGATCAGAAGTTTGAGACCAGTCTCATCAACATGGTGAAGTCTCATCTCTACTAAAAATACAAAAATTAGCTGGGCGTGGTGGTGGGTGCCTGTAATCCCTGCACTTTGGGAGGCTGAGGCAGGAGAATTGCTTGAACCTGGGAGGCAGAGGTTGCACTAAGCCGAGATCACACCACTATACTCCAGACTGGGTAACAGAGCAAGACTCTGTCTCGAAAAAAAATTCAAATACTTCAACTTTAGTGTTTAAAGACAACATAACATATGATGCCACTGGTGATTAATTACTCTCTTTTTAAATTAGTAGCACCTTAGAAAAAATTTCTGTTCTCCCTTTGTTTCCTCTCCTGGCATTTCTTTTCTTTTTTTTTTTTCATACCCACCTGCAACGTGAAAAAGGACATAACAGAAGGTTATTTATTTTTCTGTAGAGACGAGGTCTCACCATGTTGCCCAGGCTGGTCTCAAACTCTTGGGCTCGAGCTGTCTTCCTGCCTTGGCCTCCCCAAAGTGCTGGGATTACAGGTATGAGCCACTGAGCCCAGCTCCTCTCCTGGCATTTCTATGTGCATTTAATTACAGATCTGTCACAAAGCATTGATGCCTCTGAAAATACTTTGACTATGTTTCAATCTTTTTATTCCCATTTCCATTACCTTAGGTCTTTGATCCTGAATATCACAATAGCCTTAAAAAACACCTTAAAAATATTGTTGAATAGAATATGGCAATGTATTTAAAGGAACAATTCACTGTGACTCAGCAGGGTTTGTTCTAAGAATGCAAGAGTAGTGTTTTAGACTATGAATTGCCTGGTTTAATTTAATTTTTTTTGAGAGAGCCTCGCACTGTTGCCCAGGCTGCAATGCAGTGGCATGATCTCAGCTCACTGCAACCTCCGCCTCCCAGGTTCAAGCGATTCTTCTGCCTCAGCCTCCTGAGTAGCTGGGACTACAGGCTTGCGCCACCACACCTGGCTAATTTTTGTATTTTTAGTAGAGACGGGGTTTCACCATGTTGGTCAGGCTGGTCTTGAACTCCTGACCTTGTGATCTACCTGCCTCGGCCTAATTTAATTCTTTATTACCAGCCAGCACGCAGATTTTTTTTGTGAATTTGTCGTAATATTTCCAGGTAAACGCTTAGTTCCCCAGGCTGACTTACTATTATAGGTGGTCAGATGTTATAATTCTGGCTAATAGGACACGCGCTAAATTTATCTTGAGAAACCTTTTCTTTCCTGATATGGGAGGAGGTGCTGCTCCTCCCTTTCTCCTGCCTTCCTCGTTGGATCACATCCAGGAGGCCTGGAGTTGCAGAAGCCCTTTCGTGTCATGAAGTAGCAAGCATGAGGGCGAAAGTCAGCATGAAGAGGAGAGTGGAGTAAAGCTTGTGTTGCAGTGCTGAGCATCTGCACCTGGATGCTCACCTCTTTTACCCTTACTTGCTGTTGAATAAATTTATTAGGTTGGTGCAAAAGTAATTGCAGTTTTTGCCATTACTATTTTTTTTTTTTTTTTTTTTTGAGGTGGAGTCTTGCTGTGTCACCTAGGCTGGAGTGCAGTGGCATGATCTCGGCTCACTGCAACCTCCGCCTCCCGGGTTCTGGCAGTTCTCCCGTTTCAGCCTCCCAAGTAGCTGGGATTGCAGGCACCTGCCACCATACCTGGCTAATTTTTGTATTTTTAGTAGGGATGGGGTTTCCCCATGTTGACCAGGCTGGTCTCAAACTCCTGACCTCATGTTATCCACCAGCTCGGCCTCCCAAAGTGCGGGGATTACAGGTGTGAGCCACCGTGCCCAGCCTTTGCCATTACTTTCAATAGCAAAAATGGCAGTTACTTTTGTGGTAGCCTACACATGGGTGGTTCAATTTCAGGGCAAATGTCAACAAATTAAATGTAAATGAAAGCAAACATCAATAGTTTTTCTCCACTCTAGAAGTAAGTACCTAGAAATGGAGAAGGGGAGGAAATAAATAGTCCAGTTATAATAGCAACAAAAATGATATTTAGGCACAAATTTAATGAGAAAGCACAGGATCTATGTGAAGAAGATTATAAAATCTGATTGAGAGAGTAAACAGGGCTGGGCGCAGTGACTCACGCCTGTAATCCCAGCACATTGGGAGGCTCATGCGGGCAGATCACCTGAGGTCAGGAGTTCAAGACCAGCCTGGCCAACATGTATCTAGCGAAACTCTGTATCTACTAAAAATACAAAAATTAGCCAGGTGTGGTGACATGCACCTGTAATCCCAGCTACTCAAGAGGCTGAGGCAGGAGAATCGCTTGAACTCTGCCGGGAGGCAGAGGTTGCAGTGAGTTGAGATTGCGCCACTGCACTCCAGCCTGGGTGACAGTGAGACTCGGCTCAAGAACAAAAACAAAAACAGAGTAAATAGGAGACTTCTGCATCAAACCAAGATGGACTAACAAAGAATGGATTTACCTTCCCAGTGGAACAACCAAAAAAAAAAAGAAAAAAGGATGGCATATATAAAACAGCAGTTTTCAAGATACTGGAAATGAGACATAGAAGAAGAGTGATGCCCAAGGGAAAGCCAGCTATGATCGCCCCAGCTTACTGTCTTTGGAGAACTTTCAGGCTGTGTAGGCTGTGGTGTGTGGAGAGAGAACCCAGAGGAGCCCAGAAGAATCCCTTAGTTTAGGAGCTAGAGCTGAAAGTCTAGAGGGACCAAGGCAAGAGCTCGCAGTACAGAGTACTGGGGAGAAGAGAGCTACAAGAATGTCTGTAGAGGGTCCCCTCAAATACCAGGCAGAGTACTGATCAGCATGTGTATGCAAGGAACTCCTAGAGGTGAGGGAAAGAACCACCTGAAAAGATTAAGAGGGGACAGTACTTTGCACTCATGGCCAGGAATAGTGCTTTTCCCACCAGCCAGAATGGAAAATACGGTGATGATAATACTAACCTCATGGGATTGTTGTTGGGATTAAGTGGCTAATCCATGGGAAGTGCTTCTTGAGGTGGGCTGGTGCAGAGTCAATGCCCACGAGTGTTGGCAGCTCCTATGATTATCATAATTCATGGGACATTGGATAGAATACTTAGAAGGTTCTTGCCTCAGCAGTGGAAAATAATTAGCCCTAGGCTAAACACTGCTTGAGTCTTGCCCAACAAATCTTCAAAGACCTGAAATAATCCAACTGTTTGCAAATAATTTAGCTGCATTCCAGAACAAAGACCAAGAATAATTATAAAGAAACACAGAAACCGTCAGTACCCAAGAACGTCACATTCACAATGCCCAGTGTCTCATAAGAGAAACAGGAAAATAGGACCCATAAGAAGAAGAAAAATCAATCCATCTAACCAAGAACTGACACAAATATTAGAGTTAGAGGCAAGGAAATTAAAAGTTATCACTGTACTCTATATCATCGAAAAGTTAAAAAGAGACACGGGATATAAAAAGACCCACACTGAGATTCTTGACATGCACACGACAATTTCTGAGATGGGAAATGTACAGCATGGATTTGACTGCAGATGACATATCACAGAAGAGATTAGTGAACTTGAAGATACAGCAACAGAAACCATCCAACGTGAAGCACAGAGAGTAAAAAGAATGAAGAAATAGGAACAAAGCCTCCGTGAATCGTGGGACCCTGTACGTGTGATCTGGAGTTCCTCAAAGGTAGAAGGGCAGACGCTGCCCCCTGTGGAAGGCTCTGGATCTCAAATCTGTTCTCTGTTCAAATATGAGCAAATATGAGAGGTGTACGAAAGATATGTTAGCACCAAGTTGAGGCTTTCTCCTGGGCACTGACTAGGCAAGAGTGAGGAAGAATTGCAAAGGGCCTGTCTCAGGTGTGCCTACCTGTGAGACACATCTAACCCTTTGGAAAATGCTGTGCCCACAGAATGGAGAGCTTTTATTTCAGTCCTTCCTAACCTATCCATGGGACTGACAAAATTGGGCACCTAAACAAGGAAACAAGGCCTATTTGCGGGGAGGTACAGGAGAGTGGTGGAAATGGAAATGGGGGTGTTCTCTCTCTCTAGGTGGATGTGGCTGGGGACAGGGATGATGTTAGGCCACCCTTGACTCTCACCTGACTGCTGCTGAATCCTTGTCAGCCATTGCTTATTTCAAGGGAAGAAGGGCGGCTCTGTTCACCCCCAGCTGCAACAGTCCTGGCTAATTCTGCTCCTCTCATGGTGCTCCCCTCTGCCCTGCTCCTGCCCATCAGGGAAGGGTTGCCTCCCCATGGGCCCTTTTTCTCCAAGGGTGTGACATCTTGGTGAAGATGCCTTCCTCATTAGCCCACTTATTTCAAAGACCTCCTCAGAGATGTGGGCTTCATTATGACTTGACTCAACACTGTTCTCTCCGTCGGAGGCACAGTTGCACAGCTTTTGGCCAGGTGGTGGAGCTGAGCACAACAAAATGGTCTCATCCTTAGAATGGCTTGCAGTAGAGCATCGTATTCTGGGATGGCTCTGGAGGGAGTGTGCCCCACTGGAATTCTCTTCAGGCCTTGGTGACGTGGGGGCGATGATAATACTAATCTCATGGGATTGTTGTTGGGATTAAGTGGCTAATCCATGGGAAGTGCTTCTCGAGGTGGGCTGGTGCAGAGTCAATGCCCACGAGTGTTGGCGGCTCCTATGATCATTGTCATGTTCTCCAATAGTTCTCGCTCTTACTCTCTCCTTTCTCCAGAGCACTCCAGTAGCTGATAAAAAGCACAGACTCAGGTGCCAAACGGCCTGGATTCAAATGCCAGCTCTTCCATTTGCCGGGTGAAAGATCTCCAGCAACTCACGCTGTTAGTCCACTTGGGCTGCCATAACAGAATACCACAGACTGAGTGGCTCAAACAACAGAAATTCATGTTTTCATGGTTCTGGAAAACAGGAAGTTCAAGACCAAGGTGCTGGCAGGGTTGGCTTCTGGTGAGGTCCCTCTCCCTGTTTTGCAGATGGCTGCCTCCTCCCTGTGTCCTCACATGACCTGTCCTCTGCCTTCACACTCCTGGTGTCTCTTCCTCTTCTTATAAGGACATCAGTCCTATTAGATTAGGGCTCCACCCTCATGACCTCATTTGACCTTAATTATTACCTGCTGAAAGTCCCTGTTTCCAAATACAGTCGCATTGGGGGTTAAAGCTTCAACAAATACATTAAGGGGACACAATTCAGTGCATATCATCACCCAACCACTTTGTGCCTCAGTTTCCTTGGATTTAAAAAGTGTTATTAATACCTACCTCAGAGGGTTATTGTGAGCATCAGATGAGTGTGACATGTACAGAGCAGTGCCTGCTTCAAAGTGGGCATGGTATGGGTTGTTTATTTTTATTTTTTTATTATTATTTTTTTGAGACAGAGTCTCACTCTGTCATCCAGGCTGGAGTGCAGTGGTGCGATCTCTGCTCACTGCAGCCTCTGCCTCCTGGGTTCAAGCGATTCTCCTGCCTCAGCCTCCCAAGTAGCTGGGACTACAGGTGCCTGCCACCATGCCTGGCTAATTTTTTTTTGTATTTTTAGTAGAGACGGGGTTTTCACCATGTTGTCCAGGCTGGTCTCGAATTCCTGACCTTGTGATCTGCTCGCTTTGGCCTCCCAAAGTGCTAGGATTACAGGTGTGAGCCACTGGGCCCGGCAGTTTGAGTCATTATAGTAATAATACATCGCTTGATCTTAGCCAAAAGGCTAAGAAGCCATTTATAGTAATAATATAATCAATAAGTAATATCATCCTCATGGACATTTCCTGCATTCCATCTGCTCTTCTTTCCTCACCTCCAAATCAAGATAATGCCAAACTGAACTTTCAGAAATCATCAAGGGGGGTAGAATTCCCATGTGACTTGCTCCCTGCTCATGAAGGTGTTGGCCGTTTTCTCAAGAAGAACTAGCAGAGACTTCCTCTTTCTGCCAATCTGATGGTTTGAAACGATAGGACATCCGGGAGCTTTGAAGCCTCCCTTCCCCAGAATCTCTTCTCCTGCAACACTCAGCCAGGTAGCGATAGGTAAGTGATGTTTTGCAGTGTGCTAGCCTCATTCCCCTGGGGCTCTCTTTATAAGCTCATCACTTATGCAAGATTAATTTTACACTCTCGCTGGTCGGCTTCTCCAATCCAAAGCAGTTAGAGTCAAAATCTAGTTTCTGAGAAATGGCGACTCTTTGCAGAACCCAGGGATCTGAGGGCCGGAGGTTCTCCTTGGCTTTTTGCTGGAACAGAAGCAGCACTTCAGGTAAATTTGTTAAAAACAACAATCCAAAATATCTTTTAAAAATGCTCACATTTTAAGGCCGGGCATGGTGGCTCATGCCTGTAATCCTGGCACTTTGGGAGGCGAGGTGGGTGGATCACTAGAGGTCGGGAGTTTGAGACCAGCCTGGCCAACATGGTGAAACCCCGTCTCTACTAAAAATATAAAAATTAGTTGGGCCTATTGGTGCATGGCTGTAGTCTCAGCTACTCAGGAGGCTGAGGTGGGAGGATCACTTAAACCCAGGAGGCGGGGGTTGCAGTGAGCTGATACTGTGCCTCTGCTCTCTAGCCTGGGCGACAGAGTGAGACTGTCTCAAAAAAAAAAAAAGTCCCATTTTGGATGAATCATCTAGCTTTGGATTCAATCTTGTCCCTGTGGATGGGGTTGTTGGGTTTTTGTTTGGAAACCTACAGGCTGTTGGGAGCTCTACAGGCTGGAGGGACCACAAGAAATTGGGAGATACTGACGTCTCGCCTGTCCGGTGCACGAGTGTATGTGAGAGTCGGGGCAGATGTGCGTGTTTCTTCAGCTGGAAATGGTCCACTGGGGAGAGATGCAGAAAATACCCAGTAATTTCAGAAATACACCCTAGAATGTATGGAAGGTATTCACCACATATATGTAAAGGTTAAAGTAAAACATTTAAAATATACCACAATTTTTAGAAAATCCTGTCTTGGCATTTCTCATTCTTTTTTTTTTTTTTTTTTTTTGAGATGGAGTCTTGCTCTGTGGCCCAGGCTGGAGTGCAGTGGCCCGATCGTGGCTCACTGCATCCTCCACCTCCTGGGCTCAAGCATTCTCCTGCCTCAGCCTCCTGAGTATCTGGGACTACAGGCATGCCCCACCATGCCCGGCTAATTTTTTGTACTTTTAGTAGAGACGGGAGACGGCCAATATTTCACCTTGACGGCCAGGCTGGTCTCGAACTCCTGACTTCAGGTGATCCGCCTGCCTCAGCCTCCCAAATTGCTGGGATTACGGGTGTGAGCCATTTCTCATTCTTATTACTATAATAGGAGCCTTTGAATAAAGACCAGCTTAGTCCTTTCCTGTTGCTCAGAGGCCCGTGTGTTTAGTGACCGAGCATTCCCCTTTGGGAATCTGGGAAAAATTAAACAGCTCCTCGAAGTGAGCACAGCAACGGTTTATCGCCCTTTTATGGGATGATTGGAGAAGCATAGTTTCAAAATCAAATTTTTTTTTTCTTTTTTTTTTTTTTAGAGACAGGATCTCACTCTGTCACTCAGGCTGGAGTTCATTGGCACAATCATGGCTCACCATAACCTTGAACTTCTGGGCACAAGTGACCCTTCCACTTCATCCTCCCGAGCAGATTGGACTGCAGGCATGCACCATCATGCCCAGCAAAGTTTTTTTTTTTCTTAGAGATGCGGTCTTGCTGGTCTTGAACTCCTGGTCTCAGGCCATCCTCCCAACTCAGCCTCCCAAAGTGCTGGGATTACAAGCTTGAGCCACCTTGCCTGGCCCAGTTCTGCTTTTTTCTTTTTTTGAGATGGAGTCTCAGTCCAGTCACTCAGGCTGGAGTGCAGTGACACGATCTCAGCTCACTGCAACCTCCGCCTCCTTAGTTCTAGCAATTCTCCTGCCTCAGCCTCCTGAGTAGCTGGGATTACAGGCATGTGCTAACCATGCCTGGCTAATTTTTGTATTTTCAGTAGAGACGGGGTTTCTTCATGTTGGCCAAGGTGGTCTTGAATCCCTGACTTCAGGTGATCCGCCTCCCTCAGCCTCCCAAAGTGCTAGGACTACAGGCATGAGCCGCTGCGCCTGGCCCCAGTTCTGTATTTTTAAAACCCAAGCAGCAAGCATTCCACTAGAGGCGTTGTTATGGGAGAGCCTTAAAAAAAAAGGCATCTTTTTGAGTTATAATATTAATCCATAGTCATTGTATACAGCTACTTCCTCTGATTTTGAAGAGAGGGATTGAGGGAAGTGTGAAGTCTTATTGGTTTATGAAATACTGAAGTATGGGAACCACAGGACTACTTATACCTCTTTGAAAAATACTAAGATAAAATTTACAAACCATAAACTACACACTCTTGAGTGTATATTTGGATACAATTTTACATACTTGTGAATCTGTGCAACCATCAACTACCTCAAACTGTGGAGGGATCCCTCATAACATCTCCCAGTCAAACCATCCCTCAAAGGTAACCATTATTCTGACTTTTTTTTTTTTTTGAAACAGAGTCTTGCTCTGTTGCCTGGGCTGGAGTGTAGTGGTGCAATCTGGGCTCACTGCAACCTCCATCTCCCGGGTTCAAGTGATTCTCCTGCCTCTATAGGTGCACACCACCACGCTTGGCTAATTTTTTGTATTTTTAGTAGAGATGAGGTTTTGCCATCTTGGCCAGGCTGGTCTCAAACTCCTGACCTCAGGTGATCCACTCACCTTGGCCTCCCAAAGTGCTGGGATTATAGGCGTGTGCTACTGCCCCTGGCCCTGACTTCTTTTATAAGCGTTTTTTAAATTCTTATTTTTCATAGAGATGGGGTCTCAATATGTTGCCCAACGCCTTGAATTCCTGGGCTCAAGTGATCCACCCACCTCAGCCTCCTGAGTAGCTGAGACTACAGGCGTTTTTTTAAGTGGAAAATTCCAGAAATATGTTCTGACTTCTGTCACCTTGGATTTGTTGGCCAGTTTTTGAACTTCCTACGAATGGAATCCTACAGTATTTACTCTTTTGAGTCTGACTTTCTTTGCTCAGCATTTTGTGAAGTTTGTCCAGGCTGTGTGTAGGACTAGCTTCAACTTTAAATTGCTTTCCAACTTTGAGACTGTCTGATTCTGTAAGAAGGGAGGAAATGAGGGAAGAATAAAATTGGAGAGAGGTCCTTGATGTCGTTTTAGAGTTGATGGCTTCAAGCTCTTCAGGAGAATAATGATTACTTTGAAAGGCGAAGTCTTCAATGACTTGTCCCACGATTGTGTGTGGCTTGTCGGGAGGTGGGGGGCGGTTCAGATAACTTGTCTCTTTAACTGACAACTCTTCAGATTGAGAGGAGCCGTCTTCTTTAACTGTTCTTTGAAGCCGCAACTTCAGGTGGACTCGATTTAGAGGACAACGTTCCGGGCTGGGCGTGGTGGCTCACGCCTGTAATCCCAGCACTTTGGGAGGCCGAGGCGGATGGATCACCTGAGGTCAGGAGTTCCAGACCAGCCTGGCCAACATGGCGAAACCCTGTCTCTACTAAAAATACAAAAATTAGCTGGGCACAGTGGTGGGCGTCTGTAATCCCAGTTACTCGGGAGGCTGAGGCAGGAGAATCGCTTGAACCTGGGAGGCAGAAGTTGCAGTGAGCCGAGATCACACCATTGCACTCCAGCCTGGCTGACAAGAGTGAAACTCTGTCTCAAAAAAAAAAAAAAGAAGATTCCGGACTTTGAGCTGATGCTGAAAGGGATGAGACTGGTGATTTTGAATGAGGGGGGGGCGAATGTATTTTGCGTGTGGGAGGACTATAAATGTTTGTGGCCAGAGGACAGGCTGCGGAGGATTGTAGTTTCTGAGGATGGCCACACCAACATCTGTGCCCTTCTTGCAATATGGCGCTGATGGTCCTCCATCAGGAAGTGACATACGAGTTTCCTGGGACTGCTGTAAAAAGGTACCAAGGCTGGGCACAGTGGCTCATGCCTGTAATCCCAGCAATTTGGGAGGCTGATGTGGGAGGATCGCTTGAGTTCAGGAGTTCGAGACCAGCCTGGGCAACAAAGCAAAACCCTATCTCTACAAAAATACAAAAATTAGCTGGGCATGGTGGCATGCACCTGTAGTTCCAGCTACTCAGGAGGTTGAGGTGGGAAGATGACTTGAGCCCGGGAGGTTGAGGCTGCAGTGAGCCCTAATCACACCACTGCACTCCAGCCTGGGCACTGGAGTGAGACCTTGTCTTAAAAAAAAAGGGGTCTTAAGATGTGAACAAAAAGTACAATAAACTAGTGGACCAAATAACAAACGTATTGTCTCACTGTTCTGGAGGGCAAAAGCCCTAAACCAAGATGCTGGTAGGGTTGATTTTTCTTTTCTTTTCTTTCCTTTTCTTTCTTCTCTTTCCTTTTCTTTCTTCCCTTTTTCTTTTCTTTTCTTTTCTTTCTTTTCTTTTCTTTTTTCCTTCTCTCTCTCTCTTTCTTGCTTGCTTGCTTGACAGAATCTTGCTCTGTTACTCAGGCTGGAGTGCCGTGGCATGATCACAGCTCACTGTAGCCTCAACCTCTGGGGCTCAGGTGATCTTCCCACCTCAGCCTCCCGAGTAGCTGAGACTACAGGTGCACACCATCATACCCGGCTAATTTTTGTATTTTTTGCTGGAGACTGGGTCTCACCATGTTGCCCAGGCTGGTCTTGAACTCCTGGCCTCAAGCAATCCTCCTTCTTTGGCCTCCCAAAGTGCTGGGGTTACAGGTGTGAGCCACTGTGCCTGGCTGATATTGTAAAATATATATTTGGTGTCTGCCCCTGGTTCCTGAGACAGAGGTACTAAAACCCATGTAGAAGAGGCACTAGGAGGATCTTTTGTTTTAATATTTGGTCTTTGACCCCAGTTCCTGCCACAGAGTTGCTAAGGCCTTTGTAATTTTCTGAGTGATAGGAGCATGTGACACAAAGCTCCTAAATCCTTTGGAATTTCCTGGGTGATAGGAGTATCTTTTGTTTTAGTGAGGTGACTTGGTGGGCTCCTGGAGAGCCTCAGATGGGGGCTGGTTCCCAGGGGAACTAAACAAGTGATTGATTAGAAGGTTAGAACTTTCAACTCCTCCCCACAGTCTCTCCTTCCTCCCACTCCCAGACCTCAGGGAGGGGAGGGGGGCGAAGGGCTGAGATTGAGCTGATCATCAGTGGCCAATGATTTAATCAGTCATGCCTACATAGTGAAGCCTTCATAAAATCCCAGAAGGACAGGGTTCAGAGAGCTTCCCAACAGCTGAACACATGGAGGCTCCTGGAGGGTGGCGCCCGAGAGAGGGCATGGCAACTCTGTGCCCCTTCCATTACCTTGCCCATTTGGCCATTAATCTCTATCCTTTGTCACATCTGTTATAATAAACTGGCAAATGTGTTCCCCTGAGTTCTGTGACCTGTCCTGGCAAATGAAATTGAACCCAGGGAGGGGGTAGTAGGAACTCCAATTTATAGCCAGTTAGTCAGAAGTGTAGGTGACAACCTATTACTTGCAATTGGTATGTGGAGTGGGGGCAGTCTTGTGGGACTGAGCCCTCACCTGTGGGATCTGATGCTGTCTCCAGGTAGATACTGTCAGAACTGGGTTACATTCTAGGACATCTAGCTGGCGTGGCCACAGAATTGATTGGTGGTTGGTGGGGAGAAATCTCCACAGATTTTGGTGACCAGGGTCACAGAATATTATTTAGCCATAAAAAAGAATGAGGTACTGGCTGGGCACGGTGGCTGACACCTGTAATCCCAGCACTTTGGGAGGCTGAGGCGGGCGGATCACCTGAGGTCAGCAGTTAGAGACCAGCCTGACCAACATGGAGAAACCCTGTCTCTACTAAAAATACAAAATTAGCCAGGCATGGTGGTGCATGCCCGTAATCCCAGCTACTCGGGAGGCTGAGGCAGGAGAATTGCTTGAACCCGGGAGGTGGAGGTTGCGGTGAGCTGAGATTGCGCCATTGCACTCCAGCCTGGGCAACAAGAGAGAAACTCCATCTCAAAACAAACAAACAAACAAACAAACAAACAAACAAACAAACAAACAGAATGAAGTACTGACTCATGATACAATATGCATGAACTTTTAAAACATTTTGATAAGTGAAAGAAGTCAGACACAAAAGACTACATACTATATGATTCAATTTGTAAGAAATGTCCAGAATAGGCAAATCCATAAAAGACAAAAAGTCTATTAGTGGTTGCCAGGGGTTGGGTGAGGTAGGGTAGTGACTGCTTATGGATATGGGGCTTCCTTTTGGGGTAATGAAAATGTTCTAGAATTATATTGTGGTGATGGTTGCGTAACCCTGTGAATATGTAAAAATCACGGAACTGTGCATTCTAGAAGGGTAAGTTTTTTTTTTTTTTGAGATGGAGTCTTGCTCTGTCACCCAGGCTGGAGTGCAGTGACGCGATCTCAGCTCACTGCAAGCTCCACCTCCCGGGTTCACGCCATTCCCCTGCCTCAGCCTCCCGAGTAGCTGGGACTACAGGCGCCCACCACCACGCCCGGCTAATTTTTTTGTATTTTTAGTAGAGATGGGGTTTCACTGTGTTAGCCAGGATAGTCTCGATCTCCTGACCTCGTGATCTGCCCGCCTTGGCCTCCCAAAGTACTGGGATTACAGGCGTGAGCCACTGTGCCCGGCCCCTAGAAGGGTAAGTTTTAAGGTAAGTGAATTATATCTCAATAAAGCTGCTATGGTTTCTGTTTGTAACCATACTGTGAAAAGACTTCCACTGAGTTTGGAAGGTCTGCTTGATATGTAGGCTGTGTGGTCTCTGCAGAATTCACTTGGCTATGATTTCTAGGGGGTGCCTTGAGAAGACAAAGACAAAGCAGCCAAAACAGATACCCAAGAGACACATGTGATTGCCCATGCAGAGAAAGATCAATAAATCAATTAAATCATTCATTTAACAAGCTATATTGAGCACCCATTATATGCTAGGAAGTGCTTTAGAACCGTGGCTATATCAATGAACAGAACAAAGATTCCTGTCTTTGGCTTACTTTCTAGCAGGGGAAGACAAACAAATAAAAAAGAAACATAATGAATAAGTAAATGATATACTATGTCCAAAGGTTTTAAGTGCTATGGCAAAACAAAAACATAGAACTAGATACAGGAATGAAGCTGGTGTGTTTTGAGAAGCAGCAAGGAGGCCAGTGTGGCTGGAGTGGATCCAGATGAGCAGTGAAAACAGAACTTGAGCTTGAGCTTCAAGTAGAAATGCAGCAGCTCTGAATTCAAGGGTTGATGTTTTTAGGTTGGTAGAGATGCAGCTTCTCACATGGTCAACTCTAAATTGCTCCCTCCGGGGCAAGTAGCAGCAGGTATTGATTGAATGATATTAGCAAGAATTTGTGACTTCTCTGAGAAATACCCAAGAATGATCAATAAATACTAAAAAAAAGAAAATTATAACAGTTTTTACAGTTTTCCTAGCTCCCAACTGTACCTTTAAGTTCAGAGTCCATTTAATGTACTTGTAATAATTCAGGCTGGTGTTCTATTATCTTTTCTACATTATTACCCTCTCAAAGAACAAAAGCAGGTAACTCCTATAAAGTCTAATAGTCTGAAAAAAAAAAAGAATTTGTGACTTCCTTCCTGCTATTCTAAGTTGTGGGGGAACAAGTCAATCCAAAGAAAAAAGCAGGATATATAAAGATCTAGCATCTGTAAAAGATTTTGCCATACCTGGGAAAGTCAACAGCAGTGAGGAATGGCTTTGGCCGTTAGCAGCAGAAATCTCAACTAAAAGGCTTGGAAACAGAGGAGATTTTTTTTTTCACAAAAATATAGAGGTGAGTGATTGCTCAGTGGCTGGACAAGATCATCACGGCCCTAAGCTCAGTCTTTTCTGCTTGGGGATCCTCAGCGTATTGGCCTGTTGCCTTTGTCCTGGTTGCCTGTGGTCACCAGGCACTAACCATTATGTCCTCATAGCAGTGCCCAGTAGGGAGCAGAGGGGCAGGGGCAAAAATGTTTCTCCTCTGGAGGCTCTGCTTATTCTGGAAATCTTCCCTGGTGTCATTGACTAGAACAGGATCATGAGGTGTATCAGCCCCATGCTGGTGTGCAGTGAACACTCATTGGGTTGGTTGGGGTTTGCTGATTCAGGCTGGGCTCAGTTGCGTGTGGCTCTAGACTTCAGGTCTGGTTTGGGTGGGCTCCATGGGTCTCGTTCTGGGGCCCATTAGCGCAAGGAGGACACACCAATGGCACAAGCCATTTCTTTCTTTTTTTTTTTTTGCGACGGAGTCTCGCTCTGTGGCCCAGGCTGGAGTACAGTGGCACGATCTTGGCTCACTGCAACCTCCACCTCCTGGGTTCAAGCGATTCTCCTGCCTCAGGCTTCCAAGTGGCTGGGATTACAGGCACGCACCAGCACACCTGGCTAATTTTTTATATTTTTTTGGCAGAGACGGGGTTTCACCATGTTGACCAGGCTGGCCTTGAACTCCTGACCTCAAGTGATCCACCAACCTCAGCCTCCAGAAGTGCTGGGATTACAGGCATGAGCTACCGCGCCCAGCCACAAGCACATTTCAAACCCCTGCTTGATATTATGAAATGTCCCATTGGCTGGAGCAAGTCATATGGCCAAGACCAAAGTCAAAGGGGCAGGAAATCCACTTAGTCTTCCATGAAGACATGATAAGGGGTACAGGTATAATTCCCCTACTGGGGACTCAAGGCCAAACATCCTGCCTTTCCCGAGACCAGTCAACAGGATTTGGGATTGCCATGAACAGCTTAGTCCAAGCACAACTTATGAAGTTATGTGGTGTAGTGGTTAAGAGCATGGGCTGTAGAGTTGAACTTCTAGGACCAAATCCCAGCTTCTCCTCCTGCTAGCTATTTGTCCTCGAGCAATTTGCTTATGTCTCTGAGCCTCGGGTTCCTCATGTGTAAAATGAGGGTAGTTATGGTACTACCTCTTAGGGTTGTTGTGATGATTATATTAATATGTGCTTCTAGGCCCAGCGCGGTGGCTCATGCCTGTAATCCCAGCATTTTGGGAGGCCAAGGTGAGTGGATCACCTGAGGTCAGGGGTTTGAGACCAGCCTGACCAACATGTTGAAACCCCGTGTCTACTAAAAATACAAAAATTAGTAGGCGTGATGGCGGGCGCCTGCAATCCCAGCTACTTGAGAGGCTGAAGCAGGAGAATCGCTTGAACCCAGGGGGCAGAGGTTGCAGTGAGCCGAGACTGTACCACTGCACTCCAGCCTGGGCCACAGAGCGAGACTCCGTCTCAAAACAAAAAAAAGTGCTTCTAAAATTGCCTTGCACATAGTAAGGTGCCATAAGTGTTAGCTCTGATCCTCTGGGGTAGCTAAGGTCTTGGTACTTCTGCTGTCCTCGATAGCTATAACATCCTAACCAGCAAGGAAGCAGGGAGGAATAGCAGCTGGACAAGCAGGACCTGTGTCTGCCTCAGTGTGTCCTGCCAGGGAGGGCCCCCATCTTGCTCTGTGTGTCTTTCTCATTGCTCACAAACAGCTCTGCAGCTAATGTACCACAATTGCTTTTTCATTAGTAGCCGCAGCATTCACATCCAGTAGCTCTTGACCACTGAGGTTTGCAGTTAATGGTGGCCTTGCACACTGAAACATGAAGCTGAACAGTTTACTCCAGCCTTGTTAGGATGGAATCAGCCACTTGAATAAAGAACACCACTTCATTACCTGCTCTTGGGTCAAGCTGAAAGGAGAAAGAGCATCTCACCAGATGTCCCACGTGCTGGGGCTTCAGTGTTCTCAGGGATTCCAAGTGTGTTCATTCCAGAGAATTCTCAATCAAAGCGCGACCCCAGGCAGACACATTTTCACACCAGTATCCCGACAGCATGTGTGGAAGAAAGGGGGGATGGATTTGTGTAGATCTAAGTCAAACTAATTAGCTGTCAGCTGCATCACATCTGGAGATCAAATATAAATTTTTGGCCTCAAAAACCATTCCGGTCCCTGTCATTTCCGTTCTCCTGGTACCAGGCCATCTTTTGTAGCACGGCTCTAATACGTTTCTCTATGCTGCCAAAACCCTGCAGCATGCTATGCTAAGCATGGACTCCCAAGTCATCTGCCATTGGTGACTGTAACACCCTTTTACTTTGTGAGAGGTAGAGTTAGAGACCCAGGTCTTTTGCTGGGACAGATAGGTAGGAGTGGGTAATTTCACTTCCGGCATGTCGGAATGCAGTTTTCATGGGGAAAACAGAACTGCTTTTGTGGAAATTTTGAATGCATGGTGGAAACCAGTGACAAATTTGGGTTAATGTAAATATGATGTGAGAAACGAAAACCAGAGGTGAGCAGGAGCTCTCAGCTTTAACAAGAGGCTTTCATTGTTTTCTACCATGTGTAGCAAATATTTAACAGTTGCCTATTAATGGGGTCCTTCACCACTGATACAGTTCTGTGTGTCCAAAGATCACAGACTCTGGGGTCTGACACGAGCTGATTTTGACCCATCTCCTGCTGAATTTCATCAGCTGCCTCAGCTCGGATCGGGTGTAGATTTTGCTTCTCAGGAGAGGCCTGTGCGTCTGGCAATGGGAGAGTGGCCAGAGAACAGAGCCAGCAGCAGTTTTATTCTATTTAGATTATTTAAAGTGTTTTTCCCCTGGTGGAAAATAATATGTTTCTGGTTTAACTTGATTTTAAATCACTGCCATGTTATTGTAAATAATGTGACACCTCATTTCTTGAAAGAAGCTTGGAATGTGGTTATGGAATCCCAAGTATATGAATGACAAATTGGCTTTGTGAATTTGATTATTCTCCATGGCAAAAGATAATGCAATTTTTTGTATATTCTAAAATCAAAGCAATATTTGGCATAGGGTACTTCTAGGAACTGCCCACTAGGTGGCAGTGTACTTTCAGGTTTTTTTTTTTAACATGCAGCCAGTGGTTCCCATAGTGTCGTCCCTGGAACAGCAGCACCCAGGAATTTGTTAAAAATGTGAATTCTCTGGCCTCCACCCAGACCTACTGAATCAGAAGCTCTGGCAGTGGGGCCCAGCAATCTGCTTTTTATTTTTATTTTTTTGAGACAAGGTCTCACTCTGCCGCCCAGGCAGGAGTGCAGTGGCGCGATCTCGGCTCACTTTGAACATCTGCCTCCCTGGTTCAAGTGATTCTCCTGCCTCAGCCTCCCGAGTAGCTGGGATTACAGGTGTGCACCACCAGGCCCAGTTAATATATATATATATATTTTTTTCACGGAGTCTTGCTCTGTCGCCCAGGCTGGAGTGCAGTGGCACGATCTTGGCTCACTGCAACCTCCACCTCCCAGGTTCAAGTGATTCTCCTGTCTCAGCCAGGTTCACGCCACCACACCCAGATAATTTTTGTATTTTTAGTAGAGACGGGGTTTCACCATGTTGGTCAGGATGGTTTCGATCTTTTGACCTCGTGATCTGCCTGCCTTGGCCTCTCAAAGTGCTGGGATTACAGGCCTGAGCCACCAAGCCCGGCCTATAAATAATGTTTTATTGGAATACAGCCACACTTATTTGCATATTGTCTGTGGCTACTTTCAGCTTACAGTGGCAGAGTTGACAGATGGCCTCAAATATTTACTATCTGGCTCTTTACAGAAAAAGGGTTAGATAGATGCAGAGGTTATTTAGCAAGGCCTTGAGGAATTGGGTCATTAGCTCCAGGAGAGTTGAGGGACCCAAGGTGGGAGACCTTGAGTACTGAAGTGGCCAAGAGTGTTTTTGGGGGGGGTGGGGAGAGAGTAGGAGCAGTATGGAGGAGATAAGAGGCTTGGGTGAGGCGTGGAGAGGGGACATCGAGAGGCTTTCAATTGCTATGCTAATGCCCTCAAATACAAATACCAACCAGAAAACCCACCAATTAGGATCACCTTGACTCATCTGTAAATAACAACTATTTATCCATCTGTAATCAATGAAGATGATTCCTGTTGGGATTTTAATTTACATCTGTTTTAAATTTTCATGCACTTTCTTTCAAAGGACTTGTGAGTGTGCATATTAAAAGTGCAGAGAAAAAGAAGACATTTGCCAATAAAACAGAATGGGCCACATTACACAAACCTCTTTGCACTTATTTCCATCTTTAGTACCAGCTACTGCACTGGAATTTCTTTCTTTTTTTTTTTTCTTTTTCTTTCTTTCTTTTTTTTTTTTTTTTAAGACAGAGTCTCACTCTGTTGCCCAGGCTGGAGTGCAGTGATGTGATCTCGGCTCACTGCAACCTCTGCCTCCTGGCTTCAAGTGATTCTCCTGCCTCAGCCTCCTCAGTAGCTGGGACTACAGGCATGCATCACCATTTCTGTATTTTTAGTAGAGACAGGGTTTTGCCTTGTTAGTAAGGCTGGTCTCGAACTTCTGACATCAGATGATCTGCCTGCCTTAGCCTCCCAAAGTGCTGGGATTACAGGTGTGAGCTACTGCGCCCGGTCTGGAATTTCTTAAGCAATATTTTCCAGGTGTTTTCAGCCTATTTTGTGCTGGGTAATTTTCATATATTGCATTTATTGAATTTCCACAATACTCTGACAAATACACATCAATTCTTCTATCTTTCAGAAGAAGGCAACAGCTCAGAGAAGTCAGGTAATTCTCGGCCGGGTGCGGTGGCTCACACCTGTAATCCCAGCACTTTGGGAGGCTGAGGCAGGTGGATTGCCTGAGGTCGGGAGTTCAAGACCAGCTTGACCAACATGGAGGAAACCCATCTCTATTAAGAATACAAAATTAGCTGGGTGTGGTGGCTCATGTCTGTAATCCCAGCTACTTGGGAGGCTGAGGCAGGAGAATCACTTGAACCTGGGAGGCGGAGGTTGCGGTGAGCCGAGATCGTGCCATTACACTCCAGCCTGGGCAGTAAGAGCAAAATTCTGTCAAAAAAAAAAAAAAAAAAAGAAGTCAGGTAACTCTCTAAGGCAGGCCAGCTGGACCCTGAATTTGAACCCCATGAACCAATCTTGGCATTAGTCAGAGCTGAGTCCACGGCTCCAAGCTTCCTCCGTCTTGAATGTCTTCCTAATTATGCTATGCTTGGTGTTCTTTTTATAGGCTGGTAGCTAGGCCTTGCAGTCTTACTTATGTTATTATATTATTATCCTTCCTAGCAGAACCCTAATTAATTAATCATATAGAAATGGTTCCTTATTTAGTCCGTTAAGTTAAATTGAGGCCTTTAGTGAGAGGAGCCAGAAGCCTTGGCCCAAGTGTAGCAGTCCCAGTCCGCGGGACTAAACATCTGAGAGACACGGGACAGAGTGACCAAGGGCGGGAGGCTGCTCTTCAGAACAGATGTACCTGCAGCTTGCCATCGTCGGGCCATGGGAAGGAAACGAGGCAAAAAACAAATGCACGGTCAGGACAATTTGTTAGATCCAGGGCTAGTTTTTAACTCTCAGTGTTGGCCTGTAGAGGAACGCATTACCCTGCCTAGGAGTGGGCTCATGATCCCACCCCGAGACTGACTTTGACTGCTGGAAAAAGGTCCCTTTTGTAAGCAGTCACACTAGGGCATCTGGAAATAAATGTGCTGGGGCATGTTGGTGTTTTATTCCCCGGCGTTCTATGTTTGTTGTCTTGGGAAGTGTTGACAGGTGCACAAGGCAGAAGTAATAACAAAAGTGTTTGTGGGTGCTCTTGAGGAAAGGTGTGCTAGGCTGTTTTTTTTTTTTTTTTTTTGAGACAGACTCTTGATCTGTCGCTCGGGCTGGAGTGTCGTGGTGCGATCTTAGCTCACTGCAACCTCTGCCTCCCAGGTTCAAGCGATTCTCCTGCCTCAGCCTCCCGAGTAACTGAGATTACAGGTGCCCGCCACCATGCCCAGCTAATTTTTTTTTTTTGTATTTTTAGTAGAGACGGGGTTTTGCCATGTTGCCCAAGCTGGTCTCGAACTCCTGTGGCTCAGGCAATCTGTCTGCCTTGGCCCTCCAAAGTGCCAGGATTACAGGTGTGATCCACCGCATCCGGCCAGCTGTTTTTGCATTGCTGTAAATGAATACTTGAGGCTGGGTCATTTATAAAAAGAGGTTTAATTGGCTCACGGTTCTGCAGGCTGTATGAGAAGCATGGTGCCAACATCTGCTCGGCTTCTGGTGAGGACCTCAGGAAGCTTACAATCATGGTGGAAGGTAAAGGGGGAGCAGGCACGAGAGTGGGAGCAAAAGAGTGGGGTTGGGGGGCGGTTCCAGACTTTTAAAGAACTGGAACTCGTGTGAACTCACGGAGCAAGAACTCACTTATCACCAAGGGGATGTCGTTAACCCATTCATGAAGGATCTGCCCTGGTGGTCCAGTCATCTCGCACCAGGCCCCACCCCCGACATTAGGAATCATATTTCAGTGTGAGATTTGGGGAGAACAAACAAACATCCAAACCATACAGAAAGACATCTCCTGGTTCTCAACAGCCCCCACTATCATTTTTTGCAGGAGGTGCGGAAGGTGAAATAGGTAGGTGGCTTATGAGCATAAGCTGTTGGTAATTAGATCCTTCCTTGGCCTCAAGTCCTCCCTGTTTCTCAATTGGCCACGCTGTTGGAGAACAAAGGTGTGGGACAGGCCTTTAGGATCACATTACTGAGGGAGAGGAGGCAGTTTCAGAGGACACGTTCCCGGGGATTTGTTTACCTGTTGACCGGATCTTGTGGAGGGCTCCAGGGAGCCTGTTCCCGACAGGCGACCTCCAGCGCTGTGGGTGAAGGGTGAACATGGAAGCTGATGGCCATGACTGTCAGAGGAGCTGCAGTGGGGTCTACTGGATGGGCAGGCCCGTGTGGGATGGAATGAAGCTCAGGGGAGTGGCAAGTCCAGAAAAAACTGTAACAGAGGAGGGACTAAATATGATGAGATGGGAGGATCAAGAAATGCAGAAAAGGTGCAGAGGGGTCAGATATGGTGGCTCATACCTGTAATCCCCGTGCTTTAGGAGGATAAGGCAGGAGGATGGCTTGAGGCTGGGATTTTGAGACCAGCCTGGGCAACATAGTGAGACCTCATCTCTATAAAAAGTAAAAAAAAAATTAGCCAGGTGTGGTGGTGCCTGCCTGTAGTTCTAGCTACTTGGGAGGCTGAGGTGGGAGGATCACTTGAGCCTGGGAGGTTGAGGCTGCAGTGAGCCATGATCGTCACTGCACTCCAGCCTTGGCCTGGATGACAGAGTGAGACCCTGTCTCAAAAAGCAAACAGACAAACAAACACACACCAAGCGGGAGCCTAAAGAGCCACTCCACTCACGTAGAGAAAACTTCACACACAGGAGCTGATTTTTGGAGCGTGAGAGCCCTATGGCTGGGCACTGTGGTGGTCCTTGCCCTCCAGACAAGGGAGCAAAGGCTCAGAGGTTTACGCTACCGGTTCCAGACCACACTGCTGTGAGTGGCAAGGTGGGGCTTCGAATCCAGCCCTATCGGCTGCCAAAGCCGCATTGCTCATCCACCAAGCCACACTTCCTCTCAGCCCTGCCTGTTCATTAAGGCTCTTCTCGGAAGCTCCAGGTGCCCGCATACCCTCTCCCAGTGCCCCTGCCATCTGTCCTGACTCCCTGCCTGTCAGAGCTTGGATACCACGTGGTACTTGGCCTTCTCCCGTAGATGCTTCTCCCCTACAGACCTGGCCCAGATAGGCAGGCCTTTGCCAGCCTGGCCATGCCCAGCTTGGGTGAATGTCGACTCGTGTCGTCCTGTGAGCACGCCGTCCCAGGACACTATGGTGGATGCCTCTGTAGCACAAAGAGACTGGGCCAGGGTCCTTGAGGGCTTGGGCTGGAGCGGGGGCCCTCACATTCCTGCTGCCTGCCAGCACTGTCTCCAAATGCCTGTCAGGTTGTAAAGGCGAAGAGTTGTGCATAACAGCTGCAGAAATCAAGCTGGCTCAGAAGAGCTCAGCCTGCAGATAGAAGAAAATGACTTCAGCAAGAAACAAGCTGCAAATAACTCATAATGACCAGAGCGGGGCCCTGCCGGCTTTGCTCTGGGTTTGGTGAAATGTCTTAAGATATATTTCCAAAGCCCTGGATTTGGCCAAATTGGAAACGTCCTTCAGCAAATGCTTTCTTTGCCTTTATTTTTAAAGTCAAGACTATTTGGAAGGTGATCTCCTTTGCTGTTTCAGATTCGTTTACTCTTGACACATCACAAGGGGCCTGCTGGGTGAGAGCTGTTTATAGGAGCAGATTTTAGGAATCAGAGGCTAAAGCAAGAAAGGTTTGGTCCATCCCATTAAGCACACCTCCCCCCATCCTCCACATGGGGAGAAAGCCCTGGAAACAAGGGACTGAGGCTTGGGATCCCTGGTGGAGGTCAGGAAGTACCTCCTCCGTCACCCCTGGGCACCTTAGAGATGTCTCCCAAAGCCTCCTCACTTTTCTCTTCTCTTGGATTCTAGAAATGCTGCCGAACTCAAAGCCACAGACCCCAGAGACCTACAAGGCAGTGTAGGTCTCACGAGCCTTGGTCTCACGTTGCTCAGGGGGGTCTTCCCTTCCTCTCGGCTCTTCCCACCTTCTCCTTCTGCACGACACCTCGGGAGGGCCTTGTGAGTGGCTTCGGTGGCACTGACCCAGGACCCCAAGCTCTGCAATTAGGCCCAGAGCCTCAGGTCTTTCAGCTCTACCCTGGACGTGGAAATAGAATCCTGAAGGCTTTTTGCTCCTGGTTTCTAGGCTGTCTCCCCGGACCCTGCCTCGCCCTCTGCGGGGCTCTGAGTCCTTGGTGGAGGCGCACACAGTGTGTGGCTGGCTACACTGCTCACTGCAATGGCTATAGGAGGTGAACACGGGATCAACCCTGCCGGGTTTGCTCCTTCGCAGTAACGCACGGCTCCGAGAACACACTCAGCCTCTGTATTTTGGCTTCACGTTGGAAAAATCTGCAACAATGCCTTCTGAGTCAATTCCACTGGGGCTCTGGTGACAAACCACTCTGGTTGTGTCTGGTGGCTTACAGGGTCCCCAGAGCCCTTTGATGGAATTATAGCTGCTCCTCTGGGCCGTCGCTGTCTCTCTGCCTCTGTCTCGCTCAACCTCTGTTTCTCTTTCTCTCTGTCAACACGGAAGGAGCTGGAACCAAACTGGAATGTGTGCTTGGGCAGCCTCAGTCCCGAGTGCCCACGAGCTGGTGTGTCTTGGCAACAGTGGCCCAGCAGCGCCCTGGCAGAGCCAAGCAGATGAATGGGTAATTAAACCGAGTGTTTCCCTACTGATGCTTATTTCCCTGGTTTCAAATTTATTACTTAATTAAAGGGTATTCACAGCCTGCCAAGAGATGCTAGATCTTTCTTTCCTGTGCCAACAAATAGTTCCTCTTATACCCCTCTTTTGCCCTCAATTCTGCCTCTCTCTTTTTGTCTATCTGTGTCTCTGTCTGTTTCTCTCTTCCTCTCTCACAGACCCACATCCACACCCACGCCCACAGAGTCTTAGATCAAATAAGAGTACTAGTTATTAGTAATTTCCTTGGTTAAGACTCTGATAGTTTTTGCCCCAGGACAAGGCAAGAGAGTTAGTCCCGGCTCTTTTCTCCAATGGCTATTTAGTCCTGTGGGCTTGAGGTTTGGGTCAAGGGAGAGAGGAGTCAAGGGAGTGGTGGCTGAGGCCATGCTAAGGCTGGCAGGACCGGTGGGGACATTAGTGCCCCTGACTTCCCCATCATTGCTTCCAGGTGGGCACTGCCCCCAGGCAGCTTTCTCTCCTCTGCCCGTTCAGCTGCTGCTCCCCGCAGACTTCCCCATTCCTTCTGTTTTGCCCCATCTGAGATGAGCCTGTGTGCTTTGGAACACAGCAGACTATTGTTCCAAAGACAATAAAAAAAGATTGGGAAATGTAGTGGCTGTCACTCCCCAGTGCCTTCAAGTTAGAATTCGACGTGTGTGTTCAGAGGGCCGTGGTGAGATTGCGCCTGCCAAGGTAGAACAAACAAAAAGGAGTAAGAGAGAAAAAAGACAAAAGCTGGGATTAAACACCCCAAAAAGAAGATAAAATAGGCACCTCCTCCCTTAACCTCCCGTGACAGATTTAAAGCTTCATTAGTGGCCCACAAGGGGTTCTCAAGCAGCTACTGCCTCATCATCATGGCCATTAACCAGCGTGCAAATGACCCGCCGAGGGCCCTCGACCTGTCATGGCGCTGTCACCAGCGTGGTTTATGGCTTCTGAGCACCAGGTCCCAGATGGGCAACATGATCCTTTGCTTCCCTCATCAGAGCAAATCTGGACTTTAGAGCTCGTAAATTCAGCGGGGTGTCCCAGGGGCTGGCTGACATCTTGGAGGTGCCGGGTGAGGATTTATGGGCCCAGCCATAGTTTTGGGGGAGCCACAGGTTACCAGCGCAGGCATTAAAAGATACGGAGTTGCCCAACACAGCAAATGATGGCCACACGGGTGGCTCAAAGACAGCAAGGCTTAGTCAGCATGAGAGAGGGCGTGTGGTCCCTTAATGGGACTGGTGGCCGCTGCTGTTTACCCAGGCGTTGGGCTAGGAGCGCTCTATGCACTGTTTTCCTGCCCTCAACACTCAGGCAGGGGGCTGAGCGGGGATCCTGACTCCCGGGCTGCCCAGTGGGGTGCAGCGAGTCCTCACTGCCCCACAGCTCTTCCCAGCTATTCCACTCCCAGGCTGCCTCCACCTCCCACCCCTCCAACCCCCCCCGGCCCGGGGTGGCTTTGCACACTTAGAACAACCTCTGGCTTGGTTGTATTAGCAGAGACACGGATCCTTAGTGTTCCTAAATGGCAGGTCTCAGGGCCGGGGCAGGGACACTGCCTCTCCACCCAGATTCCACCTGCTCTGTGCCCTGGCTCGTCCCCACCACCAGCCCTCCAAATCCCCGTCCCTGCTGGTATTCATTCATCCTCTGGAGCCAGGCTGCCTGGTTCAGCTTCCTGCTCTGTCGCTCACTGCTGTGTGCTCTTGGACACATCACTTAACCACCCTGGGCCTCATTCTCTCATCTGTAAGAGGCAGGTTTTTACAGAAGTGCCTACGTGGTTGTAGGGTTGTTGTAGGATTGCATGCGATAACCCATGTAAGTGCCTGGCCTGTAGCAAATGGTTGATGAATGTGAACTTTTTATTTATGCTATTATCATCATTGTGCCAGCTCGTCAGACACTACCTGCCAGTCCTTTCGGTGAGACGGCCTGCCTGGTGTCACACTTAATGTGTGTGTCTAGCTCTTTTTTTTTTTTTGAGATGGAGTCTCACTCTGTTGCCCAGGCTTGAGTGCAGTGATGTGATCTCGGCTCACTGCAACCTCCACCTCCGGGTTCAAGCAATTCTCCTGCCTCAGCCTCCTGAGTAAGCTGGGATTATAAGCACCCCCCCACTATGCCTAGTTAATTTTTGTAATATCTATAGAGATGGGGCTTTGTCAGGTTGGCCAGGTTGGTCTCGAACTCCTGGCCTCAAGTGATCCACCGGCCTCAGCTTCCCAAAGTGCTGGGATTTCAGGCGTGAGCCACCATGCCCAGCCATCTAGCTCATTTCTGGGAGTCCTTAAAGACCTCTGTGTTCCTTAGGCATCGCATGTAGGCGGAGCACAGACAAGGCTTCAGTGTCAAATTGACCCGGGTGTTGGTCCCCACACCCCCAGGTCCCCAGGTTCCCTGAGTCTTGTAGCCCGGGAGGGGCAGGCTGGGTTTCTTGGGGGACTTGAGGCCACATAGGAAAGGTTTTTCCTGATACTCTTTCCTGGTTGTTTGCAGGTGGGAGGGCTGTGGCCTGGTGGTTTGAAAGGTGTCTCTCCAGCTTGTCCTTCTGGGGCACTTGGGCGTCTTCCCTGAGGCCTGTCCTCTGGGCTGTCACGCTACCTGCTCCACTCCTCCCTGACATTACCATCTGCTTAGAACCTGTGTGCACCTGCCCCTCCCCTGCCCCCACTGTCCCTAGGAAGGAGGGTGGCCGCGTGGGCACCAGAGGTGTGCCAAGCTCTCTGGTTGGGGGTGGCTGGGGTGTGCCTTTGCTTCCGGCCCACTGCTTGCACGCATTGTTTATGTAGACAAAAGAGAATGGATTTTTGGTTTCAAGGTGTGATCCTGCCCGGCACATCCATCAGGCTCCGCTGCCCCCTCTTTCTTTTTCTCCCCTTCTCATTTCCGCCCTGGGCTGTGGAGGGGAAATAGCAATTGTGAAAGGGCCACTTGTCAAGATAAAAATCACACTGCTCAACAATGCTGCTGCCCTGGCTGCTGACAGCCTCAGGGATGTGCCAGGGGGGCAGTGCCAAGGGTCACCACCCAGGGTGGAGGGCAGAGCTGCCCTGCCTGGCTCTAAAGCCCAGCCCTGCCTCCTATTGGCTGTACTACCTAATCATGCCGTGCCTCAGTTTCCTCATCTGTCAAATGGGGATAATAACAATTCCTACACTACAGGGCTGTAATGGAGGATTCAGCGAGTTCTGTCACAGAAAGCGTCCAGGACTGTGCCTGGCGTGGAGGAAGCCAGTACTGAATATTTGTTGTTTTATTAGGAATCAGGACAGGGGCGGGGTGGATGGGCCCCATTTTTGTGGGAAAGTCCAGTGTCCACTGGGAGCTTGGGTGGGACCATTCGCCATCTGTGACGGAAATTTCTTCTGAATCACCCAGGGAACTTCAAAAAATTCATCCCCCAAATATTAATTGAGTGTCTACTCTCTCATCCATAGGCATGGTGTTGAGCTGCTCAGGCACTGGGCTGGGCTGGCCCAGCCCACGCTCAGCTCCGGGCTCTACCACCTGCAGGCTGATTACTGACAACTGAGCCCACCTCGCTGAGTCTCAGTTTCCTTATCTGCAAAATGGGAGCGTTCCCAATCCCTATTCTGGGGGGTGCTGCCAGAATGGGATGGGAGGGGGTGTTGCCAGAATGGGATGGGAGGGGGTGCTGCCAGGATGGGATGGGAAGATGCAGCTGAGCTCTGAGACTTGGTTCTTCCCTCGGCTCCTCGGCCGGGTGCAGAGGCTGCAGCAGCACCTGCTCTGGAGCTGAGTGAGGACAGGTAGCTGGCAGGGTACCAGATCACAGCCCAGCCTCAGTGTCTCCTTCTGTGGAACGGAAGTTTTGGTGGTGCTGTTTCTCTAGAGGCCTGAGTAGGCATGACCTTCCACCATCTCATGACACTGGCATTTGTGTAGAGCTGACGTGGCATTTGCCAAGTGGCCTTGGCGTTTCCCCCTATGCAAGAAGGAGCCGGCCTGTTGCTCCTGCGTTTCTCACTGACTGCAGCAGCTTGAGCTGTCACGCGGCTGCCGCAGCCCTGGGGGAAGGCATCCATGGACATGCAGGGACAGGGCCCTGGCTGACGGTGCAGCTCCATTCCCTGTTGACGTCCCTTTGTTCCCCCGCCAGACCTGACGCAGGCAGTGACTGAAATGTCAAATCAGGGTTCAGTGTTACCCCAGCAGGGCTGAGTCTGAGCCACAGGAAAGCCAGCTCCCTGAGCCAGATTAGACCCGGGTGGGGGGACTTTGGGGCGTGGCTGGCGTAGCTGTGGGGATGTGCCCGGGACGTCTTGGTGGAAAGATTTTGGAGTAGAGCGTGTGTGTGTGTGCGTGTGAATGTGAGTGTGGAGAGTGTATACATGATTGTGGGTGTGAGGATGTGGGTGGGAGTGTGTGTGAGCATGGGTGTGTGTGCTGTGGGTGAGTGTGAGTGTGTCAGTGTGAGTGTGGAGAGTGTGTACATGATTGTGGGTGTGAGGGTGTGGGTGGGAGTGTGTGTGAGCATGGAGGTGTGTGCCGTGGGTGTCAGTGTGTGTCAGTATGAGTGTGGAGAGTGTGTGAATATATGCGTGAGAATGTTATGAGGGTGGGTGAATGAATATGGCTGTGTGTTAGCACGAGAGTGTGCATATGAGTGAGAATGTGTGATTCTATGAGTGTAAGAATGTGTCAGTGTGTGTGACTAAATGACAGTGTTGGCCTGGTGCTGTGGCTCTCACCTGTGATTCCAGCACTTTGGGAGGCCGAGGTGGGCAGATCACTTGAGGTCAGGAGTTCGAGACCAGCCTGGCCAACATGCTGAAACCCCATCTCTACTAAAAAATACAAAAATTACCCGGGCATGGTGGTGGGTGCCTGTAATCCCAGCTACCCGGGAGGCTGAGGCAGGAGAATCACTTGAACATGGGAAAAAGAGGTAGCAGTGAGCCGAGACGGCGTCACTGCACTCCAGCCTGGGCGACAGAGTGAGACGCCATCTCAAAAAAAAAAAAAAAAAAGATTTCCCAAAGATCATTTAAAAAAGAAAAGAAAAAAAGTAAATGAGTGTGAGAATATGAGACTGTGTGTCAGTGTGAGTGTGTCAGTGACTGTGTGAGCATGATCGTGTGTGTTCTGTGGGTGTATGAGCATGTCAGTGTGAGTGTGTGACTATATGCGTGAGGGTGTGTTATGAGAGTGTGTGGATGAGAGTGGGTGTGTGTCTGTGTGAGTGTGAGAGTGAATATGAGTGAGAATGTGTGTGTGTGAGAAGCAGTGTGTGTGCACACATCTGAGGGTGTCTGGGGGGGCTGGTATGAGAGGGAGAGAGGAATTCTGTTGGATCCCCCAGTTGGAGTGGAAGGAAAGCTCCTCTGTGGACTTTATCCCCGACTCCTGAGAGCCCCGGAGCTGTCCTCATGCCCATCCCCCGGCCCCGCTGCCTGGGTCCTGGCAGCAGCACCTCCTTCAGTCTCCTCCTCCCTCCCTTGCCCCCAGCTCTGGGCATACAGGTTTTTAGGCCAAGCTCTCAGGACCACCCTCATGCTACCCTCCTTCCAGGGTGAAGCCCTACTTCTGCTCCCCCTGCCAGGGACAGTGGGGCTCCTCTGAGCCAACCTGTCAACTAGACCCTCAGGGTGCACTGGGGAGCAAGGGTTCTGTCCTCAGTGGGTCAGTGGAGCTACCAGAGCCTTTTTGCAAACGGGCCAGTAGTGGTGGATGGGAGTAATTTTCTCTGGAATTCTTGGGAGGGAGGTGAGGCTGAGCCACCCCGAAGTAGACACTGAAGAGGCAGGGGTCCTCCATGAGACCATCCCACTGGGGTGGCGCTGGGACCCTAGTGGACTTTCGAGGAGAGTCCCAGCCCAAGGGGGACAGCCGAGTCCCTGGCTTTGGGCTTTCACGGATTTGTAAAAATCCACCTTTCTCAATCTCAGGACAACTTGAGGTGACGGCTTGTTTATTTTGCCAGTTGAGGCATCATGTCATAAAAGAAAGGACCTTAAAAAGAAAAGCAAGCAACACATGCCAGGTTAAAAAGCAGCATTTTCCAACAAAGAAAAGTCGATAACTTTACTAGAACATTTTATGCCTTCAGCCAGTGAAAATGTCCTCAAGGCGGAGAGGGGGGAGGCATCTTTCCAGGACCTAGGGGTTGGGAGCCACGGTGGGGTGAGCCCAGCAATGGGCAGGGACCACCAGCCCTGCGCCTTCCACACTGGGGTGGTGGAACCCTGTGTGGAGCAGTGAGTCCTGTTCTGGGGCAGTGGGAAGGGGAGAGAACCTGGGTGGGTGCGGTACCTGACCCTGCTTCAGGAGGAGGGGATGTTTGGCTGGAGTCTGCTTCCCCTGCATATAAGTCCTGAGGCCACCACTTAATTCCTTGCTGTGTGACTTTGAGAAGTTACTCAACCTCTCTGGCCCTTCATTTTTTCATTTGCATAATGATAGTAGCCATCTTCCATGGTCGATGAAATCATCAGTGTTTTAACACAGAGCCTCAAGAACAGCCCCTGGCACACAGAATTCGATCTCTCTGTGTTATTATTATTACTATTATTATTAAGAGGGCTGCTTCCACTTTTTGGAGGGATCTCATGTACAGAAGGAATCACACTTTGTGTGGCTGTGAAGGGCAGAGCAAGGCCCCTGCAAACATTCACTGTGAGCCAGGCCGTGTACCAGACATTTCTTTTTTTTTTTTTTTTTTTTTTGAGACGGAGTCTTGCTGTGTTGCCCAGGCTGGAGTTGATGGTGCCATCTCGGCTCACCGCAACCTCCACCTCCTGGGTTCAAGTGATTCTCCTGCCCCAGCTTCCCGAATAGCTGGAACTATAGGCACCACCAAGCCCGGCTAATTTTTTGTCTCTTTAGTAGATACGGGGATTCATCATGTTGGCCAGGCTGGTCTCGAACTCCTGATCTCAGGTGATCGGCCTGCCTTGGCCTCCCAAAGTGCTGGGATTGCAGGTGTGAGCCACCGCACCTGTCCTGTACCAGATATTTCAAACATTACTTTGCAGCAAGGTCTATCAGCCTCCTTCCACAAGGGAAGAAACAGACTCGGAAGGTGAGCAATTTCCCAGGGTTGCATAGCTGGGAGGAGGTGGAGCTGAGAGAAAGCCTGGTGGGGGGTCTGACTCTACAGCCCCCAGTGGCATTCTGTAACAGCTGGATGAGACTTTAAGTTTCCCTGTATGGAGGATCACCACTGTCCAGTCAGTGCTAACACAGTGCTTGGCGCAAGAGGGCACTCGAGAAATGCGCTCGGAGAATGAATGATGGGAAGCAGTGAGGTCCCCGGCAGTGGAAGTTTTCAAGCAAAGAGCTACCATAGACGGCACGCATGCATTAGGGAGTCACTGGGCTGTCCTCGGAAGGCCCTGCCTGCCCTGGATCCTGTGAGTCTGTATCCAGACACACAGAGAAACTTCCCGTGGCCGAGGGCATTTCTGAAGCATGTGTTCAGCTGGGAGCCCCTGACTTAATCCTCAGAGGTTGCTGGTCTGTCGCTCCCTGAGGGCCCACGGGGCAGCCAACTAGCTCCTTGTTACTGCACAGCCTTAGTACCACATACAGCACCATCTCCATCTGTGTCTGACAGGTGGCTTCTGTCACCTCCCTTGCCACCCAGCTGGGATCGCCACATCCAACCACGGGACTTGGGACACGTGGGAACTTTGGATTTGGCCACAGCGTCTAAGTTGGTGTGCTCAACTTCGTTCAATCTTCAGGCATTTCATGAGCCAGCAGCATTAAAAATCAAATTATAGGCCAGGTGCGGTGGCTCACACCTGTCATCCCAGCACTTTGGGAGGCTGAAGTGGGCAGATGGCTTGAGTCCAGGAGTTTGGGACCAGCTTGGGCAACATGGCAAAACCCTGTGTCTACAAAAAAATACAAAAATTAGCCAGTCGTGGTGGCACAGGCCTGGGGTCCCAGCTACTCAGGAGGCTAAGGTGGAAGGATCGCTTGAACCCAGGATGTTGAGGATGCAGTGAGCTGTGACAGCAACATTGTGCTCCAGCCTGGGTGACAGAGTGAGACCCTGTCTAAAACAAAACAAAACAAAACAAAATCAAATTATATGAGCTTACAATTGGATTATATTTAAAAAGACAATAAGTATTCAACACTCCCCACGGCCTAATGATTTTTCTACATTTTGCTATTATTATACTCTTGAGGTTATTTTACCTGGTGTCCAGTGACTTCACTTAAGTAGCTTGAAATTGGCTGTGGTGGGAGTATTTACACCACAGAAACTGGCAAACACTACACATCACCCAATCCACCCCATGAGCTTGTTGTTAGACATTTACTAGCACACCACAGCTTCTGCCTGCACTATTAAGAATCTCGTTGACAATGGGTGTGTACTATTTCAGAGAAATTATGAGACCAACAGCCTCATGTGCTCAGGAGTGGGTCTTCCTAAACAACTGATTTCATTTCTAGCTCCTGGACTGGGAATCATGTTAATATCCCTCCTCTTCTTTGCCTTCACTGCTAGAAAACTTAGAAACAAATTTGAGACCCATCTCTAGCAGGTAGCATGGCTTATATTCTGCATCCCGACACCATTTCTAGTACCTTGTTTTCCTCCTTGTGTTTCTTCTTTTACTTGTCATCCCCTCCCCTTTTTAAATTTTTTTCGATTCTTTGGCTGTGACAACGGAAGAGATGATTTAGTGTATATGTGTTACACTCAGCCACTACTGAGAACAGAACCAGTCCAGGCTGTCCCAGGTCCAGGGCAGAGGACAAAAGGGACTGCTTTGGTGACCAAGGAGGATCTCTTAGAGGTGCTCTTGGTGATCAGATGGCGATGGATGTTCTGGATCCATTGAGACAAGTTGTAGACAGTAGCACGCAGTCCAACGGTTGTACCAGTGTCCTCAGCCTCTGGCACTCCCTCTGCCTCCATGGGTACACAGGCTTGCACCTCTGCCCCATCTTTCTTCTTTTGCGTTTTAGCCTGTGTTTGGCTCTCGTGGCAAGTAGGTTTCTAAGAAGGTGGCACTAAGGCTAAGAGAACATTTAAAACATGTTATTTATTTATTTATGGCCGGGCGCAGTGGCTCATGCCTGTAATTCCAGCACTTTGGGAGGCCACGGCGGGTGGATCACGAGGTCAGGAGTTCGAGACCAGCCTGGCCAACATGGTGAAACCCCATCTCTACTAATAGTACAAAAATTAGCTGGGCATGGTGGCGCATGCCTGTAATCTCAGCTACTCGGGAGGCTGAGGCAGGAGAATCACTTGAACCTGGGAGGCGGAGGTTGTGGTGAGCCGAGATTGTGCCATTGCACTCCAGCCTGGGCAACAAGAGCAAAACTCCGTCTCAAAACAAACAAACAAACAAACAAACAAACAAACAAAACCCCACACCATATTATTTATTTATTTATTTATTTTTGAGATGGAGTCTCACTGTGTCGCCCAGGCTGGAGTGCAGTGGTGCAATCTCTGCTCCCTGCAACCTCTGCCTCCCGGGTAAGTGATTCTCCTTCCTCAGCCTCCTGAGTAGCTGGGATTACAGGTGCATGCCACCATGTCCGGCTAATTTTTGTATTTTTAGTAGAGATGGGTTTTCGCCATGTTGGTCAGGCTGGTCTTGAACTCCTGACCTCAAGCAATCCGCCCACCTCGGCCTCCCAAAGTGCTGAGGTTACAGGTGTGAGCCACCATGGCCAGCCTATTATTATCATTATTTTAAGAGATGGGGTCTTGGGATGTTGCCTATGCTGTTCTCAAACTCCTGGGCTCAAGCAATCCTCCCACCTTAGCCTCCCAAGTAGCTGGGACCATAGGCACACGCTGCCATGCTTGGCTTCCCTTTTTATATTAAAAAAGTAAAAAAAGTTGCTTTTATATAGGAAGATATAAAAAAATTACAACAACTTTTATTACAGCTTTGTTGAGGTATAATTGACATATAATAAACTGCACATATTTAAAGTGCTCCATTTGATAAATTTTAACATATTTATGTACCTGTTAAACTATCACCACAATCAAGATAGTGAACGGCTCCATCACCCCTAAAGGTTTCCTCATGTGCTTAGTAATCCATTCCTCCTGTCCCCAGGTGATCTTGATTTGCTTTCTACTAAGATACATTAGTTTGCATCTTCTGGAATTTTGTATGAATAGAGTCTATAGTATGTATTCTTTGTTTTTTTTCTTTTTCAGTCTGGTTTCTTTTTTATTTTTTGAGACGGAGTCTCGCTCTGTCGCCCAGGCTGGAGTGCAGTGGAGCTATCTTGGCTCACTGCAAGCTCCGCCTCCCGGGTTCACGCCATTCTCCTGCCTCAGCCTCCTGAGTAGCTGGGACTACAGGTGCATGTCGCCATGCCCGGCTAATATTTTGTATTTTTAGTGGTGACAAGGTTTCAACATGTTGCCCGGGCTGGTGTCAAACTCCTGAGCTCAGGCGATCCGCCTGCCTTGGCCTCCCAAAGTGCTAGGATTACCAGTGTGGCCACTGCACCCAGCTCTTCATTTTTATTATTATTTTTTTTGAGAGATGGGGTCTCACTATGTTGCCCAGGCTGGTCTCAAACTCCTGGGCTCAAGTGATCCTCCTGCCGCAGCCTCCCAAAGTGCTGGGACTACAAGTGTGAACCACTGTGCCAGGCCCTTATTTTTATTTTTATTTTTTGAGAGATGGGGTCTCACTATGTTGCCCAGGCTGGTCTTGAACTCCTAGGCTCAAGCAATCCCCCACCTCAGCCTCCCAAAATGCTGGGATTACTGGTGCGAGCCACCACACCTGACCTAATTTATTTCTTTTTATAGCTGAATAGCATTCCAGCATAGGGGTATATCCCAATTTGCTTATCCATTCACCTTTTGATGGATAGTTCAGCTGTTTTTAGTTTTTGGCTGTTATGAATAAAACTGTAAATATTTGGGTACAAGTCTTCATGTGCACATATGCTTTCATTTTTCTTGGGTCGGTATCTAGGAGTGGACTGCCTGGGTTGCATGTTAGATGTGTGTTTAACTGTTAAGAAACTGCCAATTTCAGTTTATTTTTTTATCATACAGTATGACCTTGGACAAAAGCCACCGAGCATGACCTTTAACCTCTCTGGGCCTCAACTTTGCTTAGAACTCAGTGATACAGCTTCTGTGGAATTCTACCTTTACAGAACTGTTGCAGGACAAATAAGACTTGTCTTTGAGAAGACGCTTAGGGCTCTCAGGAAGGACAGAGACCTCCAGAGAGCCAGGAGGTTCTTATTGCCGCCGTCATCGCACCCTCACACCCTTTTAATTAGATCGCTCATCTCCCCTGTGGACCTGAGGGTGCTGGGGGGGGGGGGGGCCGGGGCGGGGGCTACTGTAGATTCCCTCCAGATTTTGTGCTGCCCAACCCTCCCTGGCCTCAGAATGGTGCTGATGCTGTCATAGGTCATAAGGCCTTTGAAGACAGGTGTGAACACCTGCCAGTTGAAGCAGCCCTTGCTAAGTGGATGCTTTCCTCCTGTGGTGTGTGAAATGTCTGAATCAGGTTTCTATACCCCCAAGTCAGCTAGTGACCCCTGTCCCTGACCCAAAAGCAACAGGCAATGTGAAATGGCAAAAACCACCCAGCACCCCCCTTCAACACACCAAAACCCTCCAACATCTAAACAACTTGCTTAGATGTGAGCTTTTTTTTTTTTTTTTTTGAGATGGAGTCTTGCTCTGTCACCCAGGCTAGAATGCAGTGGCACAATCTTGGCTCACTGCAACCTCCGCCTCCTGGGTTCAAGTGATTCTCCTGTCTCAGCCTCCCTAGTAGCTGGGATTACAGGTGTGTGCCACTGCGCCCGGCTAATTTTTGTCTCTTTTTAGTATAGAATGGGTTTTGCCATGTTGCCAGGCTGGTCTTGAACTCCTGACCTGAAGTGGTCTGCCCCCCTTGGCCTCCCAAAGTGCTGGCATTACAGGGGTGAGCCACCATGCCCGGCCCCTAGAGTGAGCATTTTGCAGAGGACTTGAGACATGGGATGGGGACTTTCTTGCTTGGGGAGGACTCTGTGGCCCCGTGGCTTTGCTCTGAGATTTTGCTGCTTCTGACATTTCTGTGTCCTGGATGATGGTGGGACTGTCCTCAGTGAGTCTGTGTGGGCGGAAGGAGAAGGGGGAGCCTTCTCATTTGATGTGCAGCAAATGCATCTGACTCGGGCCTTAGTGGGATTTGGGGAGAATGCGTCGGGGAAGGAGTGGGGAGGCTCCGTGGCCCTGCGGGTTGTAGGGGATTTCATAGCAGGCTTTCACTCCTTAAGAAGGGCACAGAGCCTGCAGATTTTGTTCCACTCTGCTGAGCCTCTCGGAGTGAGTGGTCTTGCTGGGTGCCGGGCAAAGGCAAGCCGGGGAGCTAGGAAATGCCTCCTCCTTCCCTTGACGTGTGATAAGCAATGTACCCACCACCAGAGCTGCAGCTTCAGAAAGAAGATTATGTTCAAGTTGAGTCAGTTTGTCCAATCTCTTTGCCTGTACAACTGCAACTTTTCAGTTTGTACTGGTGATTGGGGTGGAAGGAGGGGTGGAGAAGGAAGGGACCATGGAGGGAGGAATAACAGAAAAAAAAAAAAGAAAAAGAAAAAAAGAAAAAGATTTGTGTCAGCAAAATGACAGAGCCAAGTTTTTCATGTGTTTCTGGGGAAATAGAATTTGCAGAGCTTACGCTTGACTGTAAATCAAGGCGTCTGTTCCAGGCTGCTGTTGGCTCTGTGTTTGCTCTGAGGGGCTGGGACTTAGGTGGGATTCAGAGCCACGCAGGGTCTGCCCTGGCACTGAGCTGTAGATGTGAAAACTGTCCCAGGTACAAGCCTTGAAAGAAAACAGAAACTGGCTAAAGAAAATCAGGCCAGAGGTGGGTGGGTGGGGTGGGGGTTGCGGTGCAGGGCAAAGCTGTTTGCTAAAACTAGGGTAGTTCCCTCTCACACCAAATCCAAACTCAAGTTCAAGTTCTTTGCTGTAGGCAGTAAATGCTTGAGCCTTCTCTTTGCCAGGTGATGTGGGAAGAGGTTGGTGAAACCTGGGGGATGGATGGAATGAAAGGGGGAGCAATTTTAGAGAGCGTTGGTAGGGCCAGGGGAAATTTTGCAAGCAAAACTAGATTGTTGCAGGGCTTAATGAGTTTGGAAAATGTTTCGCGGAGCTGCTCCAGCTGGAAAGGCTGTCTGGGAGGTGCTGAGATGGGAACTGGACAGCATCTTGCTTCTGCGGAGTGAGAGGTGGGGGCTTTCTAGCTTTCAATTGGATGAGTTATTTTATAAAGTTGAATTGGAAGGAACTAGCAGCCTCTGCCCCCCTTCTCTTACCTGATTAAAACCCCACCCATTCCATCCTTCAGGGGGCCCTTCCCCTCCCCTCTATGATCTCAAAGATGTTTGGTGTCTATCAGTACTGACCTATGTATTTGGATTTCAGTCCAGCTTTCTTTCTTTCTTTTTTTTTTTTTTTGAGACAGTCTCACTCTGTCACCCAGGCTGGAGTGCAGTGGTGCGATCTTGGCTCATTGCAACCTCCGCCTCCCAGGTTCAAGTGATTCTCCTGCCTCTGCCTCCTGAGTAGCTGGGATTACAGGCACCCACCACCACGCCTGGCTAATTTTTGTATTTTTAATAGAGACGGGGTTTTGCCATGTTGGCCAGGCTGGTCTCGAACTCCTGACCTCAGGTGATCCATCTGCCTTTGCCTCCCAAAGTGCTGGGATTACAGGCATGAGCCACTGTGCACGGCATCATTTCTCAGTTCCCTTCGGCAAAAGGTTGTCATGAGGGTAACAGTACTTGGCACCCAGTCAGCACTCCGTCACCTTTTTTTTTTTTTTTTTTTTGAGATGGAGTCTCGATCTGTCACCAGGCTGGAGTGCAGTGGCGCGATCACGGCTCACTGCAATCTCCGCCTCCCGGGTTCAAGTGATTCTCCTGCCTCAGCCTCCCGAGTAGCTGGGACTACAGGCGCGCACCACCATGCCCAGCTAATTTTTGTATTTTTAGTAGAGACGGGGTTTCACCATGTTGGCCAGACTGGTCTCTAACCCCTGACCTCGTGATCTGCCTGCCTCAGCCTCCCAAAGTGCTGGAATTACAGGTGTAAACCACCGCGTCTGGCCTCTGTCACCTTTTAGTCATCACTGATACTAAGATTAAGGACAAACTGAGTCCCAGAGAGGCTGAGGCCTTGCTCCAGGTCACACAGCAAAGCTGCTACGTCGTGAGCCTAGGGCAGCCAGTCCATGGCGCCCAGGCACTGGAGGCCTGGGGCTGTGCACCATGTGCTCAAGAGGGTGGATGTGGGAGAGGCCAGGATGTAGCCCACACACCTTTCTTCAGTTTCTCCATTTACCACATGAAGACAATGGTCCATGACCACCCCTGACCCTGGGGCAAACACTGTTGCCTGCTCAGGTGGGAAAGCAGATGTTTTCATGTTTAGGGGCCCTCCAGGTGGCCCTGGACCCTTCCAGAAGCAGCAGTAGCAGGAGCCTACCCCTATCATATCCCTCTTCTCGAATTGCTCTGGGCACAGCACCGGGAGGCCTTGGGAAACACACGCGCATGCACGCACACACTTCCCCCTTTCTGGTTCCCATGAAACACATCTCTAATGGCACGGTCAGCCGAGGGTGTGTGGCTCCATCCCTGGGTCTGCCTCCCTAAGGGAGGCAGGGAAAGGGACATGGCTCACCCTCATGGCTAGGAGGCTCGAGGAGGCTGCTTGAGAGCCTAAAGCTTTTCCTTTGCTGGCTGGTTCTGGAGTGAGGGCAGCATGCTTGCTGGGCAGTAATTAGTAGCTGGGCTATGGATGGGAAAAGGCACAGCAGAGCCTGGATCTGGGCAGAGAGGCAGGACAGGCCTGGGCTGGAGCAGGAGGCCCATGAGCAGGTCCGCGGGGCTGGACTGCCTGTGAGGAGGCTGCAGCTTGGGTGAGGGCAGCTCTGACCACGTGAAGACCCCTTGTGGAGAGCCCTGGCCCAGAAGCTGCCTCCAATAGGGCTGCTTTTGTGTTAAGATAACTGGAACCCGGTCTCAGGAGAGCAAGCTGACTCTGCGGCAAGAAAGGGTGGAGAGATGAAGGCGGGGTGCAGCAAGGCTCGGGAAGGCCTTTGCATGTGAGGCAGGGCGGTGAGGGTGGTGAGGACGGTGAGGACCGTGGGAGGGCATTGTGCAGGCAGCTGGGGTGGCCCTTAGGGTCCTGCCAGGCTTTGAGGCTACATGCCAATGGCCAAAGGCACTTCACCTTGCTGGGCCTCAGTTTCCTCTTCTGTAAAACAAGAAAATAAAATATCCACCTCATGAGGTGTTGTGAGGGTTCATGAAATGGTGCAGGCCAAGACTTAGCATGGTGCCTGGAGGGAGGGAACGCCATACTAAATCAGCTCTGCGTGTGGAGAATTTGCCATGTGCCAAGTCCTCCGCTAAGAACCGAAACCTGTGTAGTCGCATTAAATCCTCACAGCCGCCCAGGGAGGAACGTGGAATTATCACCGACTATGTTTTACACATAAGGAAACTGAGGCACAGGTTACTGGCTCAGGGTCACGTGAGGCCAGAGATGGGCTCCTGACCATTGTCCCCTGCTGCTCTGCCTCCCTGGTAAGTGGTTGAAGGATGAAACTGTTGTTGTTTTTGCAAAGGCGAGAGATGGAGGATCAGCTGGAATCTGTTCTCTGGCTTCAGTAGGTGTCCATATATTTTCCTCATGTCACATTCTCATTAGATGGCGTATTCTACCGCCTTCCGGAAATGCGGTGAGGGCCTGAGGTCCTGTTTCCTTCTGCCAGTGAGCTCGGCCCTCAGCGGGAAGGGTTGGCAGACGACCGTATTTTACACCAGGTGATAGTGGGTTGACCTCACTTGTGCTTAAAAATTTATAACGTTCCCATCCAGATCTTTCCACCAATGGCACATTCCTTCACTAGACATCGCACTAGTGTGGTTGGCAAAAATGACTCATGCTTTCATGCCACAGGCGGGGAAAAAATCTTCCCTAGAATTCCCAAGACCAGTAAAGAAGCAGCCCCAGCTGGAATGCTGCAGTGGGTCCAGCCCCGAGTGGTGGAGGATTCGAGTTCCTATGGATGACTCGCACCTCACCTCGGAGCCTCTCCTGCAGATATCGGTGAGAGTCACCGGCCTTTCTCCTGCACAGTTACCAAAGGACAGCAGTGATGTAGTGAAGTCTCTCTTTTCTGAAATGATGTTTTAGACCATGAATAGAATACCCTAATAGTATTACATTCTAAATTATAATTTAGAATTATACATTCTAATATAATAATAATTATTATTATTTTTGAGACAGAGTCTTACTCTGTCATCCAGGCTGGACAGGCTGGAGTGCAGTGGGCAGTGGCACAATCACAGCTCACTGCAGCCTTGACCTCCTGGGCTCAAGTGATCCTCCCACCTCAGCCTCCGGGGTAGCTGGGACTACAGGCATGCACCACCACATCAGGCTAATTTTTGTGTATATATATATATTTTTTGGTGGAGATGGGGTTTCACCATGTTGCTCAGGCTGGTCTCAAACTCCTGGGGTCAAATGATCTGCCTGCCTCTGCTTCCCAAAAGACTGGTATAATTCTAATTCAAATATAATTTAGAAAAGTGTAGTTTCCAGATATTTCAAAAATTTGTTTCTAATATTCCTAAATATTTCTAAGAGATGCAAATTTCCTTTCCAGGCTCAGTATGGATATCCTTGATGGAAAAGGACCGATTCTTTCCTTGATAGCATTTAAGTGTCACCCTGAATCTTGATTTGGATGGAAGGTGGTGAGCAGCTGGGAGGTTTGGTATATTGTACCAGTGCTTTACCCTGGAAGTTGCTTTTACAAAGCAAGTAATGAGAACCTTGCTCTCATGCAAGTGGAGGGAAGGACTGTGTTTTAGTCCACAGAACATTGCTGCCTTTTAGCAAATGTATTTAATTTCAACAGCATTTTGTATTATAAATAATGGTGCTTAAATCTTACATTTTGGTCAAGTTGGCACTTTTTAATTTTTTAAAGAATTACTAGGTTGTGATGGTTTATTTGTCCATTTTTCCTACTAGCCGGCCAGCTCCTTCGGGGAAAGCTTCTGTCTTCTGCCTCCTTTTATTCCCACAAGTTAGCTAGGGCCTGCCGCAAATCTATGATAATACAAAAAACACCTATTGGCCAGGCACGGTGGCTCACGCCTGTAATCCCAGCACTTTGGGAGGCCAAGGTGGATGAATCACCTGAGGTCAGGAGTTTGAGACCATCCTGGCCAACATGGTGAAACCCTATCTCTACTAAAAATACGTAAATTAGCCAGGCATGATGGCGGGTGCCTGTAATCCCAGCTACTCGGGAGGCTGAGGCAGGAGAACCACTTGAACTTGGGAGGTGGAGGTTGCAGGGAGCCGAGACCTTGCCATTGCACTCCAGACTGGGTGACAAGAGCGAACCTCCATCTCAAAAACAAAACAAAACAAAACAAAAACACCTACTGAGCCCCTGCTGTGTGCCAGGCTGTAGTCCAAGTGCTTTATCCTAAAAGGCATGTTCCGTTATTATTATTCCCACTGTACAGATGAGAAAACTAAGGTGCAGAGGGGTTAGGTGCTCAATAAACGTTTGTTGAGTGAATGACAGAGTCTCGGAGGGATCTGCTAGCCTTATAGTACTAGTGGTAATTATTTGAGATGACCCTTTTCCCTAGCATGAGTTTCCAAGCTCTGTAATGTCAGAAAAGAAATGCTGCTTATTGATTCCTTAAACAGTTCCCTCTCTTCTGGAAGCATCATGTAAGAGTTAAGGGCACAGTTTCTAGAATCAAAGTATGGCCGGGCGCGGTGGCTCATGCTTGTAATCCCAGCACTTTGGGAGGCCGAGGCGGGCGGATCACGAGGTCGGGAGATAGAGACCATCCTGGCTAACACAATGAAACCCTGTCTCCACTAAAAATAGAAAAAATTAGCCGGGTGTGGTGGCGGGTGCCTGTAGTTCCAGTTACTCAGGAGGCTGAGGCAGGAGAATGGCATGAACCCGGGAGGCAGAGCTTGCAGTGAGCCGAGATCTCACCACTGCACTCCAGCCTGGGTGACAGACCGAGACTCTGTCTCAAAAAAAATAAAAAATAAAAAATAAAATAAAAAAAATAGAATCAAAGTATGTGGGTCCAAACCTGGCTCTGCCATTTACTAGCTGTGTGGCTTCAGACAAGTTATTAAAACCCTCTGTGCCCCAGTTTTCTTATCTGTAAAATGGGGATAATAACAGTACCTTCCTTTGAGGGTTGCTGTGAAGATTTAAAAATATGTATAAAGTGCTTAGAGAAAGACCTCGCAGTATTCCGAGTAATACATGGTGGCTTATAATTACACTCTCTGCGTAAGCTGGAACACAGAGAAATATGGTGCCAGTTTGCGGGTCGTTTGCCCTATCATAATTAAAATTCCTATTTTTACCCCAACGCTTTCAGACTTGAAGGCTGTGGTCTCAGGATTAGAGGTCTGCTTGGTCGCAGTAACATTTATCTTGGGAGGGTGCTTCTTGCCAGTGCCTCCCTCTCCCTTCCCATCCTCCCATCTTCATCTTTCTCTTTTTCCTTTTTTTTTTTTTTTTTTTTGAGACAAAGTCTCGCTCTGTCATCCAGGCTGGAGTGCAATGGTGTGATCTCAGCTCACTGCAACCTCTGCCTCCTGGGTTCAAGCAACTCTCCTGCCTCATCCTCTCGAGTAGCTGGGATTACAGACGTGTGACACCACGCCCGGCTAATTTTTGTATTTTTAGTAGAGACAGGGTTTCACCATGTTGGCCAGACTGGTCTCGAATTCCTGACCTCAGGTGATCTGCCCACCTCAGCCTCCCAAAGTGCTGGGATTACAGGCCTGAGCCACCGCACCCAGCTATTCCTCTTTTTCTTCCTTCCATAAAAATTTAGTGAGTGCTTGTTAGGCCCTGCGTAAGGAGCTGGGTACGCAGCAGTGAAGAGAAACTGGCTTGGTCCCTGGCTGAAGGAGCTTGCACTCCAGCAGGAGGGAGAGACTTTTTTTTTCTGAGATGGAGTCTCACTCTGTCACCCAGGCTAGAGTGCAGTGGTGCGATCTTGGCTCACTGCAACCTCCACCTCCTGGGTTCAAGCAATTCTCCTGCCTCAGTCTCCCGAGTAGCTGGGATTACAGGTGCCTGCCACCATGCCCGGCTAATTTTTGTATTTTTAGTAGAGACGAGGTTTCACCATGTTGGCCAGGCTGGTCTCGAACTCCTGACCTCAAGGTGATCTGCCCGCCTCAGCCTCCCAAAGTGCTGGGATTATAGACGTGAGCCACCGTGCCCAGGCATCACCATGCTTTCTATACAGCCTGCAGAACCATGAGCCAATTGAACCTCTTTTCTTCATAGATTACCCAGCCCTGAGTGTTCCTTTATAGTGATGCAAAATGGACTAACACACCTCTGATGTCTTTCCTCTTCCAGGAGAACTTTCCCAATGAAAGAAAATGAATGAAACTATGCCTGCTGTCATTCGCAACTTCATACTGGGCCCTATACTAGGTAATTTATACCAGTATCTCATACAGTGACACAGACATGTGTATTACATGAATTTTCAGTCTCAACAAAAACTTGTGATATGGTTTGGCTCTGTGGTCCCCCCCAAATCTCGTGTTGAAATTTAATCCCCAGTGTTGGAGGTGGGGTCTGGTGGAAGGTGATTGGATCATGGAGGTGGTTTCTAACGGTTTAACCCTATCCCCCTGTTGCTGTCTCAAGATAGAGTTCTCATGAGATCTGGTTGTTTAAAAATGTGTAGCACTGGCCAGGCGTGGTGGCTCATGCCTCTAATCCCAGCACATTGGGAAGCTGAGGTGGGCAGATCACGAGGTCAAGAGATTGAAACCATCCTGGCCAACATGGTGAAACTCCATCTACTAGAAATACAAAAATTATCTGGGCATAGTGGCACATGCCTGTAGTCCTAGCTACTCCGGAGGCTGAGGCAGGAGAATCGCTTGAACCTGGGAGGCAGAGGTTGCAGTGAGCCAAGATGGCACCACTGCACTCCAGCCTGGCGACAGAGCCACTCCCATGATTCAATTATCTCCCACTGGGTCCCTCCCACAACATGTGGGAATTATGGGGCTACAAGATGAGATTTGGGTGGGGACACAGAGCCAAACCATGTCAGGTAGTCACCGTTTCTGTAAGTGGTAGGTTCCAGCCTCTCTTTTCTTTTTTTTAAGCAACTTTATTGAGGCAAAATTTATATTCCATAAAATTTACTCATTACACTTCAATGCTTTTTAGTAAATTTACTGAATCGTGCAACCATCATCACAATCCAGTTTAGAACATTTTTACCACACCAATAAGATCCCTTATGCCTATTTATCATCCTTGATTCAATTCTCAGCCCAAGGTAACCACAGATCTACATTCTAACTCTATAGACTTGCCTGTTCTGGACATTTCATATACATGGAATCAGGTATTTTTTGTTTTGGAATCATGGCTTTTTGTGTCTGCCTTCTTTCACTTAGCATAATGGTTTGAGATTCATCCACATTGTAGCAGGTATCAGTGTTTCATTCTTTTTTTATTGCTACCTAATATTCCATTGCATGGACATGCCATACTTTATCCATTCACCTGTCCACAGCCATCTGGGTTGTTTCTAGTTTTCAAGTATTAAGATAAAACAGCTAGGAACATTCGTGTACAAGTCTTTGTGTGGGCACATGCTTTCATTTCTCTTGGGTAAATACATAGGAGTGAAATTGCTGGGTCGTATGGCAGATGCATATTTAACTTTTTAAGAAACTGCCAAACTGTTTCCAAAGTGTCTGCCCCATCCTTACATCCCTGCCAGCATGCCAGCATCATATAAGGGTCTCCGTTTCTCCCCATCCTTGCTAGCATTGGTTCTTCTCTGTCCTTGCCAGTTTCTCTTCTTAAGGTAAATGACTACAGGTGATTTTGTTTTATTTTTTATTTTTATTTTTTTTTGAGATGGGGTCTCACTTTGTCACCCAGGCTGGAGTGCAGTGGGCATGATCACAGCTCACTGCAGCCTCTACCTCCCCAGCTCAAGCGATCCTCCTACCTCAGCCTCCCAAGTAGTGGGGACCACAGACATGTGCCATCATGCTGGCTATACAGTTGACACTTGTTGAAGACTTACTGTGTGTCAGGCACAGGTAGCTGTTCCTCAGGCTTTGTCCTCACAATCCTATGAGAAGGTGCCCTCATACGCCCATTCAGCAGACAAGGGAACTGGGGTGTGGAGATGAGAGGTGTCTGCAAAGTAGGATGAAAAGCTGAGTGTGTGCGCATCAGGCCCAACGAGAGCAGAGTGGAGCAGAAGGTGCATCTGAAGTGGAGCAGAGAGGCACTGGGCCTGTCTCGGAGAAGTCTGAGGTCTGGGGCCTAGAGGAGATGGGAAAATGAGGCCAGGAAATGTTCCCTGGACAACAGTTAGGAAGGTCATACTTCCCAGGGAACGGGCATGACTGGGAATGACCAGCAATTCCCAAGGCCAGTGCCCGGGAGCCCAGGCCCTCCTGAGTTTCTGTTCCATGGAACAAAGAGGCCTTTGCTCTCCCTCATACGCCTAGAGAGAACCACAGAGTTGGGTGCCCAAAAGAGGCAGCAGCCTGTTCTCCCTGGGGAAGAACTCTCACCTGGCGCCTTGCTCTGGACCCTCATCCATTAGCCATGCCAAGATTCAAGGAAGAAAGTTACCATCCAGCAGCTGGCAGGTAGGAGGCAGCCTGCGCTCTGTGGCCCTCAGTAAATCACAGCACTCAGTTGGCGTCTTGCTGGATTGCAATTACAATCCTTCAGGCCCGACACAAAATCATTGGGCTGGTAAGAGGAGAGTACCTGGGTAATGTGTTTAACAAAAATTAACCTGGTTAAGCCCTGACTCTATAGAAAATGAGAAAGTGTGGATGGGCCTAATCGATTCGTCCACAGCCCAATTTACTCCAGGGCTGGCTTTGGGTTTCAGTTAAGTGGGTCCACCCGAAAACAGGGATACTCGTTTTATTAAATTACCTCTTTGATTACAGAGTTCAGAGTATGGCAGAGTTTGTTTTTATGTTAGCCTTGGGGCTGGTGGATGGAGGAGAGGGGGTTTTGGTGCACACATACGCTTGCACACGCTTGCACCCATGCACACTTCCCCTTGTCCATATAAGCATGCAAACAAACCTTTCCAGGGTGAGAAGGGTTAGTAAATATTTACCTCCCCTCCCACTGGGAGTCGAAAGTATGGATTTGATCAAATACTCATTTACTCTCTGACCACCACCACTCCCCATCCTCTTGGCCTCTTGGCAGATAAATGATGTTATTTGAAGATATTCTTGAAATTTCTGATGGAGACTGTTTCTTAAGTGCTTTTAGAGTAGGCCTATACTTTGTAATACTTGTCATATTCTGGCTAGTAAACTCCTGGCCTTTAAAAGCCGGAACCTTACTCTGTTTCCTGAATACAAGGGAATAGGTCATTAACTATGAATTTCAAATGAAGCAGATTTACAGTATATATCACAGAAATATGTTTCTGAGAGACAGCAAATACCAAGGAATCCATGGAGCAGAACAAGCCAAGAACTCAGGGAAAGCTCAGCTGGTCTGGGGAGTAGGCTTTTGTTTTTCTTTCTCAGGTTTTTGTGGCTTACTTGGCCCAGTCCAGGACTCTTGTTCCAGGTTCCTGCTAGAAACACCTTTCTGGTTCCTTTTGCTCCCACTTCAATGTGGAGCCCTACACTGTGAGGGCCCTAGAAGACTTGACGGTGGAAATGACCATGTCTGGAGGTTAATCCTGGGGAGCTGGGGATGGGGAATTGGTTGGGGTAGGGTTAATTAGGGAAATGAGAGAGATAGTAATGGAAGTACATTAAGGTTGGGTCAGCTGGTTTGATGGTTTGTTTTATGTGTCAACTTGGCTAGGCCTTAGGACCCAGTTATTCAACCAAACACTGACCTAGATGTTGCTGTGAAGGTATTTTGTAGACGTGGCTTACATCTGCAATCAGTTAATTTTAAGGAGATTATCCTAGATAATATGGGTGGGTTTCATCCAGTCAGTTGAAGGCCTTAAGAACAGAAACTCAAGTTTCCTAGAGTAGAAGAAATTCTGCTTAAGACTTCAGCATCAACCCCTGCCTGAATTTCCAGACTGCTGGCCTGCTCTGCAGATTTTGGACTTGCTGGTCTCCAGAATCATAAGAGTCACTTCCTTAAAAATCCATCCACCCATCCAACCATTTGCCCGCCCATCCATCCATCCATCCACCCACCCATCCACCCATTTATCCACTCATCCATCCATCTATTCATCCATGCATCTACCTGTCCATCCATCCATCCATCCATCCATCCATCCATCCATCCATCCATCCATCCACCCACCCATTCATTCATTCATTCATTCATCCACCTATCCATCCTATTGGTTCTGTTTCTCTGGAGCACCCTGACTAATACAGCTGGCTCCCGGCAATAATTTTTGGACCTCTTTCCCTCATAATTTCTCAGCATCCTTTTTCACTGGCCACCATCTTGAATGGGAGAGCCCCATGTCAGCACTTTGCACAAAGCCTGGCACACAGTGAGTGCCCAGTGAGCATTAGCCAGTTCCACTCTTATTGCTCCCTACCTGGGATGACCTTTCAGTTTCTTTCGAGCTCTCTGCAGTTGTGGTAGACACTGTTGGCTGCCCACTGAGCCTTCACCTTTCTTCTTATAAATAAATAAGTTGAACCTTGGTTTTGTTCCAGCAATAGAGTGCTCAGCTCCAGGGGCTGGGTCATGACTGGTCTTGGCCAGTGATAGTACTTCTACCTCTCTTTGCTGGTGATGGGTCTCTGGTGGGTATGTGATCCAGCTGTGGCCTAAGAGATGTTTGGGGAAAGTTGCTGGGGCATTTGGGGACATGTTTGGCCTGATAGGAGAGGCTCAGGTAGCAAATGCACTGTTCTTCCTGTTTCTCTCTTCTGGATCTTTGATTTAAAATAAAATTTGGATGAAATGCACACATCTCAATGAGTTTTTGCATGTATGTATACCCAAGTAACCATTATGGCCATGCATATATGCTACCCAGATCAAGGTGTAAGTCATTTCCAGCACCCCAGAAGGCTCCCTCCTGCCCCATCCTGGTCAATAGCTCCTACCAGAGGTAATCATTCTTCTAAATGCCGCTAACCTTTTATCACCATAGATTAGTTTGTTTGCTCCTGAACTTTATATAAATGAAATCACTCATAATATCTTCATTTGTGCTTCTTTTGCTGAACATTATGACTGTGAGAGTCATTTATGTTGTTAATGGTAGCAATGCTTCATTCTTTTTTAAATTGCTGTGAGCTTTCCATTTTGTAGACACACAATTTATTTATCCATGTTTCTTATTTTTATTTATTTATTCATATGTTTATTTTTAGTTTTTAGAGACAAGGTCTTACTCTGCCCCCCAGGCTGGACTGCTGAGGTGCCATTCTAGCTCACTGCGGACCCAAACTCCTGAGCTCAAGTGATGCTCCTGCCTCAGCTTCCTGAGCAGCTGGGACTACAGGTGCATGCCACCATACCTGGCTAAGTTTTTAATATTTTGTAGAGACAGGGTCTTGCTCTGTTGCTCAGGCTGGTCTTGAACCCTGGGCTCAAATGATCCTCCTGTCTGGGCCTCCCAAAGTGCTGGGATTACAGGCGTGAGCCCTTGTGCCTGGCCTGGGGCCCATCGTGACTTTGCTCCTTACTCATGGTGGTGCTGGCGTTTTGCGTGGCTGTGCTCATCTCTCTCAGCAAAGCCAACTGGCCCTGTTCACACCCTAACTTCCCCAAGAAGCCTTCCCAGATGTCCCCTCTAACCCCACAATGCCCCCATTTTCAGCTGTGACTAATCTGTTACCTCTGAACTCCCACCAGACTGCAGTTGTACCTGGAGGAACTTTATTTAGTCATGCCTTCATTCATCTATTCAACAAGTATTTGTTAAGTGCCTGGTCCAAGTAACTATTCTAAGCATAGGGGATATAGCAGGGAATAAAACGAGCCCAGGTCCTGCCCTCATGGAGGTTTTTGTCAGGTAGGGAGGTGGAGTAGATAGGTCACATATCTGATGATGGCCATGCTGTGGAGAGACACCCGTATGGGGAATAGGAAGAGTGAGGGATGGGCAGTCAATACTTTCAATAGGGTTTTCAGGAAGACTTCAATGATAAGCGGTGGCATGAGCCTGGTAGGTAGCTGGGGGGAAGGGTGTTTCAGGCTGCGGGGACGGAACGGCAAGCACAGAGGCCTCTGGGAATATTGAACAATGAGTCTGATGCAGAGTGAGCAAAGGGACCCTGGGAGAAGATGAGGTCGGACCATGTAGGATCTTGTAGGCCAAGGTGAGTATTTTGGTGTAGGCTCTGAGTGACATGGGAACTACTGGAGTCTTTGAACAAAGGTGTTATCTGAACTGCCTTCCATTTTATTTTATTTTATTTTATTTTGTTTTGTTTTGTTTTATTTTATTTTATTTTGTTTTATTTTAGAGACAGAGTCTTGCACCGTTGCCCAGGCTGGAGTGCAGTGGTGCGATCTTGGCTCACTGCAATCTCCGCCTCCCGGATTCAAGCGATTCTCCTGAATCAGTCTCCTGAGTAGCTGGGACTACAAGTGACCGCCACCATGCCCAGCTAATTTTTTTGTATTTTTAGTAGAGACAGGTTTTGCCATTTTGGCCAGGCTGGTTGCAAATTCCCAACCTCAGGTGATCCGCCTGCCTCGGCCCCCCAAAGTGCTGGGATTACAGGCATGAGCCACTGCGCCTGGCCTTTTTTTTTTTTTTTTTTGAGCTGCCTTTCCTTTTAAAGCTCTCTCTGCTGCTTTCTGTTGAGGAAAATATTGTAAGGTGTGCAGGGAGGGGGCAGCAGGGTGTCTAGTGAGGAGGCTGATGAGAGAGGGAGGTGCGGGGGCTGCAGCCATGGAGATGGGGGTGATCGGAAGTCCCTGGAGGGCAGTTTGTGGAGTGGTGAAGCACACAGGCACTGGAGCCACCTGTCCTGCCTTCGACCTCGGCCCCATCGCTTCACAGCTACTTAACCTCTGTGTGACTTAGCTTCCTTAACTGTAAAATGGGGATGCGAGTACCTACTCCATAGAGCCACCATGAAGACTGAACGGCTTTTTTTTTTTTTTTTTTCCTGAGACAGGGTCTCTCTCTGTTGCCCAGGCTGGAGTGCAGTGGGACGACTGTGGCTCACTGCAGTCTTCTCAGTCTCAAGCGATCCTCCATCTTAGCCTCCCGGGTATCTGGGACCATAGGCGCATGCCACTACACCTGGCTAATTTTTAAATTTATTTTTTATAGAGGCAGGCTCTTGCTCTGTTGCGCAGGCTGGTTTCAAACTCCTGGCCTCAAGCGATCCTCCAGCCTCAGGCTTCCAAAGTGCTGGGATTACAGGTATGAGCCACCCGCCTGGCCAAAGATTGAATAATTTAATACAGAAAGTGTTTAGAACAGCACCTGGCATGCAGCGTGTCTTACACGTGCTAGCTAATATGCAGACGTGGAACCAGCGAGTCTTGCTAGCAGTTAAATGGGATAGAGAAAGAGGGTCAAAGGTGGTTTCAAAGTTTTAGATCTAATATCTGGAGGAATCATGGAGGTGAATTTTAGATGCGTTTGAGATGCCTATTGTCACATAGGTGGAGGTGCTCAGGAGTTCGGTGTACAAGTTAGCAGCTCACAGCGGAGGCTGAACACCAACACGGAGATGTTACTTTGCTCACTTGAACCTGCAGAATCCTTAGTTCACTAAGTTGTATTGTGTTTCACCCGTCGTATATTTGGTCTCATAAACAGCAGTCTCTTTAGTTAGCAGGAAATCTCCTGACTCTCTAGGCCTAGCTTTCTCCCTTAGGCCTGGGGCTTCTAGAAGATTCAAATGCAAACACAGTACAAGGCCAGGATTTGAGGACAGGCTGCCCATGGTCTGGCAGGAGTAACGCTCTTCTTAGGGAGTCACAGGGCGGGGCTTGTCCTTGTTGAGAGAGGCAAGAGACAGGCCTTCCTTCTGGGGCCTCTATTCTGTGCTTTTTGGAGGTCCGAGTCTCTGAGCCTTGTTGTGATGCCTGGAGCACCAGCTCCATAGAGAGCTGGACTTACTTTTCCAACAGCTGGTCCCTGGATGCCCAAAGGACAATCTTCCTTCCCTCCTTCTCTCCTTTCTTCCTTCCTTTTCTCCTCCTTCTCTGCTTTTCTGTTAGCCTTAAAAGAAGATAACAACTAACCAATTTTTATGTATATGTATGTGTGTATGTATATCTCTCTCTATCATCTTTCTATCTATATCACCATCATCCATCCATCCATCCATCCATCCATCCATCCATCCATCCATCCAACCATCCAACCATCCAACCATCTCTATCTACCTATCTATTCCTTTCAGGAGGATTTTGGGGATAAAATACATTCACAGGGACTTCGTTTTGAAGAGGCCTTCAATTTCATGGAATCCAGACTCTTCATTTTACCGCTCAGAGAGCAAAGTGACTTTCCCAGAGTAACACATGTCTCCTGTGGCAGAGTAGGGATTAGCCCCCAGGTCTCCCGAATCCCCTCACCCGTCCTGCGGCTCTGATTGCGCTCAGTCACCACACAGCTGGCAAGCCTCGGGGTGAGGCTGGAGATCTCCCTGCAAGCGTCCTCTCTGAGGCCTGAGGCAGCCTGCCATATCTGGGGCTGCCCCTAAGGGGCCCTGCTGAGGCAGCGCTCCTTTTGCGGGGGGCGCTAGCTGCAGGGAGTCTGTTCCTGCAGACCCCTGATTCGGTGACAGATGAATAAAGTACGCCAGCACACAGATATTCTGCTCTGCCGGTCCAGCCGAGGGTCCACTTACAGGCTCCAAGCTGAGTTCTGTAAACAGTTGCGACTCGGCCCTCATCAGCTAGTGAGGCTCGCATTTATTCAGTAACACTAATTAACAAAAGTTGCAAGTAAACACCACTAGAGGGTAAAGATTAAAGGCCAGTTTCTGAGGCCTAAAGCAAACACTGTTTGTGAGTAATACACTTTTGCAGACCTCCCTGAGTAGGAGGCAGTAAAGTACCCGGTAGGACAAAGGTTAGTCTTAAGCCCATATAAGTAAACAGGTTAGTAAGATAGACTTCCCACATTCCTTTGTACTTGCACCTTAATCTTTCTGGCTCCTGCAAAGAGACCCTGGATGCCTTCAGCCAAGCAATCTGAAGCTATGCAAACTCTCGGGTCTTCCAAGATAGTTTTTGGCTATTACTGTAACTATCCTTAATATTTTTCCCACCAGCCTGATTGAACCCCAACACCCTGCCCCCTGCTGCCCTCACCTCCTAGTGTTTCAGTCCAGGCCACCTGGCGTAGGTGAGTTTGCTGTTAGGTGACACCTCTCCAGTGGGTTTTTTCTAGGGCATCATGGTAAGAAGAGCTACCATTTGTTGAATATTTACCATGCACCAGACACTGCACTTGGCACCCTTGAGGGGTCAAGGTCAGGGAGGTCATTGACTACCCAGAGATCCCAGCTACTAAGTGGTGCAGGTGGGAGGTCTAGCCCTTGTGTCTTCATTAGTCCGTCTGCAGCTGCTGGTGTGGAAACCACCTTGTACTCCTGGGAAACACACTGGGCAAGGGACCTGAGGGCCTCGGCTCTCTAGCTAGCTGTGTGACCTTGGTACGCTCTGATTTGATTTTCTCAACTGCCGTGAGCCTCTCAGTTCCAGCCCTGCCTTCACGTGCTGTGCTGCAAACGGTAAAGTGCTGTGCTCCCTGGAGATGATGCTGTCCCTCGACTTGGCTCTTGTCCTGGTGGTCATTCAGTTCAGCTGGTGCTGGCCACATACTGCTAGTATCCTGCCTCCATCTACCTCCTCATCTGCCAGGGATGAAATGTACCACACGAGAGCTCCCTCTGGGACCAGGGATGGGCTGTGTTCTCCTGCCACTGCAGCTTTGATTTCTCTCCTCTTTGATGTGGGGGCTGGAGGATGGGGCGAGGATCCTGCTCTGTGGAGCCACACAATACTGCCTTTGTGAACCCTGCCTCAGGGCATCTGCCCACAGAAACCTGCCCGCTCAGAACTGCCTCTTGGGGAAAAGCAGCCTTCGGAAGAAGTGAAACAATGAACTTGTCATGTCGAGGAGCCAGCAGAGCCCGGGCCAGGGCTGGTACTGGGTGATTTAGGAGGCAGACTCTGGGGCCCTGTTAGCACTTCAGAAAGACATGGCATTAGGCTGGCAGGGATGGGAGCCTCTGGAATGTGTGGGAAGGGTGTGGTTTTCTGTGGCTCCAGGATCGAGTCCCCACCTACTTCTCTCATCCTGTGCCACCTTGTCCCTTGGCCCCACTCTCCAGCCCACAGTGGCGGCACTTCATCCTGCCTCAGGGCCTTGGTGCATATAGGGCCTTTTCTTGAGATTTTAATCTTTCAAATATGCAGAAAATTACAGAACATAATTATCCATATACATCTGGGTGCCTATATCTGGACAGATATGAACCTTTTGTCACTTTTGCTTCAGAATACTGCTTTTTAAACTATTTTTGTTCAAAATTCACAGTGTAGAAAAGGATATGCCACGTCCTCCCTCCACGGACCTGCAAGCACCTAGTCCCTCTCAGAGGCCTCTGATGCCATCGTTCTAGAGTGCGCTTTCCGAGATATTCTGTGCCTACTTCCTCCCTCCCTCCCTCCCTTCCCTCCTCCCTCCCTCCCTCCCTCCCTCCCTCCCTTCTTTCCTTCCTTCCTTCCTTCCTTCCTTCCTTCCTTCCTTCCTTCCTTCCTTCCTTCCTTCCTTCCATCTTCCTTCCATCATCTATTTGTATCAGTATGGACACGTGGTATTTATTTTGTACTTTGGGTTGTAATCTAAAAGTTTACAGGGACTTTTTTTTTTTTTGAGACGGAGTCTTGCTCTGTTGCCCAGGTTGGAGTGCAGTGGCGCGATCTCGGCTCACTGCAAGCTCTGCCTCCCGGGTTCATGCCATTCTCCTGCCTCAGCCTCCCGAGTAGCTGGGACTACAGGCACCCACCACCACGCCCAGTTAAATTTTTTTTTTTGTATTTTTAGTAGAGACAGGGTTTCACCATGTTAGCCAGGATGGTCTCAATCTATAGGGACTTTTTAATATAGGGAGTAGATTAAGTCAGGGAAGGAACTAGTAGTTTGTTTTTTTAAAATTAAGGTAAAATTCACAGAATATAGAGTTAACCAATTTAAAGTGGACAATTCAGTGGGATTTAGTCCATTTATGGTGTTATGCAACTACTGCTTTCGCCTAGTACCAGGACGTTTTCATCATCCCATTAGGCAGTTACTACTCATTCTTCCTCTCCGCCACCCCTTTCCCCCACAATCTGCTTTCTGTCTCTATGAATTTGCCTATTCCGGATATTTCATGTAAAAGAAACCATACAATATGTGACATTTTGTGTCTTATTTTCTTCACTTAGCATGATATTTTTGAGGTTCACCCATGTTGTAGCATGTCTCAAGCACTTTATTCCTTTTTATAGTTGAAGAATGTTCCATTGTAGGTATATATCACAATTTGTTTATCCATTCATCCATTGCTGGACCATTGTTTCCCAATGTCTTTTGGCTGTTTTGTATAATGCTGCTATGAACATACATGTATTTGTTTGAGTAGCTGCAATTTTTTTGGGTATATATCTAGGAGTGGAATTGCTGGGCCATATGGTATCATTTTGAAGAACTGCCATACCGCTTTCCAAAGTGGCTGCACTAGCTAGGTACGGTGGCTCACACCTGTAATCCCAGCACTTTGGGAGACAGAGGTGGGCGGATCACTTGGGGACAGGAGTTTGAGATCAGCCTGGCCAACATGGTGAAGCCCTATCTCTACTAAAAAAAAATACAAAAAAAAAAAAAAAAAAGAAAATTAGCTGGGTGTGGTGGCACATGCCTATAATCCCAGCTACTTGGGAAGCTGAGGCAGGAGAATCAATTGAAGCCAAGAGGCAGAGGCTGCAGTGAGCCGAGAGAGCCTGGGTGACAGAGTGAGACTTTGTCTCAAAAAAAGAAGAAAAAGTGGCTGCACCATTTTACATCCCCACCAGCAACATATGAAGTTTCCAATCTCCCTCACCCTTGTCAACACTTATTATTTTATTTATTTATTTTTTAAATTATAGTCATGCCAGGGGTGTGAAGTGGTATCTCATTGTGATTTTAAAAAAATATTCTTTAATTGACAAATAAAAATTGTACATATTTATGTGTACAATATGATGTTTTGAAATATGTATACATTGTAGAATGGCTCAGTTGGGCTAACTAGCATGTATGTTATCTCGCATACTTATTTTTTCTGGCAAGAACACTTAAAATCTAGTCTTTTCACCATTTTCAAGTATATTTACATTGTTATTAATTACAGTGCCATATTGTACAATAGATCTCTTGAACTTATTCCTCCCGTCTAACTGAAATTTTATATATTTTAACCAACACCTGCCACCTCTCCACCCCTCACTGTGGATTTGACTTTTATTTTCCTATGCTTGTTGGCCATTTGTGTATCTTCTTTTGATAAATGTTTATTCAAATCCGTTACCCATTTTTAATTGAGCTATTTGTCTTTCTGCTGTTGGATGCAAGAGTTCCTTATGTATCCTGGCTACTAGACCTTTATAAGATATGTGATTTACAAATATTTTATCATATTCTGTAGGTTGTCTTTTCACTTTTTTGCTGCACAAAAGTTTTTAATTTGATGAAGTCCTACTTATCCATTTTTTCTTTTGCTGCCTGTACTTTTGGTGTCATATTTAAGATTTCATTTCTAAATTCGAGGACATGAGATTTACCCTTATGTTTTCTTTTAAGAGTTTTATGGTTTTAGCTCTTATATTTAAGTTGTTGATCCATTTTGAGTTAATTTATTTATATGGTGTGAGGTTGGGGTCCAAATTCATTTTTTAGCATGTGAATATCCCATAAAAAAAACTTTAAAAAATTAAAAAAAATTGAAACAATCTCAAAGTTGCAAGAATAGTACAAAAAATCTTTTTTTCTCATATCATTTGACAGCAGGTTGTCAACATGGTGCAACCTACCATTTTTTTTTTAAGAGGTTCTTTTTAAAAAAATTTTACATGAAAATATTTCATCCTCTCCACACCTCCATCCCTCATTCCCCACCCTGCTTGGCCCAGGACATGCCTAACAGCAAGTCAGAGGCAGGTAGAAACTCAGGTTTAGTCTGCCTGAGATGGCTCAAGCACTTTGGTCCATAGAGACAGTCAACAAATGACTCTGGTCTCCAGGAGCAGAAGGAGCCTGGTCATATCTGATCATGGCTGTAAATAGGAGTCTAGCACAGGTAGCAGGCCCTGCCGACAGAGGATCGGTGAATGCCAGCTCCCAAGGGTAGGCCCAATGTTGTGGGAGTGGGGCAGGGTGAGGGCAGGAAGAGCACAGTCTCTGTGTGTCACACTCACCCTCACCTGCTTGTCTGCCCTTACTCCTCAGGGTGGTCCTGGAAGAGGGGTTAGCCTCTCAAAACCCCCTGCCTAGCCAGCCCTTGGCCTACAAGTTAGAGGAATGTGGTTGCTCTCTGCTTAACCTTGGCCTTGGACTTAATGGGCAATGGGCGGATCATGGCTGGGTCAGTAGGCTGGATGAATTTTTTCCAGCCACCAAGCCCATTGATGTCCTTACCACACCTTTGCTGTGACAGGGCTCTGGTCTGTCCCTCTTGGGCTGTTTCTGACCCAGGATGGCATTCGGATGAAAATAGTGAAGCCATCTGATACTTTAGTATCAGGCACCATTGAAACTTGAGCGTGCATTTCTCACAATCCAGGTAGGTCTACAGAACCATTGAAATCAGGACATGAGCATGGATTTGTCACTGCTGTCTAATCTTCAGACCCCATTCAAGGTCCTCCAGTTGTCCCCATAATGTGCTTTATAGCAAAAGACATGATTCAGAATCAGACAGCTGTCATGTCTCTTTAGTTCCCTTCACTCTGGAACAGCTCCTCAGCCTTTCTTTGATTTCCATGAGCTTGATGCTTTTGAAGATTACAGGCTAGTGTTTTTGCAGTTTGCCTCCTGAGCTCAAACAATCCACCTATCTTGGCCTCCCAAAGTGCTGGGATTACAGGTGTGAGCCACCGCACCTGGCCTATTTTTTTTTAATAGGCTTTATTTTTCAGGACAGTTTTTGGTTCACAGAAAAATTGAGTGGGAGTTACACAGATTTGCCATCTACCACCTCAACCTACATATACAGAGCCTCTCCACTATCAATGTTCCATGAAAGAGTGGTCCATTTTTTATAATTAGTGAACCACCCAAAGTCTATAGTTTACATTAGGATTCACTCTTGGTGCTGTACGTTCTATGGGTTTTGAAAAATGTACGATGACATGTATCCACCATTATAGTATCATATAGGATAGTTTCGCTTGTCCTAAAAATCCTCTGCGCCCTTCCTATTCATCCCTCCCCATCCATATTTTTGCCTTTTCTGGAATGTCATAGAATTGGAATTATAAGTATGTAGACTTTTCAGATTGGCTTCTTTCACTTAATAATGTGCATTCAAATGTTCATAGCTTGATAGTTTGTTTATAGTGCTGAATAATATTCCATAGTCTGGATGTGCCACAGTTCAGTTATTCATTCACCTACTGAAAGACGACTTGGTTGCTTCCAAGTTTTGGCAACAAGTGTTATAAACATTGTGTGTAGGGTTTTTTGTGGACATGTTTTCAACTGATTTGGATAAATACCAAGGAACACGATTGCTAGATCATATGTTTAGTTTTCAGTATATTATGTTTAGTAAGAAACTGTTAAACTGTTTTCCAAAGTGGCTGTACCATTTGGCACTCCCATCAGCAATGAATGAGAGTTCCTGTTGGATTTTGGACATTCTAACAGGTATGTAGTGATATCTCATTTTTGTTTTAATTTGCAATTCCATAATGATATATGATATTGAGCATCTTTTCATATACTTATTTGCCATCTATATATCATCTTTAGTGAAGGAAGGGTCTGTTCAGGTCTTTTGCCCATTTTTTAATCAGGTTGTTCATTTTCTTATTGTTGAATTTTATGAGTTATTTGTATTTTTTTCTTCCTGAGTTGGGGTCTTGCTATGTTGCCCAGGCTGGAGTGCAGTGGCTATTCACAGGAATGATCGTAGCATACTACAGCCTTAAACTCCTAGCCTCAAGTAATTCTCCTGCCCCAGGCTCCTGAGTAGTTGGGACCACCGGTGTGTGCCATGGTGCCTGGCTGTATATTTTGGATAACAGTATTTTATCGGATATGACTTTTGCAAATACTTTCTCCCATTCTGTGGCTTGTTTTCTCATTCTCTTGGCAACGTTTTTCCCAGAGCAAATGTTTTTAATTTTAGTGAAGTCCAGCTTATGAATTATTTCTTTCATGGATTTTGCCTTTGATGTTGTATCTAAAATATCATTGCCTCACACAGGGCTAACTAGTTTTTCTCCTATATTATCTTCCAGGAATTTTATAATGTTGTGGTTTACATTTAGGTCTCTGATTCATTTTGAGTTAATTTTTGTGAAAGGTGTGAAGTCTGTGTCTAGATTCATTTTTTTCGTATGTGAATGTCCAGCTATTCTAACACCATTTTTAATCAACAAAATAGTTTCTGTTGATTAAAAAACTATTTTTGGTCCACTGTATTGCCCATGGTCCTTTGTCAAAGATCAGTTGACTATATTTATGTGGGTCTATTTCTGGATTATCTATTATGCTCTATTGATCTATTTGCTTCCCCTTTTGCCAGTGCAACACTGTCTTGATTACTGTAGCTCTATAGTGAGTATTGAAGTTGAATAGTGTTAGTCCTCTAACTTTGCTCTCTTTCATTGTTGTGTTGGGTATTCTGGGTTATATGCCGCTCCATATAAAATCAGTTTGTCACTATCTACAAAATAATTGTCAGGATTTTGATTGAGATTGTATTGAATCTATAGATCAAGTTGAGAACTGGCATCTCTCCAGTTCATATTCCATGAACATGGACTATCTCTCCATTTATTTAGTTTTTGATTTAATTCATCAGAGTTTTGTAGTTTTCCTTATATAGATCTTGTACTTATGCTTTTTGTGAAGTTGAGGCAGTTCCTCTCTATTCCTAGTTTGCTGAGAGTTTTTACTTATTTTTTTAAATCATGAATTGGTATTGGATTTTGTCTAATGCTTTTTCTGCATCTATTGATATGATCATGTGATTTTTCTTCTTTAGCCTGTTGATGTGATGGATTACATTTAAATTATTATATTATTTTTAAGACTCAAATCGTCCCTGATTTAGCCAGTGGGAGCCCTTTTAGGCTGCTTTCTGTCCTTTTGAAAGGACAGTGCTTCCTTTCTTTCTGGTACAACAAGATGTTCCAGGCCCATCTTGTACTTTCCATGCCCTAGCCCTGGAACAAACCAATTCTCTAAGGATGTGTGGTTCTTTTCAGGAAAGAATGTATTTAGAAACCAAGATCTGGGCACTAGGTGTGCTGGTTGCTATTGTGGGTGGGGGTGGTGGCAGCTGCTCCCAGGTATCTCATTACTTTTCTATTTATTTCACCCTACTGAGGGCTGACCTCCTGTACACACGTCTTCCTCACTATGCTTGGGGCCTGATGCTTTGCCCCTGAGAAAAAGCAAGCATTTCCATTCGATATGTTAGATTTGGGATGCTGATTAGACATCCAAGTGTGGAAGTTGAGCAGGCTGCTAGAGCTAACAGGGGAGGTTCGGTTAGAGATAATCAATGTGAGGGTCTTCGGTGGACAGGTGACATTTAAAGCTGTGGATTGGGTGAGTTCCTAGAAGCCTAAGAGATGAACCTTGGGGTACTTGAGAGTTAGAAGAGGAGTCAGCCAAGTGTCCTGAGTATGTCAGTTTCCTCATCTGTAAAATGAGTATAATACCTCTCTCATTGGATTGTAAGGATTAATGAGTTGACACATAGTAAAGGCCTTAATGGGGACCTTTCCATCCTCCCCCAACTTGTGGTCTGCCCTTTCCATTGTCCCCACCAGACTGTCCTATCTCTCTTACTTGCTTGTCTCTCCCAATTTTCCTCATCTCTGCTTTCCAACACACTCAGTAAAGGGTACACGGGGCCCATCTTCCCTCCTTTCAGTGAAGACTGACTTGGAAAACCTCCCTCAGTGAATTAACATTGACTCCTCTCTTCCTCCCCATCACTCACCACCTTTTGTAAGAAAACAACTTTACCATTACATTTGAGGTCCTTTGTGTACCTCCTTTTCAATCTTATCCCCTAACCTTCCCACCTCAGAGGTATTTTAACTGTATGACTATATTTCTGAGAATAAATATTGTCTAGTTTTTGCATTTTTGAAGTTCATAAGCATATAATCTTATATTCTTCCATGACTTGCTTTTAATAGTCAGCATTTTGTTTCTGAGATACATCCATGTTGCTGTACATAGTTGTAATTCATTATTTATTTTCTCTGTCATATTATCTCACATTCTACATGTATTTATTTATGCTGCCCATTTGTTTTATGCATTCTCTAGTTGGTTGACTTTCTGATTGTTTCCAGTTTTTGCTGTTAGAAACAGTGCTACTATGAGCATTTTGTCTACATTTTCTAGTGCGTGTGTACAGAATTTCTCCAGAGTAGGTACCTAGGAGGGGAAGAGAAGGTACATTGTCAGCTTTTCCATATAACATAAAATTCTTTTCTAAGGGGCTTGATTCAATTTACACTCCCACCAGCAGTATGTATATTCCCTGTAAGATCAGAATCAAGCACTATGACCGACTTTGTTCAACAATGTACTGTTCCACAATCCTTGATTACACTCAATATGATTAGACTTTGTGATTCTGCAAATGTGGTAACACATTACAGTTTTAATTTGCATTTTCTGAATACTAATGAGGTTGGATGTCTTTACATGTCTATTAGTTATTTGGGTTTTCTCTTCTGTGAACTGCTTGCTTTAAGTCTTCTATTAGATTTTTATTTTTTACTTCTTGGTTTATAAGAGTTCTATATCAGATGTTAATCTGATTACGGATGGTAAATGTCTTTCCCCAGTTTGTGGCTTGTTTGCTCACTTTGTTTATAATACATTTTGATAAAAGAAGTTCACATTTTATGTGGTATATATATATATATATACGATGGAATACTACTCAGCCATAAAAAGGAATGAATTAATGGCATTTGCAGCAACCTGGATGAGATTGGAGACTATTATTTTAAGTGAAGTAACTCAGGAATGGAAAACCAAACATTGTATGTTCTCACTCATAAGTAAGAGCTAAGCTATGAGGATGCAAAAGCATAAGAATGACACAGTGGACTTTGGGGACTTAGGGGGAAAGGGTGGGAAGGGGGTGAGAGATAAAAGGCTAAAAACTGGGTGCAATGTATACTGCTTGCATGATAGGTGCACCAAAATCTCACAAATCACCACTGAAGAACTTACTCATGTAAGCAAACACCACCTGTTCCCCAATAACCTATGGAAATAAAATTTTTTTAAAAAAGGAGTTCATATTTTAATGAATCAATTTTATCATTCTTTTCATTTGTGGTAAGTTCTTTTATCTCTTGTTTAAGAAGTCCTTCTCCTACCCCAAAGTCATAAAAAATTATTCTCTTTTGTCTACTAAAAAGTTTTTTAAGTCCTTAATCTACTTTTGACTCATTTCAGTGTATGGTGTGAGGTAAGGATTTAATGTCACCTCTTTCCCCTATATATAACCAATTGTCTTGCAGCCATCTTTGAGGAACCCATCCTTTTCTCATTTATCTTTAATGCCAAGTTGGTCATAACTTTTTTGTTTGTTTGTTTTTTGAGACAGAGTCTCGCTCTGTCACCCAGGCTGAAGTGCAGTGGTGTGATCTCGGCTCACTGCAACCTCTGCCTCCCAGGTTCAAATGATTATCCTGCCTCAGCCTCCTGAGTAGCTGGGATTACAGGTGCCTGACACCATGCCCGGCTAATTTTTGTATTTTTAGTAGATACGGGGTTTTGCCATGTTGGCCAGGGTGGTCTGGAACTCCTGACCTCAGGTAATCTGCCCGCCTTGGCTTCCCCAAGTGCTGGGATTACAGGCGTGAGCCACCGTGCCCAGCCAGGTCATACTTCTTATGTTGATATATTTCTCTTTCTAGCCTCTATTCTTTCTATTGATCAATTTTTCTATCCCATGCCAGTATTTCATTGTCTTAATAATTAACAGCTTTAAAATAATCTTTGATATTTTTAAAGACAAATCCCATTTTGTTTCTCTTTTGAAGTATTTTTGTGTTTTGTACTGTGGCATATATTGTACAATTAGGCTGAATGTTCTACAAAATAAATACTGCTTGGGGTTTTATTGGAATTGAATGGAATTAAACTGAATTTATAGAGCAGTGGAGGGAAAACTGTTGTGTTTATTTTGTTGTGTCTTTTGATTGATGGTATCTTTCTGCATTTATTTAAAGAGAGATGTTTATTTTCGCTACAAAGGCCTTGCACAATTTTTGTTTGATTTGATCCTGGGTACTTTATATTTTTTTGATGTTACTGCAAATTTTGTTTATACTACATTGTATTTTTAAACTGTCATTTTCAAATTTTATTGCTGGTGTTTAGAAATGCAATGGATTCCTGGAGCTAAACTACTTGGAGACGACCTGCTTCTGGGTCGGGGTTTTGTATTTAGCAGAGCAGCTCCCTCACTGCAATCTATTGAAAGTCAGCTTTCGACACAAGGGTTTGTAGATTAAAATAAAGACAAGAAAATATTTACAAATTTTTTTTTTTAAGGATTAAAATACAAAAGTTAAAACAGGCTGGGGGCGGTGGCTCACACCTGTAATCCCAGCACTTTGGGAGGCAGAGGCAGGGGGATCACTTGAGGTCAGGAGTTCGAGACCAGCCTGGCCAACCTGGTGAAACCCCGTCTCTACTAAAAACATAAAAATTAGCTGGGCATGGTGGTGGGCCCCTGTAGTTCCAGCTGCTTAGGCGGCTGAGGCAGGAGAATCGCCTGAACCTGGGAGGCGGAGGTTGCAGTGGGCCGAGATCGCACCACTGCACTCCAGCCTGGGCGACAGTAAGACTGTCTCAAAAACAACAACAACAAAAAAAAACCAAACAAATAACAAAAAAAGTTAAAACAAGAAATTTTAAAAAAGAAATGCAATGGATTCCTATAGACTTATTCTGTATTCTATAATCATTCTTCATATTTTTATTAATTCTAATAATTTGTGTGTAAATTTTGTTTCTATACATAATAATGGCATTATTTTTCTTCGTTTTTCATGTATATACCTCTTGTTTGTAAGTATTCTGTAGCTACATTAGCTAGGAACTTCAGTATAGTGAGAAGTAGAGCCATTGATAGGGTCTCCATAATGAGACCCCTAACCAGCTCACGATCTCAAAGAGAATGCTTTCAGTGTTCATAATTGAGTATGATGTTTGATTAAGGTAGATTTATTTCTTCTCTTTCTCTCAGGTACCCTTCAACAAGTTAAGAGATTTCCTTTTTACTTTTTTTTCTCAAACGCTTTCAGCAGAATCACCCTTTTACTTCTACTTTGCAAACTTTTATTTTTGTTATCATGAATGGGTATTGAATTATACCAAATGATTTTTCTGCATAACTGAAATGATCACATCATTTTTCTTCTTCTTCGTCTTTTGTTTTTTTTTTTTGAAACAGGGTCTTACTGCGTCGCCCAGGCTGGAGTGCAGTGGTGCAATCTCAGCTCACTGGAGCCTTGACTTCCTCCTCCTGGGCTCAAGAAATCCTCCTTCCTTGGACTCCCAAGTAAATGGGATCACAAGCACGCACCACCATGGCCTGGCTAAGTTTTGTATTTTTTGTAGAGACTGTGTTTCACCATGTTGCCCAGGAACTCCTGGACTCAAGGGATCCACCCGCCTCAGCCTCCCAAAGTGCTGAGATTATAGGCATGAGCCACAATTCCTGGCCTATTTTTCTTTTTTTTGTGATGGAATTTTGCTTTTGTTGCCCAGGCTGGAGTGCAATGGCACAATCTTGGCTCACTGCAACCTCCGCCTCCTGGGTTCAAGTGATTCTCCTGCCTCAGCTTCCCGAGTAGCTGGGATTATAGGCACCCATCGCCATGCCTGGCTAATTTTTTGTATTTTTGGTAGAGATGGGGTTTCACTGTGTTGACCAGGCTGGTCTCGAACTCCTGACTTTGTGATCCGCCCACCTCGACCTCTCAAAGTGTTGGGATTACAGGCGTGAGCCACTTCGCCCAGACTATTTTTCTTCTTTAATTTGTTAATGTGGTGAAGTATATTAAGTGGTTTTGTAATGATAAGCCAATCTTGGGTTCTGAAATAATAACCACAACTTGGTTATGGTGTATTTATTACCCTTTTTGTTACCTATTGCTAGGGTTGGTTTTCTACTATTTTACTTAGAATTTTTGCATCTATGTTCATGAGTGAGACTGGGGTTGGTTTTCTAGTATTTTACTTAGGATTTTTACATCTATGTTCGTGAGTGAGCTTGGCATGTAATTTTTCTTCATCACACTGCCCTTAATAGGTTTTAGAATCAAGGTTAAGCATAATGAAATGAGCTGGGGAGTGTTCTGTCTTTTCTATGATTCTGAAATAGTTTGTGTGAATTTGGAAATATTTACTCCCGGTTTTTTTGGATAAAATCATCTTTGTTGATCTTTTCTTTGTGAGGTTTATATGGAAGCAAAAATTTTAAATAGTTTTAGGGTTATTCAGAGTTTCTATTTCTTCCTGAGTCAGTTTTGATAATTTATACTTCTTCCTTGGAATTCATCTAATTTGTCTAAGCATTCAAATTGTTTGTAATATCTGCTCCTTATCTTTTCATTCTCCATAGCATCTGCAGTTATGACCTCTTTTTCATTTCTATTATTATTTGAATTTTCAGTTTTAAAAATCAGTTTTGTCAGAACATCTTTCAGTTTTGTTAATCTTGTCTCTTTCAGCATAAATTCTGACACAACATATTTTGAAAAGTTTCAAACCTATCAAAAGTTGCAAGACTTATTCATTATTTACGTAGATTCACCAAATGTTAACATTTTGCTACATCTATGCCCACTTTCTCTCTCTTCTCTTTTTTCTCTCTCTCTCCTCTTTCTCTCTTCTCTCTCCCTCTGCCCTCTCTCTTTCTCTCATTGATTTCAGAGTTATTTTAGGGTAAGTTAGAGATCTCATAACACTCTACCCAGAAACAATTAATCATATATTTCCTAAAAGAAAAGACATTCTCCTACATAACACAATACGATGATCACACTTGGGAACTTTAACAGTGGTAAAATACTATGATCTAATATATAGTCCAAAATCAAATTTCTCCAGTGTCAAAATAATGAGCTTTATAGCTGTTTTATCTCTTTTAATCCAGGATTTAATCAGGTATTGCATATTGCATTCAACTGTCATGCTTCTTTGCTCTCCTTTAATCTACAACAGGTTACCAGCCTTTTTTTTTTTTTAAATCTTTTATAACATTGGCATTTTTGAAAGGTTCAGAACAGTTAACAGAATGTCCCTCTATAGGCAGAAAAATGGCCTTGCAAAGATATCCATGCCCTAATCTCAGGAACCTGTGGTTATGTTACCTTATATGGCAAAAGAGACTTTGGAGATGTGATTAAGGGCCTTTGAGATGGTAAGAGAATTCTAGATTATCAAGGTGGGCTCCATCTAATCACATGGGTCCTTCAAAGTAGAGAACCTTTATGGGCTGGGTCAGAGAGATGAGGTGGAAGGAGGAGAGATTCAAAGCGTGAGAGGGACTCAACCTGCTGTTGCTGGCTTTGAAGATGGAAGAGGGGATGTGAGCCAAGAAATGGAGGTGGCCTCTTGAAGCTGGAAATGGCCCTAAGCTGACAGCCAGTAAGGAAATGGGGATTTCAGTCTTGCAACCACAAGGAGCTGATTTCCGCCAATAACCAGAATGAGGAAGAAAACGGATCCTCCCCTAGGGCCCACAGAAAGGCATACAGCCCTGCTGACACCTTGACTTTAGCCTGGTGAGATCCATCTCAGACTACTGACCTACAGAACTGTAAAATAATACATTTGTGTTGTTTTCATCCACTAAATTTGCGGTAATTTGTTAAAGCAGCAATAGAAAATTAATGCATCCTTAAACTCGAATTTGTCTGATTGCTTCTTCATGATTTAGATTCAGGTTTATTGGTTTTTTTCAACTAATTCACTTTTAGATATATTAATCCTCTAAAATGTATGTTCTCGATTTCATTAATTTCTACTCTATCATTTCCTTCATTCCACTTTCTTTGGGGTTATTTAAGTAGATATTTAACTCAGTTTTCATCCTTCATGCTTTGTGATATAACCATGTAAGGCTATACATTTTCTTCTAAGTGTTGCTATAGCTCATCCTACAAGTTTTTTTGTTTTTGTTTTTTTCTTTTTTTCCCTTTTTGTGGAGAACCAGGTCTCGCTATATTGCCCAGGCAGGACTCGAACTTCTGGGCTCAAGCTATGCCCTCTCCTCTATCTCCCTAAGAGCTGGGATTACTGGTGTGAGCCACTGTGCCTGGCCTGCATCTTACAAGTTTTTTATATATTTTCATTCTAAATATCTTTTAATTTCTACTGTGATTTTGTTTTTGGTCCAGGAGTCAATTAGAAATTTTTTTTATTATAAATTAGGAAACATATGGAGCTTCTCCAGTTAGTTTTTTTTTTTTTTTCAAGACGGAGTCTTGCTCTGTCACCCAGGCTGGAGTGCAGTGGCATGACCTTGGCTCACTGCAACCTCCGCCTCCCGGGTTCAAGTGATTCTCTTGTCTCAGCATCCCGAGAAGCTGGGACTACAGGCACCCCCCACCACACCCGGCTAATTTTTAGTAGAGATGGGGTTTCACTGTGTTAGCCGGGATGGTCTCGATCTCCTGACCCCGTGATTTGCCCACCTCCCAAAGTGCTGGGATTACAGGCGTGAGCCACCGCGCCCGGCCTTCAGTTAGGTTTTTGTCATTGATTTTCTAATTCATTTGTACCGTGCTTAGAGAATCTGATCTGCATGACACCAAATCTTTGAAATATTTATGAAAATTGTTTCATTTATGCTTGAAAGTATGCTGAGTGCAATAGTCTATATACATATTCATCACATCAAGCTTCTTAATTATTTCAGTCAAATTTTTTACATGCTTAACTGATTACTTTTGTTTGTGTTTTTAGTTTTTCAATTACTGAAAAAAATGTGTTAAAATCTCTACTATGATGGTGGATCTGTCAATTTCTGTCAAATTTCCCCTAAATGTTTTTAGATTATATTATCACTTGCATATAGGTTTAGAATTATTATATCGTCCTGGTAAAATGAACCTTTTATTATTACTTAGTGACCTTCTCTATCCTTAAAGACACCTTTTGTGTTAAATTAATTGATGTTAATATAACTACCCAATCTTTTCTCATCCTGTTAGTATTTGCCTAGAGTATATTTTTCTATTCTTTCCCTTTTAGCCTTTCCGGGTATTTATGTTTTCATTGTCACTCTCATAAATGGTACTTACCTCGTTTTTAAAAAACCTACCCTGATAACTGAGATTTTAGGTAATCTACAATTTATTTGTATTTTTTTCTTTGTATTTTGCTGCTTCTGTTTTTTTCCTACTGCCTTTTCTAGCCATTTTGGGGAGAGTGATTATTTTTCTAATTCCATCCTAATTATTGCCTTGAAAGTTATATACTTTACTGTAGTTCTTTTAGTCATTATTCTATACTCACTTACTTAATCAGATTCTAAAATTAATCACCATTATCCTCTCCCCACAAATACAAGCATCTTCTAAAACTCCATCATCCCTCTTCCATTCTATTGTTGTCATGTATTTAAATTCCACTTTTTAAAAATTTTATTTTAATAGACAGGGTCTCACTCTGTCACCCAGGCTAGAGTGCAGAGTGGTGTAATCATGGTTCACTGCAGCCTCTATCTCCTGGGCTCCTCCTGCCTCAGCTTCCTGAGTAGCTGGGATTACAGGCATGCCCCACTATGCCTGGCTAATTTTTTAAAAAGTTTTTTTTGCAGAGGCGGGGGTCTCTCTGTGTTGGTTCTGGTTATGAACTCCTGGGCTCAAGTGATTCTCCTGCCTTGGCCTCCTAAAGTGTTGGGATTATAGGTGTGAGCTGCTGTGCCTGGCCACCACCTTGGGTTTTTAATCCTCATAATATTAATGGTTTGGTCAATCTATTGCTTGGATCTACTTATATAGTCACCATCTTCCTTGCTGTCTGTTCTTTTTGCGTCTTTGACTTCCATCTGGGATCACTTTTCTCCTGCTGAAGGAGTACTTCAGCATTAAAAAAAAATGGCGGGGGAGATCTGTTTATGGCAGACTTGCTCAGTTTTTATTTGTTTGAAAATGTCTTTGTTTCAGTCCCATTTAAAAATCTATTTTCTCTAGCTATAGAATACTAGTTATGTTTTTTCCAACACATTGAAGACATTATTCCACTGTGTTTTGGCAACTCTTATTGCTGTTGAGAAGTCAGCTGTTAATCTAATTGTCATTGACTTAGAGGCCATGTGTCTCATCTCCTTGGCTGCTTTTATAAATTTCTCTTTTTTCTTTGGTGTTTTGCAGCTTCACTGTGCTATGTCTAGGTGTTAGAGTTACCAGAAAAAATACAGAATGCTCAGCTAACTTTGAATTTCAGACAAACAACAAATACATTTTTAGTATCAGTATGTTCTAATTATTGCATAAGGCATATTTATACTAAGAAAAATTCTTCATTGCTTATCTGAAATTCAGATTTAACTGGGAGTTTTGTATTTTTATTTGCTAAATATCATAACCCTATTAGGTATTGATTTCTGATTATTTATCTGCTTGGGCTTTTTTTTGGGTTCTTAAATGTGTGGCTATTTACTTTCATTATTTATGCAATATTTATGAAATTCATGAACATTTCTAGAGATGCTGGGTGATTTCGTGACCATTGTCTCTTCAAATATTGCCTCTGCCCCATTCTTTTTCTCCTTTCCTTTTGTAATCATGATTAGGTATATGTAACAACTTTTCACACTATTCTCCATGTATCTTACTCTCTCTTCTTTATTTTCTACTTCTGTGATTTCTGTGTTTCATTCTTCTTCAACTGTGTCTAATTTACTGTTAAACTAATCTACCGAGTTATAAATTTCAGTCATTCTGTTTTTTCATTTCTAGAAGTTCTTTTTAAAAAATCTATGGAGTCACTTTTCTAGATGATCACTGTTTTTTTATTTTGCGTTTTTGAGATGGAGTCATACTCTGTTGCCCAGGCTGGAGTGCAGTGGCACTTGGCTCACTGCAGCCTCAACCTCTTGGGTTCAAGCGATTCTCCTGCCTCAGCCTCCAAAGTAGCTGGGATTACAGGTGCCTACCACCATGCCCGGCTACTTTTTGTATTTTTTAGTAGAGACGGGGTTTTACCACGTTGGCCAGGCTGGTCTCGAACTCCTGACTTCAAGTGATCTGCCTGTCTCAGCCTCCCAAAGTGCTGGGATTACAGGCGTGAGCCACTGCACCCAGCCAATGCCCACTCTTTACTCATAATTGCGAATACCCTTTGAAAACATCATTAAACATGTTGAAATCTTTTAAAATCCTATGTCTAATGATTCCAGTGTTTGAGGTCTTCGTGGGTCTAAATCTACTACCTGTTGTTTCTGCTGATTCCTGGTTACCTTGTGTGTTATGGAATTGTGACAGTGAGTTCATCTATCGGAATGTTATCTCTGGGCAATCTTTGAGACTGTGTTGAAGGTGGATTCCTACAGGGGATTTGCATTGACTTCTGCCAGAAGCCTGTGGTCGTTACCAATTTGAGACCGCTTTAAATTAATTCTTGGCTTGGTATTTTTGAACCACCCAAGTAGAGTGAATTCAGGCTGTAAATCCTCTTATTGGGATTGGCTTGTAGCTACAAATTCTAAGGGAGAGGTTTCCCCTCTACGATCATTGCCAAGGCTCAGTATAAGCAATGTGCCTTGTAGTCCCTAGGGAGTAGGGAGTAGAGAGTAGGGTGGTTTGGTTCTAGTTCACCTTGACACCAATGTATAACTTTTTGGGGTCTTGGCTTTCTGCAGAGGGGATTTTCTGTTGCAGTCCTCACCTTGGGTGGGCTCTGGGCTTTGTCTCCGATCTCCACTCCATGTAGCTTAAGGGCATCATTAACATCTCTGAGTTCCAGTCTTCACTTAGTTTTTGGTTCTGAGTATGCCTTATGTTTTTGAGAATTAATTGATGCAATTAAAGCTTTTTTTTTCTTCTAGCTGGCATATTTGGTTGTTTCTGGTGGGAGTGTCTAAAGAATATCTAGTACACCATCCTGCTGGAAATAAGACCTCCTTTTCTCCTGCTAGTAATTCTTTAGTGAAAACCTGTAAGATCAGCTTCTGAGTGTTCTTAATTTGTTTTTGGAATCCAAGTAGAGGACACTGTAAGATATGTCAATCACAGCATTGAATCTTTAATTTGGGCTAGCAAATTCATTCATTCATCAAATTTTATCAAGCCTCTGTTAAAGGCCAGGCTTTTTGTTGGGTCCTGGGGATTCAGGATGGACAAGGCAGACTCAACTCCTATCTGCCCTCCTGAGGCTCACAGTCTAATGACTTGAATTTACAGTACAGTGCTAAGCACTTTACATCCTTGTTTAATTTAATCCTCATTACAGCCCTATGGGTTAGGTACAATCCTTTATAGATTAGGAAGAGAAGGCACAGAAAGACTATGTAAATTACCCACGATCAGACAACTCGCAAGAGGCAGATCAGGAACTCAAACTCAGGTTGCTCTGCTCTACAGTCTTTGTCCTTAACAGTTATGCTCTTGGTTGTGCCAAGAGAGGGCACTGTTGAGTATGCCAGGAAGAGAGGGTGCTTTCTTTTTATATGTGTGAAGGAATTTGCCTGTAGAAGCCATTGTTAATTTTCTTAGGATAAATTTCGGTGACATGTCATGCCAACCCACCATCAGAGTGTAGAGCTCCAAGGTACAGGACTGAGGCAGACGACGGCTCATTTTCCAGACGTCAGTAGCTATTTGCATGACACCGTAACAACATTCCTAGATACTTGCTTGTGCTCATGGAAGACAACCAGGAAGGAGGACTCAGTAGCATCCAGAGCAGTACCGTGGGGTCATGGTGCTGTTGTTGCTGCTTACTTCTAGAATATGCACCCTGCAGAGCAAGTGTCAGAAGCCAACCCTGTCCTTGAATATGAGGCTAGCTGGTTTCCTGGATGAAAAATCAGGAGATCTTGGTGGCAAGGTCCTTCCCCTCAGTAGAACTCCGTTTCCTCATATATATAACAAGGACATTGGACTCTGTTCTCTAAAGGACGCTTCCACCTCTGACACTCTGTGCTTCTGTGATTTTGTGTGATGCCCAGAGAGGGACCATTTTCTATTCTGTGTCCAGGGAAGAGCAGGGGGTAGAAAGTTAGGGAGCAGGAGCCCTAGCTTTTCCTGCCCCCAAGCACTGTCCCAGTTTGGCTACAGTGAAGTGAAATAGTGCCACATGTCCCAATCTTGCAATTCCTGGAATTCCTACAACTCCTTCCCAAACCAGCCTCAATGACATCTCTTCTAAGAGGCCCTCCTTGATCCTCCCATTTTGGGATTCCCAGAACACTTTGGCCAGACTTCTTCCATAACACCTGTCTTTCCTTTCTTGCTAGACTGTTGAGCTTCTTGAGGGTCAGGTCTGGGTCTCTTGCACCCCCACATCCCCCACAGCATCCAGAGCAATGCCAGGTAAGTGCATGAATGCAAGAAGATCCAGCTTTTTTTTCCCAAACAAGTCTATGGGTAGGCCCAGATTTAAAAATAGGTAGCTCTTCTATATTCTATATATATATATATAGTAAACACATTTTATATAGCACATAAACATACAATAGTATTTCTATGGATTATAAATGTTCATGGTGGAAATTTAATAAATGTTAAAAAATGTAATGATGAAAATAACCATCCCCACGCACCCCCTCTCCCGTCCTCTGATCACCCAGGGAATGCCATTGCTAATGTTTTGTTGGATTTCATTCTCGTCTTTTTTCTACATATAACAGTCCTGGCCACTTACTACATATGGAGTTTGCTTCTCTGTGCTTATTACTCAGGAGTTGTTGGGAGCCTTTCCTCATAGCCTTAAATGTTCTTTGAGAACATGATATTTAATGGCTGTCGGGTGTTTCACACCTATTAAGGTCGGAGCTGTGAAGAGCTCAGCTGCCCAGAGGACCTGAGCTCAGTAGTGAGAGGCTTGTGGTGTCCTTGGAGGCTGGAAGTAGACCATCTCCATCACCTCTGCTCTCAGAACTCCCACTCTGTTCTCAGGAACTGTGCGGTATCTCCTCTAACCCTCCTAAACGACGACAAGGAAGGCTCTACAGAGACAGAGCCTCTGGAAGGCTCAGAGAGACGAAGTGACTCACTGGAAGTGACCAGCACACACAGTAGAGGAAGATGCCTATTCCCAAGCCTCCTGCAGTTATTTATTTATTTATTTATTTATTTATTTATTTATTTATTTAAAGACGGAGTCTTGCTCTGTCGCCAGGCTGGAGTGCAATGACGCGATATTGGCTCACTGCAACCTCCGCCTCCCGGGTTCAAGCAATTCTCTGGCCTCAGCCTCCTGAGTAGCTGGGATTACAGACATGTGCCACCACGCCCAGCTAATTTTTGTATTTTTAGTAGAGACGGGGTTTCACCATATTGGCCAGGCTGGTCTCGATCTCTTGACCTCAGGTGATCTGCCTGCCTCGGTCTCCCAAAGTGCTGGGATTACAGGCGTGAGCCACCGCGCCCGGCCCTGCAGTTATTTTTCACGTTGTTGTTGGCAGTCGAGGTTGCTGCTGGACACACTGAAAAAGAGGAAATAGTAACGTCTGGAGCAGGACCCTGTGGTTGGGCTGCTGGTGGGAGGCAGCCGGCCCTCCTGGGAGCGAGAGTTGGAACCTCGCTCAGTTTGGTGGTGCTTCGGCTTCCCGGACCTCGAACTCCTGGGGCCCGTCCGCCTCCCCGCTCTGGCTCCAGACGCTGGCTGGAAGGCTGCTCAGCACATTAGCTGTGAAGTTAACTGGCTCCGGATCACAAGTTCACCACTCTCTGTTCAGGGTGGCAAAAGGAACCTCGTCTGGTGGCCAGAGCCAAGGGAGGGAGAGAGTGGGAGGCTGTGGGGCCCCTGAGCAGTAAAGCATCTTCTCTGATGACTCCTCTCCCTTACATAGTCTTCAGTGATTCCTTAGCATGGAGAAGAGGCTAATGAGTTGGCTAATTATGAAGGGGAAAGGAAAAAAGACAACAAAACCCCCAGCTACCCTGTAACATAAAACGCTGCCTCCTCGAGACCTTTGTCATATTGTTCTCGCTCCAGAAACTTGGGGTTTCTCACCCTTGTGATATCTGTGCCTGGGCGTGCACCATTTGTCACTCTCAAAAACTGGCCCAGGAACACTTGGTGAGGGGTTATTGTGCTGCAGGAACGGCTTTTACATGAATAGGCATTCCTTTCCACCCACATGCTTGAAAACTGGTTATAATTAGAACCATTTCTAGCTGTTCTGACACTTACAGGGGCAGTGTTCGTAGGGGGCCTGCCCAGAGCCCTGACCAAGCTGCGGAAGGCAGAGCCAGAAAGTGGGTTCTAATCCCACCCTCGGCCACTGTGGCTATTAGCTATGCTTCACTAAGAGTCTTACGGTTGGAAGTCCTTGGACCGTGAAGGAGAGAGCTGCACCTCCGCCTCGCGCCACCTCTGTCACATCCTGATTCTGTCTCTCGGGCCTTTCTCTCTCCTTCTGCCGGGCAGCCTGGGAGGGAACAGTTCTAGCCTGAATCCACAAGACGTTCGAATTTTGATATATTTTCACATAAAAATGTCAACTTTTTAGTGGAAGGGACTTTAGAAATAATTTCATTGTGTGGTTTTCAACTCTTGGGGAGACTTAAAAAAAAAAAAACCACGTATCTGGGCCCCACCCCAGTCTCCCAACGCAAGTGGTATTTTGAAAGGGCTCTCAGGTGGGTTTTCCTTTTTAATTAAACTTCTAATTTTGAGACAATTGTAAATTCACATGTAGTTGTAAGAAATAATACAGAGAAATCCTTTGTTCTCTTTGCCTCGTTTCTCCCAGTGGTAACATCTTGCAAATCTATAGTAGGGTATTGGCTGGCCGGTGTGGCTTACTCCCGTAATCCCTGAACTTTGAGAGGCTGAGGTGGGTGAATCCCATATATATGTGTATACACACATATATATGTATATATATGTGTATACACACATATATATGTATATATATGTGTATACACACATATATATGTATATATATGTGTATACACACATATATATGTATATATATGTGTATACACACATATATGTGTATATATGTGTGTATACACATATATATGTGTATATATATACACACACACACACATATATATATAGAGAGAGACAGATTATATATATATATATATATAGAGAGAGAGAGAGAGAGAGAGAGAGAGAGAGAGACAGAGAGAGAGAGCTCACACCTGCAATCCCAGCACTTTGGGAGGCTGAGGTGGGCGGATCACAAGGTCAGGAGATTGAGACCATCCTGGCTAACACAATGAAATCCCATCTCTACTTAAAAAAAAATACAAAAAATTAGCTGGGCGTGGTGGCACGCACCTGTAATCCCAGCTGCTTGGGAGGCTGAGGCAGGACAATCACTTGAACCCAGGAGGTAGAGGTTGCAGTGAGCCAATATCGTGCCACTGCACTCCAGCCTTGGGTGACAGAGTGAGACTGTCTCAAAAAAAAAATCTATCTATCTATCTATCTATCTATCTATCTATCTATCTATCTATCTATCTATCATCTATCTATCTATCTGTCATCTATCATCTATCTATCTATCTCTTGATCATAGGCATCAGAACAAGGATGCTGCCGTTGATACAGTCAAGATACAGAACAGTCTCATCTCCACAAAGATCCCTCATGCACTTACTTCCCTCTGACCCCACTCTTCCTTTACTCCTGGCAACTCCTAATCTGTTTTCCATTTCTATGTCTAGTTTTGCCATTTCAAGAAGCTTATATAAATGGAATTGTGCAGTATCCAACCGTTTGGGATTCAGTTGTTTCATTCAGCATAATTCTCCGAAGATTAATCCAGGTTGTGCGTAGCAAGGGTTCGTTGCTGTCTATGGCTGAGTTGTGCTCTGTGGTGTGGACATACCACAGTTTGTTCACCACTTACCCGTTGAAGGACATCTGGATTGTTTCCAGTTTTTGGCTGTTATAAATAAAATTGCTATAAACATTCTTTACAGCTTTGTGTGTGGTGAACATGAGTTTTCATTTCTCTAGGATAAAGGCCTAGGATTGCAATTGTCATATGATAGTTGCATGTTTAGTTCTCAAAGAAACTGCCAAACTCCAATGGCTGTCCAATTTTACATTTCCACCAGCAACGTCTGAGTGATCCAGTTTCTCTGCATCTTCACCAGCATTTAATGTTGTCACTATTTTTTATTTCAGCCATTCTGATAGGTATGTAGTAACATTTCATTGCTTTTTTAATTTTTAAAAAATTGATACATACAATTATACTAATTGATGGTGTACATGTGATTTTTTTGGATACATGCATAGAATGTGTAATGAAAATATCAAGGTCATCAGTATATCTATCACCACAAACACGGATTATTTCTTTGTGTTGGGACCATGTGATTTTACTGAAGTTTCACTGGACGCCTTTTCATGTGCTGATTTGCCATTTGTATGTCCGCTTTGGTGAAATCCCAGGCAGTGTTAACGGGCAGTGTTGGTCACACACCAGGTCTGGTCTACCCCACTGGACTTAGTTTGCTGCCCAAGCCCTTTCTGTAGCAAGGAGCAGACTTTCTCCTTCTGGACAGTCCTGCTTGTCAATAGATGCTTCTTGGCGGGGCGTGGTGGCTCACACCTGTAATCCCAGCACTTTGGGAGGCTGAGGCAGGCAGATCACCTGAGGTCAGGAGTTCAAGACCAGCCTGGCCAACATGGTGAAACCCTGTCTCTACTAAAAAATACAAAAATTAGCCGGGCATGGTGGCAGGCACTTGTAATCCCAGCTACTCGGGAGGCTGAGGCAGGGAGAATTGCTTGAACCCGGGAGGCAGAGATTGCAGTGAGCCGAGATTGTGCCACTGCACTCCAGCCTGAGTGACAGAGTGAGAATCCACCTCAAAAAAAAAAAAAAAAGTGCTTCCTGCTGAGCGCTCTGCCCATTAACACAGGTCCTCTTCTTATTTGAAACATCTTTAGTGACTTAAACTGTGCCATGTAATGTATTGGTCACATCCATCAGGTCCACTTGGCTGGTGCCCATGTCTCTGGGTCCACAGGCCCATCGGACTGGAACCCAGACCTCCGAGGAGGAGGCACTGGCAGGCTAGTGTGGGGATCTGGGTGAGTGAGGGTGGGGGCAATAAAGCTGTTCTGCAATTGTTGGAAAAACTATAAAGTGGATTCAGCTGCTGCTCCCAGAAAGACCTGTGGCTGTCAAGGTGAAGGAGACAGAATTTAATATATTGTTAATTAGGTATGAGGTTGTTTTTTGTTTGTTTGTTTTGTTTTGAGACAGAGTCTCGCTCTATTGCTCAGGCTGGAGTGCAGTAGCGCGATCTTGGCTCACTGCAACCTCCGCCTCCCTGGTTCAAGCGATTCTCCTGCCTCAGCCTCCTGAGTAGCTGGGATTACAGGTGTGTGTCACCATGCCCGACTAATTTTTGTGTTTTTAGTAGAGACAGGGTTTCCTCATGTTGGCCAGGCTGGTCTCGAACTCCTGACCTCGTGATCCGCCCGCCTTGGCCTCTCAAAGTGCTGAGATTACAGGCGTGAGCCACCGGGCCGGGCCTCTGATGTTGTTAATTAAGTCCAAAAGGGTCAAAATAGAACGCTGAGGTATTATAGAAGTAATAGCCCCTAGAGCTGGGAGAACAAAAGGAAGAAGTGGGAATTAGAGAAACTCAGCCTTCTGAGGAGAGGGTACTGCGCAGCTGGGGCTGGTATTCCTAATCTCACAGGAGAGGCCCCGTGGTCCCTGGACCCAAACTTTTAAGGAAGACAGGCAATGAAGCTGCTTCTGCAATTGCTGGAAAAACTGTAAGCAGATTCAGGTGCTGCTTAGGAAGGACTTGCTCCTGCCAGGGTGAAGGAGCATTGCGAGGGTGACCCTTTCAGGAACAGGAAGCGAAGGGAATGAGTCCCTTCCTCCTCCAGCCTTTCCAGCCTCCCATTAGTCCCCTGTAGGCGGAAACAAACTAGCTGGTTAACAGAAACCTGGTTTGTGGGGTCCCTGCCCCAGCATCACAGAGTAGACATGGAAGGGCAGGTTTTGAGGTGAGAAGCAAGAGCTCAAGGACCAGCATAACAGCCAGGAGTTCGGGCTCTGCAATCAGACAGGCCTGGGTTGCAATCCTGGCTCTTTCCAGCTCTGTGGTTTGGAGCAGGTCACTTCACCTCCTGGAGGCTCGGTTGTCCCAGAGATGAAATGAGGATAATAATGTTCTCATTTATGAACTGTTTATGAAACTGAAATGACAGAATGCAGGTAAAGCAGTTGGCACCATGCCTAGTACATGGAGTATTCCATAAATAAAACTTTGTAATGCATATACTCACAATTGATATATAAATGAGTGGTTCTCGGGTATTTTGAACAGGAGCCTGTGACAATGGAAAGGGCAGCAGCTAAGAAGCCAGAGACCTGAGCTGTCATCTCCACTCTGGTTGCTTGCTGTGTGACCTTGTAAAAATCACTTATCCTCTCTGGACCTTAGGTTCTTCAGGGGTAAAGAGAGAGGTTGGAATACATGGTCTCCAAGGCATCTTTCTAGTAGATCAGACTTGGCCCCTGCCATCAAGGGGCCATGCACAAGTCACGTTTGTAGCAAACGTTTATTTGTGCAGGGAATGAAAAGTAAACTGGTCAACGACATTTAGTGGGTGGAAAACAAGACTCCGTGTACTTAGGGTGCACGTGGTCAGGACAGGGTCCACTTGGAGTTCTTCTAGCAAAAGAACAGCCGCAGAGAGAAGTTCAAGATGCTGATGAAAAAAGGAAGCAAGGGAGGAAGAAAGGAGAGATGGATGATAGGAAAGAAAGCACCCCTCTTGGCTTTAGAACGGCAGCAGAGTCCACACCCTCATTTGCTGGGGAAACACTTGGTCTAGCCCAGGGGGTCCCAAACCTGGCTGATAGTTCTTTTTTTTTTTTTTTTTTTTTTTTTGAGGCGGAGTCTGGCTCTGCTGCCCAGCCTGGAGTGCAGTGGTGCGATCTCCGCTCACTGCAAGCTCTGCCTCCCAGGTTCACGCCATTCTCCTGCCTCAGCCTCCCGAGTAGCTGGGACTACAGGTGCCCGCCACCGCGCCCGGCTAATTTTTTGTACTTTTAGTAAAGACAGGGTTTCACCTTGTTAACCAGGATGGTCTCAATCTCCTGACCTCGTGATCCGCCTGCCTCGGCCTCCCAGAGTGCTGGGATTACAGGCGTGAGCCACCGTGCCCAGCCCCGGCTGATTGTTCTAATCACCTGGACAGGTTTTAAGAATATTAATTCTTGGGCTCCATCTCAGAGTCTTAAAATCATTAGATCTAGGAGTGGGACCACAGAATCTGCCTCTTTAACAAACAGCCCCCTGGAGGCTGTTTCACAGACCAGTTTTGGGGAACCTCAACTTGATTTTGTAGGAGGTGTTATCCCCCGTCATTACAAGTGATGTCCTTCCCTGGCACATTTTCATAGCCACTTAACATGAATAAGAATAGGTAATGTTCATTAAGCACTTACTATATGCCAGGAATTGTTCTAAGCATGTATACATACACACAATCTATACTCATCTATATTGATGAGTGTGTGTGTGTGTGTATATGTACACACACCTTCCAATAACCCCGTGAAACAGGTGCTATTAACATCCCTGTTTTTACAGATGAGGCAGTCAAGCAATTTAAAGGTTAGGTAAGGGTAGAGCTGCTTGTAGCTGGGCGTCGGGGTGCATACAGAGTCAAGATCATAGCACACGTGCCAGCACAGCGCTCTGGGAACATGAAGTCACAAGTGTGGAATCAGGAGAGGCTGCATGGAGAAGGCAATCTTGGCTAGTTCTGCTTGTCCCTGGATAGGAGGACACACCATCTGTGATGACAGTCTGCCTGCCGGGCTTCCTTCCCTGTCCCTGTGACTTCTGCTTTGTGGACACGAGGTATGTGGCAGCCAGGGCCAGACGGCACCTTCGGACCCAGGGGACCAAGCCCCCTTCGGGCCGGCGGTCACTTCCTCCTGCCCTCTGTCCATGGGGAGTTCCACATTCCTGTGGGGCTCCAGCTCTATGACAGGGTATGAGATAAGTGTCACTCAGACCCCATCTGGGCTTAAGATACGAGAAGAGGAAATGGGCTGAGTTTGCTGCAGGCATGGTTTAGAGTTACACACCAGGGGGTTTCTGAGGTGGTTTTAGGGGAGAGGCACCAGGGGAGAGGCTCTTGATCTGGGCTCTGGGATCAGCCAGGCCTGCAGTCAAGTCCAGACTTGTGATCTTGAGCAAGTTACTCAACCTTTCTGATCTTCACTTCCCCACCATGAGAAAGGGATAATGATGGCAGCTGCCTGCCCATGGGGTGGTGTGCGCTTAACTGAGATGGGGAGTGTAGGCACTTGGCACAGCGCACAGCACATGAGATGCACTTAATAAATGTCTGTTTTATTACTATTTAAAGATCTTGGTCAGGCACAGTGGCTCATGCCTGTAATCCCAACACTCTGGGAGGCTGAGGTGGGACGATCGCTTGAGCCCAGAAGTTCAAGACTAGCCTGGGCAACATAGTGAGACCTCGTTTCTGCAAAAAATTTAAAAATTAGCTTGGCATGGGTGGATGGCTCTGGTCCTAGCTTCTCAGGAGGCTGAGGTGGGAGGATCGCTTAAGTCCAGGCAGTTGAAGCTGAGGCTGCAGTGAGCTGTGATCACACCGTTCGGCGGACAGAGCTAGATCTGGGCTGGGTAATGGAGCTAGATCCTGTCTCAAAAAAAAAAAAAAAAAAAAAAAAAAAAAAAAAGATCTTTAAGGGCACATTAGATACCCACTGCTCATTACTTTCTGCCTCAAAAATGGAAGCAGTGGACCACACTATGGGAAATTGGCATTCATCTCTTCTTTTTGACATGCTCTGGGCTGGGGTGGGACACAGGGAGCTCTCCAGGCACTGGCATCAGGAGCCTGTGCCTTTTTGCGGAAGGGGGTGGCAAATGGTTTCCCAGGATTAAGCCTAGGCGTGCAGGAAGGGTAGGAGTTAGCAAGAGGACCGGGAGTGAGAGGTGACTGAGGGAATGATGTTCCAGGCAAAGGGAACTGCACTTGCAAAGGAGGGAAAGTGTGACGCATTCTAAGAAGGGAAAGCAGTACTATGTGTTGGCCTTAGAGGAGAGGGAGGCTGGAGGGGAGGAGATGAAGCTGGAGAGATGGCCTTTGCAGGGCTTTAAGGCCTCTTCCTTCTCCTGTAGTTGGTGAACCTTCAGGGGAGGAAGACACCAGCAGCTTGGCTGAAAATTGGAGGGGCCCAGGCCAAAGCTCTCGCCTAGTTGCCTGGGGATGAGTAGCTTCTGCTCCATCATCAGTCCCTGGGGTCTAAACAAGTCCCGACCTGTGTTGCGCTTCCTTTGTTTGTGCATAAGGAATTCTGGTCTTTACCACTATTTTCCCTGGACAGCATTTCTGTTTCAATGATCCTTGGCACCCTTCGCTCTGCCCATTCCCTATTATTTAATTTAAAACCATTCATCTAATTAACATCTGTCGGGAATAGTTCTGGTGTGGTTTTGCCTGGAAGGACTGGGCTGCATTGGGCGACATGTTGGATTTTTTTTCCAGCTTCAAGACTCCACCATAGGGTTCCCACATTTATTTTGACCCAAGAATGTTCCGAGGCAGAGATCAGAGGCTAGAAATTTGGGAGCCTCTGTTGTCTCTGGGGCTGGTGGCTTCTGGCAGCAGTGCTTAGTCCTTTGCGTTGATCATCAGCTATTTCTCCATCCACAAAGGGGCTGGCGCTGAGGGTCTACCTAACTTAGGGAGCATTGAGCGGGACCGTGGATTTGGGACGGGTTTGGTGTTTAATGTTCCAGCTCCCTTCCTCAGTCTCTGAGGTTCCTGTTCTTCTACCTCCACTCTCCCGTCCAATCTTTTTTTTTTTTTTTCCTAATGTTCCTTTGTGTTTTTGTGTCAATAAGGAGCTATGGCAGGAATCAATGGAGATCTCCCTCTTCACCTGGATCCTTTGTGGTGTCCCTTGTCACTTTATCTTATTCGATGTTGATCTTTTCTGAGCCTTTGTTTTGTTAGGGGCCTTTGTTCCTAAATTCACCCTAAAGGCTGAACTCCGCAGCATCGTTGAATAAAAAGGGCTCAGAAGGTAGAATCAGAGAGATATATTTGCCTCTGGGACTCCTCATGTACTTGTGTGTCTCTTGGGAAACCACTTTCCCTCTGAGCCTCAGTTTTCTCATCTGTAAAATGGAAGATGATGATGATGATGATTGATGATGATGATGATGATGGTTAATAATAATGCTTAACATTCATTGTAGTCAATCTCTACCAGGCACTGAGATAAGACATTTACATATCAATCTCAGTAAACCCTTAGAGTAAACCTGCTGGCATTATCATTCCCATTTTACAGATACAGAAACTGAGGCTTAGAGAGTATATGACTTGTCCAAAGTCATAGAGGAGCAGAGCCAAGACCGGAACCCAAGCCTATGTGATGCCAAGCTCATATGAAATCTGCCCTAGGGTTGTTGCAAGGATAAAGGGGTCACAAGTGATCAAATGTGCTTTGGCAACCTCACAGTTAAAGGTAATGGAAGGGATTCAGAAGGCTTTGGAAAATGCCTTCTGAGTCTTGAGTTTCTGGTTTTGCAGTATGTGTGTCTCACAGTAGAGTGCAGTGTGGATAGACAGTAATTAAGGGTTTGGATGAGAGACCAGAAGAAGGAAGCAGAGTAGTCTGAAAGGCTGCACCCTGTGGTTGTTTTGCTGCAAGCTGTTGGGTTTGCTAGCCTTTGACATCATCTGGAATGTCACAGCAGGAGTATTCTTTGCAAACTAGTGCAAGGGTTGGATTTATTCCATGTCAGGGTTAGACTAATGATCATTGGTGAAAACATCTTCAGAAATTGGATATTTGGATCTGTTCTTTTTAGGGTCTCATATTCAAGGGGATGTAGGAACAAGAGTCACTGGAAAAACACTGTTATTGGTAGCTTATTACACCCCAAGCTGTGGAGTCCCTGCCTGGGTCAGGAAGGGAAGCGGGTGTGACTTGGAGAGAAGCTGTATTGAGCACAAAGGACCCTTGAGACGAAGTCATTTTTCTGACATGATTCTTTTCAAGAACATCGTGTCCCCTTCTTCTTATGATCTGCCACTGCACAGAGCCTTGTCCAGGCCACACTCTCTGGGACCAGCCCAGGGGGTTGGAGCTGCCTCTGACTCCACAGCTCCTTCCTCTGCAGGAAGAGGGTGGGGTGGGGGGCACATGTGGAATCTTCTCAGAAGATCTGTTGGGTGGGAAATAGTTGCTCAGGAGGCAAGAACACCCCTGCAGTAATCTGCTTACTCAGAGGGAACAAGAAGCCACATGGGTGGATGAAGGATGAGGACAAGAGTAGGGACTCTGGCATGTGTGACCTTGGTTGGGGCTCAGGCTCCTCATCTATACAGAGGGAATGATGGGCCCTGGTCCTTGAGCTTCCAGTGGCCCACTGGGATCTCCTAAGGGACAATAGATCAGATCTCCGATGAAGACCCTGGTCCAGGCTGGCTTTTGTGAAGATCCATTTTGGGGCTCCATTTACTACAGACAGCACGCAATAAAATTGAACTGCTGGCTTCGAATCCCCATAGCACCAATAATGTGTAGAGGTCAGGGAGAGTGAGAAGCCACAGGGAGCCAGGGACATGGTCAGGTGGTGGCCTGGGGGTCAATACGGAGAATAGGGGTTGTAGGGGCCAGAAAAGGGATAGCAGCCATGGGGCAGGCGTGGGGCAGGTATGGGGCTGGGGTATTTGGCAAAGGGTTTTTTAATTTTTTTTGAGATGGAATCTCCCTCTGTCACCCAGGCTGGAGTGCAGTGGTGCAATCTTGGCTCACTGCACCTCTGCCTCCCAAGTTCAAGTGATTCTCCTGCCTCAGCCTCCCAAGTAGCTGGGACTACAGGCGTCCACCATCATGCCTGGCTAATTTTTGTATTTTTAGTAGAGATGGGGTTTCACCATGTGGCCAGGCTGGTCTTGAACTCCTCACCTCAAGTGATCCACCCGTCTTGGCCTCCCAAAGTGCTGGGATTACAGGCATGAGCCATCACACCCGGCTTTTTTTTTTTTTTTTTTTTAATAGGAGGTGAGACTTGAACTAGGTCAAAAAGGACGGGCAGTTGTCAGAATCCCAAAAACCACATTTCTTTTAGGACTTTCAGGGCAAATATTACCTGCTGTTTATGTCCTCAATAAAGGGCACAAAAATGTGATCACTGAACCAGAGGTGTCTGGAAGCAGGCCAGTATGAGACAGGAGTCCCCAGGGACTCTGGGGGGACGGTTCTCCCAGACTCCAGGGCAACAAAGACAATCAGCCGCCAAACAGACCCTGCAGCATTTTGCCGGCTCATGGGTCCTTGAATCCCCATTTGTAACGGGGGCCGGCGGGGTGGGGGGTCCTTCAATCCCCTTCTGTAACACGGGGAGTCCTTGAATCCCCTTCTATAACAGTAGAGAATGCTGTTTTGTCCAGTGGCTCCCTTTGGGGCACTTAACTTCCCTGGGCCTTGGTTTGGTCATCTGTAAAGTGAATAGATCACAGTGGGATGTTGGTAGGGTCCCTTCCAATTGTAACATCAGGGCTAAGGCACTGCAGCAGGGTCCCCAGTCACCCCAGGCTAGTGGGGCCCAAACCTGACTGCATCTCAGAATTACCCTGGGGAGCTTAAAAAAGCACAGATTCTAGTACCCCTCTGCTGGCCTGAAGAATCAGAATCTCCGGGGGTGGGGCGCTGGTATCTGTAGCTAGGAGAGGCTGATGCAGGCCAGGAGGTCTGTATTTGAACATCTCTTTTTCTGGGTCATTCAGTCCATGCGAAAACGTTGACCTGGACTTTCTAAAGTTCCCCACCAGCCTCCATGTCCTGGTATAGCTTTCTGATGTGGGCCATGGCTGGGATGTTGGAGGAAACCTACGCAGCCTGTCCCCCTCATGTATGTGGAGCTCCTACCACTTGCACCTTAGCAGCTCCAGCCCGCAGGGCAGCAGATCCCCCGGACCCTCCCCAGGCTCTTCTCCAAAGCAGGAACCACTTAGCATCGACAGCTGTCCTTTGTCCCAATGGAGAGAGACCAGGACATGCATAAATGCAATTGTAAAAGCAATTTTTCTCAGACAGGAACATATAAGACGATTCCTCAGCATTCAAATTATTATAATGAGCCGAGTTCCACTTCAAAGGGGACTAATTTAATAAGAGGAATTGCTGGGGCTCTAAGGAATTCTAATTAGATTTCTTTCCACACCCGCCTTGCGTATTTTTCTGAAGAGCAGCCAGGGCCGCTAGACTGTGTTGTGTTTGGGTCCAGTGTGAAGAAACTGGGAAGCCAAGCCTAGCCAGGGAAGGCCATCCATCTGCCTTGAGCCTGACAGCACAGCGGGAGCGGGGCCTGGCCACCACGAAGGTCAACAGGATTCAGGGCAATGGGGATGGGGAGGGGGCTTGGGGTTGCAGAGGGTTTCCTGTGCTAGTCTGGGGACATGGTGGGTGGGGTGGGCTAGGAGAGGGAGGTCTGGAGCCAAACTGCCTGCGTTTGAATCCCAGCCCTTCCCTTTCCTAGCTGTGTACCTGGCATTACCTCTCCGCACCCCCTCAGTTTCTTAATCTGTGAAATGGGGCTAAGGATAGAACCCACTCCATTAGGGACTTGGGAACATTATGTGTGCTAGGGCACATAAAGTGGCTAGAACAACATCTGGCACAGAGAACTATTGTTATTACTCTCTAAAATAAGGAAATCAAAAGATGGGAAGGGCTTCCCAAAGTCAGGACTGATTTAATTTTGCAGGAACCCCTTGGACTCAGAAGTCAGGTTGGAGGAAATACTTGGGAAAGGATCCATCTCTTCTATGGTGACAAGGCCAAAGAGACCTCAGCTCCAATCCTGGCTTTGTCACTTATTAGCTGTGTGACGTTGGACAAATTGCTTTACCTCTCTGAGCTTCTGTGTCTTCATCTATAAAGGAATGATAATAAACTCAAACAAACAAAATGTTGCATGGGGCCTGGCTCATAGTGGGGCCTTAATAAATGTTGTTTTCAAAATCAGTCATTCTATAAAGCAAATATTTCCATGTATTTACACCTCTGGAGTTTCATGCGTCTTACGATTAGTGGTGTCTTACAGTTGCTGTTGCCTGGGCAAACATGAAAAGCTTTCGTATCAACACTTGCAGAATGGGAGGGAGTGGCTTGGTAGAAAATCCGAGGGGAAATTAGGAACAAAATGGTTGTGGGAGGGATGTGGGAAAATGGTGGCTCTGACATGTTTAGCAGCATTGCCCAACACAGGAGTCAAAAGTGAGCCAATGGATCGCTTAAGCCCCGGAGTTCAAGACCACCCTGCCTGGGCAACTTGGCAAGATCCCATCTCTATGATTAAAAAAAAAAAAAAAAGATAAAACAAAAAACTCCCCACAAACAAACAAAAAATAACCCCCCAAACCAAAAAAACACAAAAGTGAGCCAGCGCCACACGATGACAAAGCTGGGGTAAGAACCCAGTACTCCTCGTTTTTTCTTCTTTCATGGAATCATTTGGAAAATGCCACATCACCAGTGCTCTTGAAGGTAAGAGGACAATATTGTGTGGGAAAACAGGAACTCCAATGACTCTAAGTTGAAAGGAATTCAGAAGAGCCTGGCTTTGAATGTGAAGCAGTTTTAGGGAGATGGTAACAAATTTAGGTGCCTTATTTCATTTTATGTATGTGCAAGAGGGATAGATGAAAACCCACGTCTAAGTTGAAAAAGCTTTCTCTAAGCATGTAATCAAAATTCTAAGTGATGAGAAAGCATGGAGTCATAGTTTATTTTGCAGTGTTTTCCATTCTGAGTGGTGCATACATTCATGGTGTGTTTTATGATCAATGTTGTCTTAGATCTGATGACTTACTTTTGATCCTATTTTTCATCTTCTCACACAAACCTGTCTACATTGGGACCAAGAGGATGTTGGCCCTGCCTGTTCTGAGCATGTCCTGAGCCTGGCACTGCACCCTACATTTTACATGGTATTTCACTTATTCCTCCTGTCTTAGTCCATTTGGATTGCTATAAAGGAATACCTGAGACTGGGTAATTTACCAAGAAAAGAGGTTTATTTGGCTCACAATTCTGCAGGCTGTACAAGAAGCATGGCACCAATGTTTGCTTCTGGTGAGGACCTCAGAAGCTTCTAATCATGGCAGAAGGGGAAGGGGAGATAGTGTCCCATAATGAGAGAGGAAGGGAGCAAAAGAGAAAGGGGAGGAAGGTGCCAGGTTATTTTTAACAATCAGTTTTCCTGTGAACTAGTAGAGCAAAAATTCACTCATTTCTGCAGGATGGCATGAAGCCGTTCATGAAGGATCCATCCCCATGACCCAAACCCTTCCCACTAGGCCCCATCTCCAACATGGGGGATCAAGTTTCAACATGAGATGTGGAGGACAAACATCCAAACTATATCACCTCTCAATGAGCCCATAAAGAACTTTCCTCTTCATTTTGCAGATGAACTGGGGGCTCACATAGGAAATGACTAGCCTAAGATGGCAGAGCAAGAACTGGATCCTGGATTGGAATGCATTGAGCATGTGGCTCTATCCTGAGAGTGGAGGTAAGAGGTATGGCCTTCCTCCAGAAGTTTCCCTTCTGCTTTGTGCAATGCTACCACCCAAGAATCCTCTGTGGCCTGTGCAAAACCTCTCGGATTCAGGGTCAAGAAACATCACCAAGACCCAAAGTCTGGAGTCATCATTTATCAGGCAATACATAATTACCATTTATTGGGTGCTCAGGAAACAGGTCAGTGACAGAAGCAGTATTGAATTAGGTGCCAAGAGATATGGGTTCTAATTCCAGTGACATCATTCACTAGCTGTGTGGCCTTGGCCAAGTCACTTAACTTCCCTGGGCCTTGGTTTGGTCATCTGTAAAGTGAATAGATCACAATGGGATGTTGGTAGGGTCCCTTCCAATTGTAACAAATCTGTCTTTTATGCAGGTCTAGGGGGCCGGGAGAACTTGACAATGGATTTAGTCCACCTGGAATCAGGCAGGAGCTCTGGAAGCCTCTGATGGACTCAGAGAAGCAACTGGCCTTCAAATGTAGGGTCAATGCAGGATGAATGGAGAACACAAACACGCACTTCTTGCACCCTGGGACACCAGGATCTAGAGCCTCCTAAAGATCTACTCCTGTCCTGAGAGGGATGTTGGGCACCCTGGTGATGCTTGTACAGAAAAAGTTCTGTGGGCAGCCCGGGCCTAGGAACATTTTTGATAAAACAGCACTTGAACCACATTCTTTATGTTTCACCTCATGCCAATCCTGTGCAGGATTAGAGGTGCATCAGGGCTGGAAGGGGTTCAAGGGGCTCCTATCTGCTCTCATTGGTTTGTGGAGGAGGAAGCAGTTATGTAACTGCTGCAGCTGTGTCTTTCTTCACTTCCCTAGTCAACTGTAGAGTTTTGGGGAGATGGGACCTGCTTGCTTCCCCAGGAGCCCTCACTGGGCTGAACAAAGAGGCGAAGAGGTCTTGGCTGCTGCAGGTAGCCTTGCCATGCCTGAGACAACTGGAGCCATTAATACACACAGTTATTGGGGCTCCCGAAGTGCCAGGCGCTGGGCTAGGTGCAAATGCATTTTCTCTGTCCACATTGTGGCCATGCAATGACAGCTCTGGTTACTTGACGTGAGTCCTTGGCAAGCATCATTTCATTTGATGCAGAGGTGGCACATATGGCAGATGGGCTGAGCCTAGGGCTTGTGCCCTTAGAGGACATGGGTTCACATCTTGGCTTTGCTTCTTTCTGGTAACCTTCTGAAGTACTTAACCTACTTAAGCCTCAGATTTCTCATCTGTAAAGTGGAGATAATCACAGTGTCCTAGGGTATTAAAAAGGTTAACTAGCACATGTGATGTGCTTTGCACAGCTTCTGGCATATGTAGCAGGTGTTCAATCAATACTAGTAATTTTCTGTGTTGAAAATAACCTGCCTGCCATCTGAAAAGTTAGGCATTACATCTCCATTGCAGAGATGAGAAAACAGAGCCCTAGAGAGGTAAAATGACTTGTCTAAGGTCACACAGTGAGTAGGTGTCTAGGCTAGGATTCAAAGCCAGGACTGCCTGACACCCATTGCCTGTTACCCTTTATTCAGTGTTCTGCTGCCTCCTCGGGGACCAGAGCTGCTCTCCTCCTCATGTGTCCAGTCCTGGTGGGACAGCCTTCTACGGCGCTGTCCCCAGAGATCTCAGACAGATAATGGGAGACAGTGTTGCTGACTGGAGTCCACCTTCCAGCCTTACGCTCCCTGGCTGTGTGACTTTGGGCAAGTGACTTGACCTCTCTGCGTCTCTGTTTCCATATAGGTAAAAGGAGGATGATAATGATAATACTGAAGATTGAATGACTGAATGAAGAAATGTCAAGTGTTTGGTGTCAGGCCTCCCTGTGTGTCAAGAACTCAGAGCTGGATTTCCCCAAGTGTAACATTGTTGTTAGGGTTACCGTGATCACTGTGGGGCAGCCATCCCCTGTCTCCCCTCCGGGTACACCAGAGCCAGAGAGCAGCCCAGCAGGGCCTTCAGGGCACCAGGATTTTCAGACAGTGGCATAGCTGTCGTCCTCCATTTCCCTGGCCAGGGCAGGGGTCCAGTGGGGCTGGCCAGCAGCCCCTGCTGTCAGGATCTGATTGGAGTTTCATTAGTAGGAAAGGCTGGATCCTGGCACCTGCACACCTCCAGGAGGGAGTGGGGCTCCCAATGCCCATCTGGGGACATTGCATTAAAGGGTTCCTTTCCACAGGCTCAATCTTCAGATGCCTCAGCCCTCCCCGAGCCCTGACCGCAAGCCAAATGGCGCTGGACCACAGTATCAGGGTTCTCCAGCGACTCCATCCTCCAGGGAGGAAGAGGCGGTGAATTTCCGAGCTGGGACAGAACCCAGAGTGGCTGGAGCAGGCCAGCACCTCGCCTCATATACTTGGAGCCTGGAGATGTCAGGCAGCAAATGAGAAGTATTTTAAGGTTCTCTGACTATTTTCTTTTTTAATTAATTAATTAGTTCATTAATTTTTTAATTTAAAAATTTTTCTTACCTCTGGTTCAAGTTCTCATGACCGATTCCTTAAGGTTGCAACACATGAACATGCCTTTCCTCCAAGAAAATTTAGAGAATTCAGATTGGTAAAGAGAAGAAAATAAAAGTCTTCCATAAACTTACAATCTGAGGATAATGTCTTTTAATGCTTTTTCCTTCCTGTCTTTTTTCTATGAGCAGATATACATACAGGCTTTAAAAATATACCTTGAAAATAGAAGCATTCTCTATGTGAAGTGCTTACCATATTACCTAGCACATAGTGAGTACTCAATAAACCTTTACTGTTACTTTTATTATTTCTATTTTATAGCCTGATTTTTCTCTCTTAAATGGAATTTCAGCTCCATGAGAATTAGAACCTTGTATCCTCATTAACCTCTGTTAGTCTAGTGCTTAGCACGTAATAGGTGCTCAATAAACATTTTTAAATAGATGAAAGAATAAACATTTTTCTTTCTCATTAGATTTGCATCTGTAATATTTAATGACAACATAATAATGCATTGCTGAATTTGTTTTTAAACTTGGCTGGTAATTGTTTGAAAAAACCACTCCCAACCTCCTAACTCTCCACGTCAGTCAATCCCCTCATCCCAAGCCTCATCCCCACCTTAACGAGATGGAGGCTGCTGGGTTCCCCAGAGCTTTGGGGACCCAGCATCGCTTCAGAGAAGCCAGAAGCCAGCCTGTGGGCTGCCAGCGCCCTCTTTGGCTCACAGAAACCACTAATCATTGACTTAAACCATCTAGGTAGCGCGCAGACGAGTAAAACCCCAACTCCTGCATTTTTGATGAAATTGACATTACACAAACGCTCACAGCTTACTTGGTCAGACCCGGCAGCCAGGGGCTGAATCAATAATGAAACACTGGGAGGAATAAAGCATTAAACAGGGCGTTCTGCAAGGCAAGCAGCTTGGGGGTCAAGTCAGGGGACCCAGGATGGCCCGTGGCCAATAGTCCCTTCTGCCTAGCTGCCAGGCAGGGAGATGGCTGGGCATGCAGCTTGTCCTCCATTCCTACAAGTCTGGTAGGCAGTGTGACTTCTTGGGAAAACCTCTAGGCCTAGGCTAGAAGCCCAGAAACATGGAAATAGTATTAACTTTGTGGCCTTAGGTTATTTTTTGCCTGTCTGTCTCAATCAGGAAAATAGATCCTTGAACCAGGACACCACGGTTCTTCCCAGCTGAGAGATTCAGTGCATTCAGCTTGAACTTGGGAATACATATGGTCCAGACATAAAGTCTGTTAAATATCGCAAATGAACAGGACCCAGGAAATCCACCACAGTTCCTTTCTTTATGCCGGAGAGAACAACCTCCTTCTGCCTGTTCTGAGGTTCTTGGCCTTGGGGTCATTGAGAAAATACTTCATTAGGTCTCTGTTCCATCCAGAGGATGCTTGAAGATAATTCCCTTAGAGAAAAGGACTCCAAGCTCCGGATTTCACCTTTCACCTTAGGTCACATCTCTGGGTGCTATAAGACCCTCAAGTTTGGAACAGAAATCTGTCCAGTCCCCAAGGACAAGAGGCTGGAAATAGGGAGGAAAGAGGACCCAATGGGAAGGAGTAAACTATGGATTCAGCTGCCAGGTGGGAGTCTCTGCATTTGCTCTAAGACAGCTTACCTTTGCCTGCTCATTTGCATTCTAGAACTTCAGTACTCAAAGCCTGGTCTGTGGACCAGTGACATTGGCCATGTCTGGGAATCTGTTAGAAGTGCAGCATCTCAGCACCCGCCCCCACATCTACTGAAGCAGGATCTGCAATTTCACATTCAAGCTGGGGGAGCTCTGCTCCAGAGAGTCCCACCCACTGGGGACGGGGTGGAGGTAGTTGCTGTGCACAGGGCTGTTGGAGAGAGTGGTGTTACAGTTTTGCATCATTCAGCTCATTCAGGAGTCTCCGGCCTCACAGTGATGGTTTCACTTCATGGGAGGGGACACTTTTGAAATGCCTTTTCTCTGAGATGGTTTATTTATGCTTATTTTTGAAACCAGATTGAGTCAAGGGACATACAGAGTTTCTGTCTGTTAGTTTAATGGCATTTCAGAGGACTTCCCCACTCTTTCGGTTGTGAGAGTAAAAATAATACATTAAACAATTACTCAGAGCCTGCTAAGGGCCAGATCTGGGCTTGGGGAGGGGTCGCAGGCTGGGATATGATACAATCTCAGGAATCCCATGAGGACACAAACCATAGCCAGGCAAATCCCCACACAAGGCCTCTAACTACAGAAAGGGACTCCTTAGACACTGGATTTACCTTTCTTACTCTAATGAACAGAAGATCTTAATCATAGAGGAATTGCCTAGAGAATTTATTCAAAACGTATTTGCCAGCCAGGCATGGTGGCTCATGCCTTGTAATCCTAGCACTTTGGGAGGTTGAGGCGGGTGGATCACTTGAGGTCAAGAGTTCGAAACCAGCCTGGCCAACATGGCGAAACCCTGTCTCTACTAAAAATACAAAAAAATTAGCCAGGTGTGGTGGCCGGTGTCTGTAATCCCAGCTATTCGGGAGGCTGAGGCATAATTGCTTGAACCCAGGAGGCAGAGGTTGCAGTGAGCCGAGATCTCGCCACTGCACTCCAACCTGGGCAACAGAGCAAGGATCCGTCTAAAAAAAAAACAAATGTATTTGCCTGGGTCGTCTCCCAGAGCATCTCATTCAGTAAAACTAAATGAGAAAGAGCTTCCATGGTGATTTTGATTCTCAACTTTGACCCACTAAGAATTACTGCTTTCTATTTATTTCTGATTTTTAATTAAATTAAATTAATTAATTAATTTTTTTTTTTGAGATGGAGTCTCGCTCTGTCGCCAGGCTGGAGTGCAATGGTGTGATCTCGGCTCACTGCAACCTCTGTCTCCTTCCTGGGTTCAAGCGATTCTCCTGCCTCAGCCTCCCAAGTAGCTGGAATTATAGGCATGCGCCACCATGCCTGGCTAATTTTGTATTTTTAGTAGAGAATGGGTTTCACCATGTTGTTCAGGCTGATCTTGAACTCCCGACCTCAGGTGATCCGCCCGCCTCAGCCTCCCAAACTGCTGGGATTACAGGTGTGAGCCACTGCGCCTGGCCTTATTTTTTACTTTTTTGAGACAGAATCTTGCTCTGTCGCCCAGGCTGGAGTGCAATGGCACGATCTCGGCTCACTGTAACCTCTGCTTCCCGGTTTCAAGCAATTCTCATGTCTCAGCCTCCCAAATAGCTGGGATTACAGGCATGAACCACCACATCTGGCTAATTTTTTTGTATTTTTAGTAGAGACGGGGTTTTACCATGTTGGCTGGGCTGGTCTTGAACTCCTGGCCTCAAGTGATCTGCCCGCCTCGGCCTCCCAAAATGCTGGGACTACATGCGTGAGCTAACGCGCCCAGCCAGAGTTACTGCTTTGTAATGTAGTCCAATTATTTCTTACCTTTAGGAGATGAAATGGACTTGTTTGCTATGATCAAAGGATCGTGTCATTCCCTGTGGCAGAGACTGCTTGCTGTGCACCAAAGTTCATTCTCCTCCCCTTCATGGGCATATAGCCTGACCACAAGTCCCAGCCTCCCTTGGGGCTGAGAGTGGTCATGTGACCTTGTTCTTACTAATAGAATGTGATGCATATCTCTCTAGGCCAAGCCTTGAGAAAGTGGCTGGGTCTTCTCTGTGAGCTCTGCCCATTCCCTCCAGCTGAGTCCTCAACCATGAGAGTGATAACATGTTCCCAAGGGATGTCAGAGCCTCCAGATGGAAGAAACCTGAATCCCTGAATCTCTACATGGAGTCGAGATACCTGCCAATTGTAAACTTTCACCTTGGATATGACCGAGAGCAGGAATATGTTTGCCTTTTTTGCTCTTGAAGACACTGCATTTTAGGGTCTTCTCATATTACAGCAGCTTATCTTACCCCAACTAATATGGTACCAACAGTCCTAGTCACTTTCTCCTAATACATTTTACCTCAAGGTTCAGAATTCAAGACTTAGCTTTATGCCAGTGCACTAAGGCTCTTATTTGAGAGTAGAGCTTTTGCTTAGTGTATCCTAATTCTTAGGATGGAATCAGGGTTCTAGTTAGTTTCTTTTTTGAGCAGTTCTGTTGTAAGGATTGACATTTCATGGCTTTTATTCTTCCTTAGAGATCTTCCAAAGAAAAAAGAGAAATTGTATGTTATTTTTAAATAGAAAAATATTGCTTTATCTTGCAATTACCACACGGGCCCATTGGACACCTTCTTAAATCTAAGGTATATTATGGAATTGTATGATCTCATTTTTCCTATCTCTTGAAAAATTTTGCCACTTCCTCAGCCTAGAAATTACTTCATCATCACTTGTTAACTATTCTAAGCTATGCCGAAAAGACTAAAATAATAAGAAAATGGAATGATGATGGAATTGCCTAGGAGGATGATGGAAAAATATTATAAATCATCAGTGTAGTATCACCCTATAGTTTTCTTTCTTCTTCTTTTTTTTCTCTTTCTGAGACAAGGTCTCACTCTGTCACCCAGGCTGGAGTGTGGTGGTGTGATCACAGCTTGCTGCAGCCTCGACCTCCTGGGCTCAGGTGATCCTCCTGCTTCAGCCTTTTGGGTAGCTTGGACTACAGGCGCATACCACCATGGCCAGCTAATTTTTTTTATTATTTGCATAGATGGGGTCTCACTATGTTGTCCAGGCTAGTCTCAAACTCCTGGGCTCAAGTAATCTGTCCACCTTGGCCTCCCAAAGTTCTGGAATTACAGGTGTGAGCCACCATGCCCAACCCAGTCTACAGTTTTCTTATTGTGTTGTCTTCAACAAAATTATAAGCCATTAACAATTTCAAAAATGTCTTCAAGTAACCATGAACCACACTGCCCAAACCTTCTTCACTCCCGCCAACACCGGCTGCCCCCTAGACTATCAGATGCTCAAGTAGGAGCATGAGGTGGCTGTGCTGGGGGCACCCCACAACTCTGCTCCCCCGAGGTCCACCGTGATCCACATCCACAGCAAGACCTCTGTGCCCAACCATGTTGTCTGGTCCCTGTTCAACACCCTCTTCATGAACTCCTGCTGCCTGGGCTTCATAGCAGTCACCTACTCCATGAAGTCTAGGGACAGGAAGATGGTTGGCGACCTAACCGGGGGCCAGGCCTGTGCCTCCACCGCCAAGTGCCTGAATGTCTGGGCCCTGGTTCTGGGCATCCTCATGAGCATTCTGCTCATCATCATCCCAGTGTTGATCTTCCAAGTCTATCCATAGAACAGGAGGCAGCATCCAGGCCAGGAGCTCTGCCCACGACCTGTCGCACACACACTCCACCTTCCATTCCTCGACCTGCCCCTGGAGCTGAGTCCTGTATCAGCCCTTTAACCTCACACACTTTTCTACAATGGCATTCAATAAAGTACACGTATTCCTGCTTAAAAAAATTCTTAAAGTATTGCACTTTGAGTTTGCAAGTGCAAGAAGGAAAATCAGAAATGATGAGAAGCTAGAATCCAATAGAGATGCATTTAGAATCTGAAATCTGTATTTATAAGATGCATGTGTTCCTGGTCCATGCATAGCAGTTGATGAGAATTTAGGTGTATTCAGAGGCTGTTGTCCATTTAAAGTATGTACCTTTCAAACCAGGAAAATAAGAAATAAAAATTTAGGTTTGTTATGTTTAAATTCTTTTTAGAATATATAATAAAGTTGTTCTTCACTCTCCCTTTGTTTTTATTTTTGTAAGTTTTTTTTTTAAAGATTTAAAATATTTAAGAATGTTCCGTATCACGAGGTCAGGGGATCAAGACCATCTTGGCTAACAAGGTGAAACCCTGCCTCTACTAAAAATACAAAAATTAGCCAGGCGTGGTGGCAGATACCTGTAGTCCCAGCTACTTGGGAGGCTGAGGCAGGAGAATGGTGTGAACCTGGGAGGCAGAGCTTGCAGTGAGCCGAGATCATGCCACTGCACTACAGCCAGGGTGACAGAGTGAGACTCCATCTCATAAAAAAAAAAGAAAAAAAAAAAAAGAGTGTTCCATTAGTCCTAGATGGTAAATGATAGTGGGTCTTTTCCCTCATATACTGAAGATTAAAACAATCTGGCCAGGTGCAGTGGCTCATGCCTGTAATCCCAGCACTTTGGGAGGCCAAGACGGGTGGATCACCTGGGCTCAAGAGTTAGAGACCAGCCTGGCCAACATGGTGAAACCCTGTCTCTACTAAAAGTACAAAAATTAGCTAGGCGTGGTGGCATGCACCTGTAGTCCCAGCTACTTTGGAGGCTGAGGCAGGAGAATTGCTTGAACCCAGGAGTCAGAGGCTGCAGTGAGTACCTTAAACACCCTGGAAAGACATATAAGCCCTACAAAGATTTGCAGACCTGCCACATTGGTGAAGTTTGCGGGGATATAGTGGTCTGGGGCGTGCTAGTACATTTCCTCTAAAGTAAAGGACAAGTTGTTGTACCTTACACATCTTACTGCTAAGAAATAGACGCAATGCCTGGTGGGTCCCTTTGGAGTTTGGAGGCAGCTTTTAGCATACTTGCTAATACTGCTCTGACTCATTCCTTAGATGACTTAGAAGGCTGCCAGTTTTGAGTAGGCAGACAGCAAGAGAGGGCTCTGCAGTGTGTCCAGACTGCAGTGCGACTGGGACCTGCTTATCCACACGGATGAGGGCTCCTAATATTTTCATGAGCCCACAAAAAGATTTTAATTTATTTTAAAATCAAAAGAAAAATGAATATAATAATAATGATCCATTCTAGATTATGTTCATTTTTATACCACCAATGGAGTCACAAAAGATAATTTTAATTTTTTTTTTTTTGAGATGGAGTCTCACTGAGTCATCCAGGCTGGAGTGCAGTGGTGCCATCTTGGCTTACTGCAACCTCCGACTCCTGGGTTCAAGCCATTCTCCTGCTCAGCCTTACGAGTAGCTGGGATTACAGGTGTGCACCACCACGCCCGGCTATTTGTATTTTTAGTAGAGATGGGGTTTCACCATGTTGGCCAAGCTGGTCTCGAACTCCTGACCTCAGGTGATCCACATCTTGGCCTCCCAAAGTGCTGGGATTACAGGCGTGCTACTGCACCTGGCCTTAAATTTTTTTTTTTTAGATGAAAGACGAGGCCCGCCAAGGCAGGAATGCCTAGTGTCCATGAAAGTCATAATGCAGCCCTAGGTACAAGCTGCTGTGCCCCTTAGACCATCTGATCCAGCGGATCTGAAAGTGTCAGAGGTGTCGCTGCTAGATCGGCACACCATGCAGAGCATCTTGTGAGATCCACGGGGAGGGTCACAGCACAGATCCCTGGAGTTCTGTATCAAGGCCAGGCCTCTCTGGCAGAGAGGACTCTCCATTGGAAAAGCAGCTCCTGGCATGACACTGAACAACGGTAGATATGGAGTACTTCACTGTGGAATGCAGGTGACCACGTGGCAGAGCTGCCTGTCTGTTGTGAGCTGTGTATTGTCAGAGCTTCCAAATAAAAATGCTAGTTATAATGCTTCGAGTTATATGATGGAAATGGTTTATTTGGGGTTGGTCCAAGCAGGTTCAGCAGGCACAAATAAATTATATGAACAGATAGCAGGGCAGAACCCATATAACTACCTTTTCCAAACTGACACTTCTCTATTTTTTTTTTCAATAGAGATGGGTCTCACTATGGTTTTGTTGTTGTTGTTGTTGTTGTTGTTTGTTTGTTTTGTTTTTCTGAGACAGAGTCTTGCTCTGTTGCCCAGGCTGGAGGGCAGTGGCATGATCTCGGGTCACTGCAACCTCCATCTCCCGGGTTCAAGCAATTATCCTGCCTCAGCCTCCCGAGTAGCTGGGATTACAGGCATGCACTACCACGCTAATTTTTGTATTTTTAGTTGAGACAGGGTTTTGCCATGTTGGCCAGGCTGGTCTCAAACTCCTGACCTCAGGTGATCCACCTGCCTAAGCCTCCCAAAGTGCTGGGATTACAGGTGTGAGCCACCGCGCCCGGCCAGGGTCTATGTTGCCCAGGCTGGTCTCAAACTCCTGGGCTCAAGAGATCCTCCCACCTCAGTCTCCTGAGTAGCTGGGACCACAGGTGTTTGCCACCACGCCCAGCTAATTTTTATTATTATTATTTTTTGTAGAGACGAGGTATTGTTATGTTGCCCAGGCTGGTCTTGAACTTCTGGCTCAAGCAATCCTCCTGCCTTGGCCTCCCAAAGTGCTGGGATTACGGACATGAGCCACTGCACCTGGCCAAACTGATAGCTCTGACTCAGCTCACAAGTATGGCCTCAGAGGGTTCTTTAGGATCAACTGAAGAAAAGAACCTGGTTCACAGGTAGGTTGGAGCCATATATAGCACTGGCAAAACATGGACAGTTACCACCCCCTGGGGTGACCCTGGAAGACAGTGGTGAAGGGAAATCCTCCTAGAGGAACACAGCTGTGGTAACTATACTCCACGGTCCCCACTGCACAGAGAGAAAAGCGACTCCCTACGTGGGAACGCATGACTCCTGGGCGTGGCTAATGGCTTGGCTCTGCTTTCTGGGGAAATCTGAGCTAGGACCTCAGGCTTACTCTCTTTCAGGCACTCATTAAATCCTTACGCAATCTTATCAGGTGCGTATTTTTGGAATCCACACTTGATAGATAAGGAAACTGAGATACAGAAGGGTTTGATAAAAGTTGCTCAAAGTCTCACAGTTAATAAGTGGCACTCTGGCCAGGTGTGGTGGCTCACGCCTGTAATCCCAGCACTTTGGGAGGCCGAGGTGGGCGGATCACGAGGTCAGGAGTTCGAGACCAGCCTGGCCAACATAGTGAAACCCCGTCTCTACTAAAAATACAAAAATTAGGCCAGGAGCGATGGCTCATGCCTGTAATCCCAGCACTTTGGGAGGCTGAGGTGGGTGGACAGGAGTTTGAGACCAACCTGGCCAACATAGTGAAACCCTGTCTCTACTAAAAGTACAAAAAATTAGCCAGGCGTGGTGGCAGGCACCTGTAATCCCAGCTAGTCGGGAGGCTGAGGCAGGAGAATCGCTTGAACCCGGGAGGCAGAGGTTGCAGTGAGCTGAGATCGCGCCATTGTACCACTCCAGCCTGGGCGACAGTGTGAGACTCCGTCTCAAAAAAAAAAAAAATTGCTGGGTGTGGTGGCATGCCTGTAATCCCAGCTGCTTGGGAGACTGAGGCAGAAGAATTGCTTGAACCTGGGAGGCGGAGGTTGCAGTGAGCCGAGATCACACCACTGCACTCCAGCCTGGGAAACAGCAAGACTCCTCAAAATAAATAAATAAATAAATAAATAAAAATAAAGTGGCACTCTGAGGTTCAAACTCAGGCAGTCCAGCTTTCCACTAATTTTCATGGTAGGGTAGAATGACTAGTACCATGCTGGAAGTTGAGACATCTCTGGGTTCGAATCCCAGTGACGACACCAATATCTTGGAGGGGTCTTGGGACAAGTTTCGTCTGTACTGTAGGGCCATTTCCTCTTATAAAATGCTCGAACTCTATTATCACGAATGCTTCTAAGTTACTTGATTCTTCTGGGCATTCCAGGGGTTCAGGGTGGGTGAGGTACAGGGTGGTACACATATGAATAAGCCATAGTTCCCCACTAACACTGCAGCCGTCTCCGCAAGCGACAGCCATAAAGGCTGCATTCTTCACCTACCTGAGCAATTATGGGTTTGGAGGTTTTAAAATAATGATTCCAGCATGTGCTTTGTATAAATAAAGGTTGGGGCAGGGGGAGATGAGGGGAATGTAGGCCTGGCTCGTTTGCACAGCTAAAAATAGAAACGTGAAAGTCCTATAATGATGAGGCAGAAACTTAAAACAAATTTCTTGGAAAATTTCATCCCCACCCCACATTGCCCAGGTATTTCCCCCTTTTCGCCTTGTGCAGAAGGAGCAGGGGAAATTGGGGTGAGGGGTGGGTATCACAACACACACTTCCTTCCTGGCGCTGAGAAGGAGGGGCTGAGGAGACCAAACTGGGAACAGAACGTCTGTTCAGGAGCCTGATGCAGGCTGACACGGGCCTTTGAGCTCCCTGAGTGGCATTTACAGCCACAGATATGGAAAAGAAAATAAATCTCCCAGACTCGGCATCTTGCTTTAATTAATACCATAATCAAGTTTCTGGCCTTGTGGAATGGAAGGATTTCAACACTCAAGGCCCCTCTGGCAGCCCAGCAAGAAGTGGGCCCCCTGGCCAGGCAGCCCCCAGGGTAATGGGCTGGCCAGGCAGGGCCAGGAGATCAGGGAGGGTGTGCTCAGGGATCCTGGACAGAACAGAGAGAGATGGGCTCCAAGTGTGAGGCAGGGGGCTCAGGAGGGAAGAAGGAGGGAAGAGGGAAGCCTCTATGGAAGGTCCTGATCTCTTGTGTTTATTGTGCATTTATTATGTCCTGAGCTTTCACCTTTATTTTTCCATTCAATCCCTACAGAAGAATTGGAGTTGTACTCCTCATTTTCTGGATCAGGAAACAGACCCAGAGAAATGGTGTGATTTTCCCAGAATCACACAGCTAGAAGGTGGTGGAGCTGGGATCTGAACCTAGGCTCCATGAGTCAAGAGAGGCAGAGGATGGTGAACCAGCCCACTGAAGGATGGAGGACTGGTGCCTTCCATGTCTCCCCATGGCCTGGGTGGGAGGTAGGGAGGGCGTCCCTCTCAATCAGGATCACCCACTGTCTCTGTTTTAGCTGACAGAAGTCTTCCAAGGAGGGGCTGGGTGCGGTGGCTCACGCCTGTAATCCTAGCACTTTGGGAGGCTGAGGCGGGTAGATCACTTGAGGTCAGGAGTTCAAGACCAGTATGGCCAACATGGTGAAACGCTGTATCTACTAAAAATACAAAAATTAGCTGGGCGTGATGGTGGGCGCCTATAATCCTAGCTACTGGGGAGGCTGAGGCAGGAGAATCGCTTAGAACCCAGGAGGTGGAGGTTGCAGTGAGCCGAGATTGCACCACTGCACTCCAGCCTGAGCTATAGAGCAAGCCTCTGTATTTAAAAAAAAAAAAAAAAAAGAAGTCTTCCAAGAAGGATTTGGGGGTTGAGAGGCGATGGCCATATTTTAAAAGTGGCCTCAAAAGGAGAGAAGTGGTAGGTGCTGAGGAAGGTGGAGGAATGAGTGTGTGGAGCCCAGGTTGGTTCTCCAGCAAGTTCCCAGCCCTCCTAGGGGCTAGACGGAATGGATACCCAGGGGTGCCTCCAATACACAGTCTCCACAGCACCACGAACCAAGAGCACAAAGAAGGAACCACAGTCCTGGCTGGCTGGGCTTCTGGTCCCCTGGGTGCTGAGCCAGGGTTGGGGCCAGGGCCTGATTTCTGCCATTCCCTCTCCCACAGGAAGGCCCTTTTTGGACAGCCTCCCTGGCCTACATGCCTGGCTCTGTTTGGAGGCTCCACCGAGTACATAAACATAGGAAGTCATCAAATCATGATCTGGCCCCATACCTCTGTCTCTCCTCTCCCCTCTCACACTCAATGCTCCAACTAAGCCGGTGTGCACGTGGGCTCCTGAGGGCCTGGGTTTGTGTGCTCATGCTTTTCCACACCCACTGCCCAGAAGGGTGGTTTCCCTATCACAGACGCTAAAGTCCTCTCCACCCCTCACTGGCTGGCCCAAAAGCTACCTCCTCCAGGAGGCCTCCCACGAGCATCTCAGCCAGAAGTAATTCTCCTACGTTTGAGCACCCACAACATCCTTCTGCCTTTGAGCACCCATCTCCCCCTTTCTCATGACCAGGGTACTTTTCATCTTGCACGGAGTCACTCATTCATTTGAAACACTCATGGGTGCTTGCTTCATTTCTGGCATATTATTTTGTCTGTGACATACCTCTAAGTTCCTCGAAAGCAGAAGCTGGTTGCAGTTATGATAACAATATTTCCCTTTGTTGAGTGATGACTCCGTTACCAGCACGTAAGCATTTTATGTGGATCTTTTAATCTTCACAAAACCCTATAAGGTTCATGTTCATCCTCCATATTTTATAGATGAAGGAACTGAGGCAAAAGAGGTTAAGCAAATTGTCCAAAGGCTAGTAAGTGGTAAAGCCGGAACTCAACCCAGTCAGTCTGATACCAGAGTCTAAACTTGTAACAACTAGTTTAATGTCTGTAGAACTTGTGGAAGTGCCTGCATAGTGCCTGGCCAGTAGAAACAGATTTATTTATTTATTATTATTTTTTTTGAGATGGAGTCTTGCTCTGTTGCTCAGGCTGGAGTGCAGTGGCACAATCTTGGCTTACTGCAACCTCCACCTCTTGAGTTCAAGCGATTCTCCAGTCTCAGCCTCCCAAGTAGCTGGGATTACAGGCATGTACCACTACGTCTGGCTAAATTTTGTATTTTTAGTAGAGACAGGGTTTCACCATGTTGGCTAGGCTGGTCTCGAACTCCTGACTTCAAGTGATCTGCCCACCTCAGCCTCCCAGAGTGCTGGGATTAAAGGCGTGAGCCACCACGCCAGACTAGAAACAGATTCTTAATGTTGCTTGAATGCAAACTCCTCACAGGGCCCCATATTGGACTTTGTATTTGCTTATTTCCAAAATTTGTTGGTTGAATCAATGAAAAAATGGCTAATGGAACGAACTCATGGTTAAGTTTTGCAAGCTTTTCTAGTTATTTACTGCTGCATAACAAACCACTCAAACCAAGTGGCTTCAAATAACTGTATTATCTCATGATAATGAGATTGGTTCTGTAGATTGACATGGCTCAGCCAGGTGGTTCTTGCCTGAGGCCTCTCCTGGGGTTACAGTCAGGTGGCAACTAGAGCTGGAGCCACCTGGTGGCTCACCTGGACATGACGTCCAAGACGGTTTCTTCCCTCCTGCATCTGGCACCTCAGCTGGGTGGCTAGAACAGCTGGAGGCTGGTTGGCATCTCTCTTGCCACATGTACTCTCCCTGTGGCTAGTTGAGATTCCTTACAGCATGGTGGACTCAAGCTAGTTGGAATTCTTCCATGGTGTCTGGTTTTACCCAAGGCAGGCATTCCAAGAGGCCCTGGCCAAAACCTTGGAAGTCATATGACCTAGTCTCTAAAGTCACATGCCATCCTTTTGTTGCATTGAGTACTTGGAGGCGTGGTTCATTGGTTTGGGGAGAGGACATATTTAGAGACTAGTTACTATGGGAGTAGCATTGAATCGTGAAGGTCCCAAGGTTTCTGTTACTCTGGCGTGACTGTGAATCAGGATCTAATCAAGAACTGAGGGTTGAGTGTTGATGTGAGGGTAAACTTCTAAATGAGGAGAGCTGACACCCGTAATGTCTCAGCCTCTCCCAAAGAACAGAAGTTTGCCTAAATCGGGGCGCTGGAAATTTTGCTTCCTATTCCTTCCAGACCCAAATCCTCTAAATCCAAGCCAAATGGAAAAGCCTTTCTTGAGCACCTACTATGTGCCCTGCCCTGGGATTATTATTTTTAAATAATCCCTAATGCTTTTGAGTGTTTGTGCCTGACATTCTTCTAAGTGCTTACCCATATTGTATGTAATTGTCATAACCATTCTATTTGTTAGGTACTTTCGTTATTCCCATTTTACGGGTGAGAAAAACAAGTCACAGAGACATTAAGCAACTTGCCTAAGCTCCACCTAAGCCAGTCTGCACGTGGGCTCCTGGAGGGCCTGGGTTTGCATGCCAACTATCCCCTTCCTCAGCACCTACCACTTCTCTCCTTCTAGGTCCACTTTTAAAATCTGGCCATCAACTCTCAATCCCCCCAAATCCTCCTTGGACGGCTTCTGTTGGCTAAAACAGAGAAGGTGGGTGATCCTGATTGGATCACCATTTCCTACCTCCCACTCAAGCCTTCGGGAGAGGTTAAGTAACTTGCCTATTGATCGAATTGGCTACTGAGGCTTGTGCCTTCGTCACGTAGTTTTCGTGCCTTGGTTTTCAGCTCCATCAAGTCCTTTAAGGACTTCTCTGCATTGGTTATTCTAGTTAGCCATTTGTCTAATTTTTTTTCAAGGTTTTTAACTTCTTTGCCATGGGTTCGAACTTCCTCCTTTAGTTCGGAGTAGTTTGATCGTCTGAAGCCTTCTTCTCTCAACTCGTCAAAGATATACCCATGGAATACTATGCAGCCATAAAAAATGATGAGTTCATGTCCTTTGTAGGGACATGGATGAAGCTGGAAACCATCATTCTCAGCAAACTATCATAAGGACAAAAAACCAAACACCGCATGTTCTCACTCATAGGTGGGAATTGAACAATGAGAACACATGGACACAGGAAGGGGAACATCACATACCGGGGCCTGTTGTGGGGTGGGGGGAGGGGGGAGGGATAGCATTAAGAGATATACCTAATGTTAAATGATGAGTTAATGGGTGCAGCACACCAACATGGCACATGTATACATATGTAACTAACCTGCACGTTATGCACATGTACCCTAAAACTTAAAGTATAATAAAAAAAAGAAAGAAAATAAATCTGAAAACAAGCCAAAAAAAAAAAAAAAAGTAACTTGCCTAAGCTCCTCTATCTGATTGCTTAAGTTCATGTAATTAGCAAACAAAGTTCAAATACCTGAGGATTTGAACTCAGGTATTTCTGACTCCAGAGCCCATGTTCTTTACCCCTTGCCACCCTGAGTCTCTGTGAGAGACCTGAGCCAAAAGACATTGTTTCTGCCTTCCAGGAAATTGAGTCTAGTAAAGAAAATAAGACTCTTGTCTAAGAGTCTTAGACATCTGTTTAGGAAGCAATTCTGTTATTTTTAAATGGTCAGTGGAAAGGTATCTACCTCTCTGTAATAATGGTAGGGTGTAAATTTCATTTCACCAGAAATTCATTTCATTTCATTTGAATTTCTCCTCAATTACCCATCAGAATCAAGAGGAAATGTTTGACATGAGATCAGAATGGAAAAACCTCTATCTAATTGCACAAAAGCGGGTCCCTAGTTATGTCAGTTAGCATTTGCTGCATAATCAACCACACAGAAATATAGTGGCTTGAAACAGGAAGGTATTTACTCAGGATTCTATGGTTTGGCAATTTGGGATGGGATCAGCTGGGCTGTTCTTCTCTTAGTCTCGGCTGAGCTCTTTTATGTGTCCACAGTCAGCTGACAGACAACGATCTCACATTTAGTACGTGGTTGGCTGCTTCCTGGGGTGACTGGGCTATGTCTCTTACCATCAGTAGGTTACCAAGTGCTCTTCCGCATGAGTATGGTCACAGGGCTCCCAGGAGTAGCAAAAGGAGGCAATGCCTTTGCTTGTGGCATATTTGCTTATGTCCCATTGGCCAAAGAAAGTCATGTGGTCAAGCCCAGTTTCCAAAAGTAAAGAGATAGACTCAACCTCTTGATGGAAGGGGTTGCAAAGTCATGTTGAGAAGGGGCATGAGTATAGGGATGGGAGGAATCTGGCTTACTTCTGCACTCTATCACATTAATTTCCCTGAAGTCAAAAGACACCTGTGGCAAGCAGAATAATGGCACCCCAAAGATGTCAGCATTCTAGTCCTGTAACCTGTGAACACATTACCTTACGCAGCAAAAGGGACTTTGCAGATGTAATGAAGTCAAGGATCTTTTGATGGGGAGATTCTCCTGGACTATCTGGGTGTATTCAATGTAATCGCAGGGGTTGTTAAAGGGAAAGAGGTAGCAGGAGAGTCCCAATCAACGGGGAGAGGTGGCAATGGAAGCAGAGGTCAAAGTGATGCCACTGCTGGCTTTGAAGAGAGAAGACAGCCATGAGCCATGGAATGCAGGCAGCCTCTGGAAGCTGGAAGAAGCAAGGAACAAGTTCTTCCCTGGAGCCTCCAGAAGGAGCACAGCCCTGCTCACACCTTGATTTTAGTCCAGTGACACTTCTGACCTCCAGAATGGTAAGGTAAAAAATTGGTGTTGTTTATGCCACTATGTTTGTGGTAATTTGCTACAGCATCAATAGGATGTAAATACAACACCTTCAGCCATGTGACCTTTTCTTAAGACCAGTAATAACCTGCTTTGTGATTACTCAAAAGCAGGCAATCACATCTCTTTTATTAGAAGGAACAAAGATAAGGGCTTTTAAATGCCCACTCCCGAAAGTCCTCAAACCCTAGAACATCAACGCTCAGTGGGAAGGCCCACTGGGAATACTGTCTTCTTAAAATCAATTTGAGAGGAAATTGGAAGAAGTATTTTGACAACACTGCAGACAAAACCATGATTAGAATGAGTAGAGTTGAATGAACGTTGTAAGAAAGGTATCGTATTATGTTTATGAGCTGCTTTCCTTAAAGATCTTGATCTTTTAAGGCTACTTAACTTTTAAATATTTATTTAACCATTTTAAGAGCAATTTTAATTTTTTTCAAAAGAATATAATGGAGTATAAAAGGTTCAGACGATTACCAAGTTTCCATTGGTCCCCTGCTGCCAGCATATCTTGATTGCCGTCAAAATCCCTAAGAGGAAATAAGAAGCTTCTTTCTCAATAATGCTGAATCAATAGTGACAGCCACGTCACACTCAATAACAGAGAACAAAGTAGGATGGCCCATAATCTTGAAGCAGAGTGCATGGAAGTGCCCCTGTCACCAGTGAGGAGGCACTGGTAAATTCAGCAGTGAGACATTGAGGGGGACTCTCTCTAGCGGGAATGAATACCAGCCTGTCCCCTTTGGTCTGACTTCTTACTGATGTACCCCAATTTCTCTGGTTAAGACTTCAGCCAGCTTAGCTGGGCATGGTGGCTCACACCTGTAATCCCAGCACTTTGGGAGGCCGAGGTGGGTGGATCACTTGAGGCCAGGAGTTCGAGACCAGCCTGGCCAACATGGCGAAACCCTGTCTCTATTAAAAATACAAAAATTAGCTAGGCATGGTGGCGGGCACCTGTAATCCCAGCTACTTGGGAGGCTGAGGCAGGAGAATCCCTTGAACCCAGGAGGCAGAGGGTGCAGTGAGCCGAGATCACACCACTGTACTCCAGCCTGGGTAACAGAGGAAACCTCCATCTAAAAAAGAAAAAAAAAAAAAAAGACTTCAGCCAGCAGATCAGAACGCAGAAAACGCATTTGCCTTAGTAGTGAGTCGACAGAATAGGCTTTCCAAGCTGGAAGCAATTTCAAAGAGCAAAGGCGCAGCCTCTCCTCTCATTTACAGATGGGGAAACTGAAGCCCAGAGAGAAGTAATTTGTCTGAGGTCACCCAGCAAGGTGGTGACAACACAGGAACTGGAACTCATATTTCTTCACTCTCAAGACAGACTCTGGGCTGCCCCTTAAGGATAAAAGTAGAGAAGGAAGGGGAGAAAAAGGTAGACATGAAGGAGAAAGAAAAGGATAAGGGAGAAAAAAGAAAGGACAGAGAGAAAAAAATGAACAATCAGAGTAAAGGTAGCAAGCATTCTCTAACTCCTGACCTCGAGTGATCCTCCTGCCTCAACCTCCCAAAGTGCTGGGACTACAGGCATGAGCCACTGAGCGGGGCCTCAACCAGCGTTCTCTAGAGCGGTGGATCCCAAATGCCATCTGAGGACCAGCAACAGCAGCAGCATCCGGTAAGATCCAAGAAAAGAACGTATTTCCTAAAATAGAATGCTGAGGAAAACAAGAGGCAAGCTTAAAAATAATGGAAAGTAATTTTATAATAAAATACAACGATGGGGTACTAATACCTAGCTCATGTTTATTGTAAGGACTGAGCAAGAGTAAGTATGTAGATATGCCAGTTTGTAAACTATAAATCCTGATGGAAGGCATCTAGCTGGTTACTACTCAGGCAGGTTACTTCTCCTCTCTGGGCCTCTGTTTCCTCAGCTGCAAAATGAGAGGGTTGAATCAAAGGAGGAACAGCGTTCTTTGAGTAGCTGGTGTTGGGCAAGAACTGAAATTGTTGGGACCAAAGAGAAAGAAAACTGTGTTTCTGTTCAAGAAACTTGGCCGGGTGCGGTGGCTCACACCTATAATTCCAGCACTTTGGGAGCCCGAGGTGGGTGGATCACCTGAGGTCAGGAGTTCAAGACCAGCCTGGCCAACATGGCAAAATCCCGTCTCTACTAAAAATACAAAAATTAGCTGGGTGTGGTGGTTCGTGCCTGTAATCCCAGCTACTCTGGAGGCTGAGGCAGGAGAATCACTTGAATCTGGGAGTTGGGGGTTGCAATGAGCCAAGATCGTGCCACTACACTCCAGCCTGGGTGACAGAGCAAGACTCCATCTCAAAAACAAAAAACTCCCTCAGTCCATTTTCCCCATCACATTTGCTGCCATCTACTCAAGCTAACTGCAGTGGAAGATTGATCCAGACAACTAGAGTGACAAACCACTTTTGCCTTGATTGTCTAGATGCTGTTGAGTGTGACACAGCTGGGTCATCCCAGTTCTGCCCCGCCCGCAGTGCCCTGCCTGCTGGGACAGGCCAAGGCCCCTGATTCACAAGACAGCACCTTCTGCCCAGCTGCTCAGCAGCTTTGGGCCAGTAGGACCAGACTGGGAAGGCAAACTCGCAAATTCCATTTCTGGCTCATCAGCGACTCATTTTCAGAACTCACCCTCTGGGGAGCTTGTTAAAAGGCTCTTGGCATCCCCAGGAGGGGGGCTCAATTGGCCTTTATGAATGAACTGCTCCAGAGAAATCAATAAGCATGTCATTCAGGTCAAGTAAACAAACGCGTTTTCTCCTTGTGGCCTAGAGCAGGGCAGTGAGCCTCCCCGTGGGCAGGGGGCTTCTGAGAAGCCGCTTTGTCTGAGCCCAGCCCTGGCTGCAGTTCAGCATCCCCAGTAGGGCCCTGGCTCCCTTTGAACTCCTGGCAGACCCTGCCCTACCTCCTGGTCCCCAGCCCTTTTCTTGAGAGGCCAGTTCCCAAAGTAGAAGCAGCTTCTCTGATATTTTATGATTGGGAAAGATCCTACAGAAAATCCTTTCTTGACTTCTGCACCACTACCTTTTCTCTTCCTCATTCATTGATTCAGAGGACATTGATTAAACACCTACTATGTGCCAGTCACATATGTCCTAAGGGCAGATACTCAATGATGCATAAGACCTGGGCTCTTGTCCTCAAGGGACTCACGCTGTACAGTGGTTCCTCCTGCCCCAGGATCACTGGAGAAGCTTTGAAAACACACAAATCCCCAAACCATCCACACACGTGTGACATTGGACGTCCACTCATGCCCATTCACCTTCTCTCATACTCACCTTCGATTGTGTTATTATCAAATTTTTATATTTCAAAATCTGATTTTTTTTTTGAGATGGAGTCTCTCTCTGTCGCCCAGGCTGGAGTGCAGTGGCGCGGTCTCGGCTCACTGCAACCTCAGCATCTTGGGTTCAAGCGATTCTCCTGCCTCAGCCTCCAGAGTAGCTGGGATTACAGGCATGCACCACCATGCCTGGCTAATTTTTGTATTTTTGGTAGAGATGGGGTTTCGCCATGTTGGCCAGGCTGGTCTTGAACTCCTGACCTCAGGTGATCCTCCTGCCTCGGCCTCCCAAAGTGCTGGGATTACGGGCGTGAGCCACTGCACCCAGCCTCAAAACTTGATCTTAAAAAAAAATGTAAAAGGTAGACTTAAAGAAAAACCTCACAAACTTTACTTCTTACAGACACAACATACTCAAAATGTTGCGTTTATAGGTTAATGGAGTCATGGTGACACTGAAAATTCTTCCTGTGTTGGCATCTGATAGAGGATTTGAAACCGAATGTTGAACTCATGTTAGGAAAGTGAAGCAGCAGGTTCTCTGGAGAGAGATGGTCTCTGCATAGCAGAAATGGAGTTCCCCCAAGGGAAGCGAGTCTGGCTGCTGGGGCGCTGGCTTCCTCACTCAGACACCAGAGAGGGAGCTTTCTTCCACATTGTCATCTGAAGATTTCTCATTATTAGACTCTCTCAGCGCACCCAGAATGGGACATGGTGGGTCTGCAGAAAAGGAAACAGTGTTTCCAGATCCTTCTAGACACATGCTTAGTGCATTAAAGGAAAATCATTCACAGTCTAAATGGGTTAAAAGTACTTCTGCAATATAAATGCAGTTTTAACAGTTTTAAAGCTAAGAAATATGTTCATTTTTCTTCTCAAGGCATATTAAAATTAAATTTAAAAAGTCAATTCTGGACAATCAGACTTATTGTAATAAAAAGACTATCAGGAATTTATTACCTCACACAGTGAGACACAACATGAGAGTCAGAGAGAAAATCTCGACAGTCTTTGGTTTGGTTCCTGGTTCCAAGTGTTCTGAGGCCCAGTCATATTTCCGCTGAGTTTCGTAAGACACTCATATATATTAATGTTTAAAATTGCCCTTTTTGGCTGAGCAAGTTTAAATTGGTTTGCTGTGGCTACTTGCAACTAAAAAGAGCCCTAACTAGCACAGACCTGAAAGAATTCTGAAACGCTTTCTAAGAGTCAGTTGGGCTGCTTTTGGCTGCAAGTAAGTGAATTAAAATTTAATTCACTTAGGAGGTTTCCTACTCCTTCTCTCATTTAACAGGAAGTCTGCAGGTTGATTATACAAGACACAATTATATCCTCAGAGAACCAGGGGCTTTCCAATTATGGGCTTTTGTTCTCAGGCTTGTTCTCTTGTGGTCACAAGATGGCTGCCACAGCAACAGTCCTCCCACATCCTCTGTGAGCAGGAGGGATATCTTCTTCTCACCTCACACATCCTCTATGAGCAGGAAGGGTGTCTCCTCCTCACCTATCTTTTCTTTTTTTTAAACCAGAGAGAAAAACTTTTCCCAGAAGTCATTTCAGCCAACTTCCTCCCAGCTCCCACTGGCCAGAATTGGGTCACGTGACCATCTATAGCTGCAAGAGAGGCTGGGAAAGTGACCAGCTGCCATTTTCAGCCTCTGTGGTAGAGGCAGGTTGGCTGCACACAGGCAACAAATGGTGCCTGCCACACTGTTACTTCTCAATCACTGCTGCAGAGTAAGAGGAAGATAGATACTGCCCAAATGACAGTCTTCATGAATAACACATTTATCCAAGGAAAATATTCCACCTAACATGGTTGCCTAGGCATACCTGGTGGTGGTGTACTTGGGGCTACACATGGGCTGTCTCTACTGTGTAGTGAGATACTGGTTTTGAACTGTTGGCTGGGAGGTTTTGGTTTCTGGTGTTTTCTTCCTCTCCTTGACCCTTCCCTTCAGTTGGCTGGGCTTTTCAGTTCATTGACTCAGGGAAGGGGAAATGCAGAGAGAAAACGAAAAAATTCTTGGCTTCGAGTTTCAAAAACAGACTAGAAATGACTCCCAGTGATGGGGGAAAAGGAGAGAGACAGAGGGAGAGCGGCTGGCAGGGAAGAGGACAAGGAGTGGGCCCTGGAGAGATCACGTGGATGTGAGAGGAGTCAAGTCCACCTTGTGGCAGCCTCCACTCCCAAAGGAACTGTCTGCAGCAGAACTCAGAAAGCCGAGTGGAGCTGAGCTCGTGCCTACCGATGACCCAGTCTCTGTGAGCGCACATGTGGGTCTTCCCATTCATGGCAGCAGAAGCATTGCCCACTGACCAGCCACCTGGCATGGTGCTTTCTGTGTCCTTGGGGACAGTTCCCTCCCTCCCTCCCTCCCTCTCTCCCTCCCTCCCTCTCTCCCTCCCTCCCGCCCTTCCATCCTTCCTTCCGTCCTTCCTTCCATCTTTCCTTCTGTCCTTCCTTTTCCTTTCTTCTCTTTCTTTCTTTGTCTCTCTCCCTTCCCTTCCCTTCCCTCCTTCCTTCCTTCTCTCTTTCTCTCTTCCTTTCTTCTTTCTTTTCATCTGGCTCTGTCACCCAGGCTACAGTGCAGTGGTGCAATTTCTGCTCACTGCAACCTCCACCTCCCAGGCCCAAGCAATCCTCCCACCTCAGCCTCCCTAATAACTGGGACTACAGGCATGTGCCACCATGCCCGGCTAATTTTTTAATTTTTTGGAGAGATGGGGTTTCACCATTTGCCCAGGCTGGTCTTGAACTCCTGGGCTCAAGTAATCTGCCTGCCTCGACCTCTCAAAGTGCTGGGATTACAGGCGTGAGCCACCGTGCCTGGTGGAGACAGTCTCTTTTTACATCCCTGGACACTCAGATCCCCAGGCATGGGGTAGAGCTAGGGCTTAGTGGAGGCAGGAGCAAGGTGAAAGGCAAGCCCCAGCCACTGTCCCTGTCCCCAGACTTGGTTGGAACTGAACAGAACCAGCTTCTGATGAGCCGCTAAGCTGGGAGCATGGAAACTCCTGATCTGATGACAGACTGGGAGGAGTGCTGGTGGCACCCACTGGCATGGCTCTAGCAAGGGGGTCATACACTTCAGTTGGCTGAAGTGACGTCTGACGTGGTTCAGTTTAGCATAGACCCAGAGTAGGGTGAACCAAAGACAAGTCCCATCACCTGAACCCATTTCACACCTTATCAGTCCATGCCCCAATCATAGCCCTGCAGCTGGACTCTACACCAGGATGCCTGGTGCAACCCTCCCACACCGCGGGTGCCTCAGCACACTTCTCTCCGAGGACCACTGCTCGGATAGGCTAATCCATGCATGCCTGTAGCGTGGGCTTTTGTTAGGAGCTGAAAGCACTTATTCATCTGTTGTAGCATAGGATCCCCGTTCTAGTTTGACGATAGGAAAACTGAGGCCCACTGCAGTTACTCATTGAATTCTTGTGGTGTCTCAGCTCTGCACTAATGTCATTCTCGTATTACTTTGTTTGACTCTTTCAGGAATCCCATGAGTCTCTGCCTGACTCCATTTTATACGTGGAGCAATGAAGGCTCAGAGAGTTTCACGAACTCTCCCAAGGCCACACAGCTGAGTGGCAGAGCTGGATTCAAACCCAGGCCCTCTGACTCCTGCCTGTTTTGCCAGTCTCCCAGTTAAATGACTTGTCCAAGGTCACACTGTCACTGAGGAGTGAGCTGAGACCTAATCCCATGACTCTGAGCCCATCCCTAGCGTTCCACGTGGCCTTTGCTCTCACTTGCAAAGATGCCAAATGGGAGTGGAGCAGGGAGCGGAGAGGAGCGAAGATGGCTGCGTGGAGGGCTCCCTCAGTCCTCTCCCTCAGACCGCAGCCTAGGTGGCCAGAGGCCGCACGTGGCCCTCTCCTCGCCCCCCAATTCCTGCTCAGCTGACCTGGGAGAAGGGCTCCCACCGCAAACACCCCACTGTTTACTTGCCCCTGTAGAGGGTGAAAGGCGTCAGGGGCTGGAGGGGAGACAGCCGTGCCAGCCATCACCTGGAATACATTACGGCAGCTGTGACTAATTAAACTTTGATTTCCTCAAATTTCGATCTTCTTGGAAATTCCTTCTGAGCCCGATGGTATTCAAGGCTGTGGCAGAAAGTAAATACCAGGCGAGCCATGCCACGGGGCCTCCAGGTGGCCCGTTCCCCACCTCGTTCTCCCGCTTTCTCTCTGCCTCCGTCTGTGTTGCTCCCCGAGGTCTCAGAAGAGTCCCCTTAGAGGATCTCCAAACCACAGCCCCCAGAAGCCGATTTGGCATTTCCACCTGGGTGAAAAAATGCTCCTTCTGTCCTCCTGGGAGATGGTGGGGATGTGGTAGTGGGGGATCATATCCTCTACCCACCATGGGATGCCTGGAGGAGTGAAAACAGCTGTCTGGGTGGCCTGTGTCCTGGGGTTGCCACCCATAGCTTGCCCTGGGGTCATCTCAGGCTGTCCAGTGTCCTAAGCCAGCCAGCCAAGCAGTGAAACCCAGAGAGAAGACAGCTGGAGCCAGAGGGCAGGAACGTGGCTCACAAGAGGCCCAGCCAAGGGGCCAGATGGTGTGTGGGAACCTGGGTTCTGTGAGGTGCCCACGCTGCCTCTTGTCTGTTCACGAGGGCAGGCTGAAGCTGATGGCCACCATTCACTGAGCATCTATTATGTGCCACGTCCCATGCTGAGTCATTTATGTACTTTCTCTCTAGTCTTCATGGCAGTCCTGGAGGAGAGACAGTAGGACCTTACTTTACAGAGGAGGTCCCTGAGGTCAGAGGAGGGGTTAAGTCACTGGCTGAAAGCCACACAGTGAAGCTGAGAGTCAGATCTGGGTCTGTTTGAAGCCAGCGCCTACATTCTTCCTGCCACCTCACCAGGACTTTACATCTGGAAAGTGCTTTGCATCTTCTACCAAGGTGGGGCTTTGGGTGGAATGGAAGGAATGGCGTACCATTTCTCTGGACATCTTGATTTCGTTCCATTCTTTCTTCTTTCTCAAAGTTAAAGAGATTTTAAGTTTTTCTTTCTCAATGTAAAGGCATCAACAATACTTGTTTAGTATAGAAAAATTGGAACACACAATAAGTGAAAGATGAAAACAAACCAACCAGAAACCACATCTGTTCTCATTCTGGTGCATGTTCTTCCAGATTGTGTGTGTGTGTGTGTGTGTGTATGTGTGTTTCTTTCTGTCCATTTGAAAACGTTCTTGCAGCGTGTGCCATGGAGAGACTGCAATGCTATGGGAGAAACAAGAGAGGTGCAGTGCTGCCTGCGGACTCTCATCTGACACTGACACTGCCTTGGTTGGGTCCCACCCTGCCACTTATTAAATGTGACCTTGGGCCGGGCACGGTGGCTCATGCCTGTAATCCCAGCACTTTGAGAGGCCAAGGTGGGCGGATCACTTAAGGTCAGGAGTTCGAGACCAGCTTGGCCAACATGGTGAAACCCCATCTCTACCAAAAAAAAAAAAAAAAATTAGCTAGGTGTGGTGGTGCATGCCTGTAATCCTAGCTGTTTGGGAGGCTGAGGTGGGAGGATTGCTTGAAACTGGGAGGTGGAGGTTGCAGTGAGCCGAGATCATGCCACTGCACTCCAGCCTGGGTGACACAGCAAAACTCCATCTCAAAAAAAAAAAAAAGAAAAAAGAAAAAGTGACCTTGGTCAATGTCTTCATCCCATGTGGCTCAGTTTCTCCATTTGCCAAATGGAATGATAGCAGTGTCTACCTCATAGGGTTGTCAAGAAGATTCAATGAAATAATGCTTGGAAAATATTTAGCACCATGCCTGACATGGTTAGCACTCAGCAAATGTCAGCTGTTAATATTTGTGCCAGGATGCGATGCAAAAATAGACTGGACTCTGATTGCATGGAAACCTTAGGCAGAGGGAGAAAGCCACGAATCAAATAATCACACAAGCAAGTGTCAAGTTGTCTCCCAAGTGCCACAGTGGTGAGTGAGGGCAGTGGAGCTATGAGAATCTGTACTGGGGAGGGACATCACTCTAGGCAGAAAAATCCTGGAAGGCTTCCCTGTGGAGGTAACACTAGAACCAAGACTTGCAGGTTGTGGAGGAGTGTGCTAGGCCAGGTGGAGAGGGAAGAGCATTCCAGGCAGAGGGAACAGCATGTGCAAAGGTCTGTGGGTGGGCACCATGGACAGCACAGGGATCTGAAGGAAGGCTTGTGTGACTGGAGTGGAGAGAGAGGGGAAGCAGGGCTAGAAATAAGAATGGAGAGGCTGGCAGGGGCTGGACCCTGAGGGTCTCATAGGTGCTGCTTGAGAAACTTTGCAGTTATCCTAAGAGCAATGGAGAGCCATTGAGGGAATAAAGCAGGGGAGTGTAACATGATCCTCTTGGATTTTAAAAAGATCTCTTTGGTTGCCTCTAACAGGGACGAAATTGGCAGGGGAGGTCCAAGCAGAGATGAGGACATTCCTGTCCTTGAACCCTTCCCTGGGCTTTGCACTTTAGAGGGCCCTGCTCTGGCTCTCCTTGGCTCATGCCTCTCCCCATGGAAAGAAGAGTCTATGGGCTAAGGGCATTTGCCTCTTGGGGCCTCTACCCACAACCCCTCTTCCTTCAGGAGCCTCATCCTCATTCCGATTCCCCTAGGGGAGGATCTGCTTCTGGGGTGTAGACCCCTGGGTCTGAGGGTGGTAAAGAAGTTGTCATTTGCAAGAATGTGGCTGGAGCTTGAAAGTGCAGGCTGTGGTGTCCACACCCTACCCTTAAGAGTGATGGAGCAGGAATAGCAAGAGAAAGAGGAGGGCAGGGGCTGCCTTGGTAGGGTGACAGAGCAAAACTCCATCTCAAAAGAAAAAAAAAAAGTGACCTTGGTCAATGTCTTCATCCCATGTGGCTCAGTTGGGGGCCCAACACGCATGTTGGGGGCAGGTCTGTATGGGGAAACCCACAGTTGCCACTATTTAGGAGAGAGGTGGTCAACTCGAGAGGTGTTCAGGAGGGGAAACCTCTGGGAATCAGCAAAGGATGGGAGATGGAGATGGGGCTCAGGCGTGGGCTTCTGCCTGCTGACCCGGGGGTGCTGAGAGACCCCGTAGAGAAGACTGGCTTGGATGAAGGGTAGATTCTGAGTTGGTTTTGCACTTGTTGAGACTGAGGATCTCTTGGGACATTTAAAAGATGTCAGACAATTCTGTCTCAATCTACACAGACACACACACACACACACACACACACACACACACATGCACAGAACTTACACAAAACCAAAAGTCATTCCATTTTCTGCCAGGTTTTCCTAGGATAATGTGTTGGAGGGCTCTGAACCCCAGAAGCTTCACACCTAGAGCTCTTCAGATCTACCCTTGGTCATTGACATCCCAGCATGAATCAGTGACTCAGTCCTTCCAGGTTGGTTCCCTGCCTGAAGGCAGTTTCTATTGGGGTAAGCTGGGAACGTGGTATCCAACATGCCCCATCATTGAGAAGCCCCTCATGCAGGGAGGGGGACCACCCTGGCTCATCTTGACATCCCGTTCCCCATGAGCAGAGAGCAGCTGGCTGTGGCTCTGGTTCCCAGGCCTAATGGCGAAGCCCCATCTGAACTCCCTAGAGTCCCCTCCGGGGTCTGGTCCTGGCTCCTATCCCTGCCTTTCGGCCTCAGAGCATGTGGGCCTGCATCTGTCGGCAGCTCACTCCCAGCTTGCAGTGTGGCTTTACACTGTGCAGGGATCTGCTGACAACAGCCCACAGCCACATGTGGCTCTGACCTGAGGCCTGTGGCCTCTTGCTCCCCTCAGCCTGGGAGGGAAGTTGCTGAGCCCCAGCACTTCAGCGTTCCTGGCCCTGCCTGTACACGTGGGTTCTCAAGCAAGGCTGTCAGGCAGGGCTGGCCCCAGCTGGCACCATGGCCCAGCAGTGGACCTGCCAGCTCCCTCTCCCACTCCCTGTTCAAACAACCACATGTGGGCAGCTGCTGAGCTTCTCCAGCTTCCAGGGAGCAGGGAGCTGGGGTGGGGGGTAGAGGCAGCCCAGCTGGCTGTAATTATCCTAGAGGCCTCATGTGGGCTGCCTGCCCTTGGGGAGTGGGGATGCCCATTCGTCTTGGCTTCCTCTGTCCCTTCCCTGAGGGGTTTGGACCTGAAACTAGTAGAGGGGACCATAGAGAGGGGAGGAAGGAGGAGCCCACCATCCCCCATCACTAGGTCTGAGGGGCCTGCATTCTGGGGTAGGCTCTGAAGTCTCCCTGATCAGAGAGTCTCAGGCTGTCCAGGCATGAAAGGACCATGGAATTGGAAAATTTGAGGCTCAGAGAGGTTGTGACTTGCCTGGGGTCACCCAGCAGTGGAGGTGGCCTTCAACCCACATCTTTCACCCCTGACTCCCTTTCTAGGACTCTCCTCGTGTCTCCCTTTCAAGCCCCTAATTTACTCATCTAATCAACAACTGTTAGTTGAGTGCCTCCTGAGTGCCCATGCAAGTGCTGGGGGCTAGGACACAGACAAAACCTCTGTGGGGGTGGGAGGGAAGGCTTCCTTCAGGTGGTGGAGGAAGGCTTCTCAGCAGAGAGGACATTTGAGGAAAAACAGGATGGACTCAGTCATGTGAAGATCTGGGGACAGGAGGTTCCACAAAAGGCCACAGCAAGTGCAAGGGCCCTGAGGTTGGAACGAGGCCATCCGTTATGGCTGGAGCAGAGTGAATGGGGGGCAAGGGTGGGGAGATAACATCAGAGAGATGAGTAGAGGCCAAATGAGGCAGATCTTGGTAAAGAGATGTCGAGAAGATTCCAGAGGGTTTGAACTGGGGCCCTCTAACTCCTTAGCTCTAGGCAGAACTCACCCCCCGTCCCCCACCCGGCGGCAAGTGGGTGAAGCCCTTGGAGAACGCAAGGACTCCAAGCCCAGGGCAGCTTCTTTCCTATCTGATTTTTTTGGGGGACAGAGTCTTGCTCTATCGCCCAGGCTGGAGTGCAATAGCGCGATCTCAGCTCGCTGCAATCTCCACCTCCCAGGTTCAAGCAATTCTCCTGCCTCAGCCTCCTGAGCAGCTGGAATTACAGGTGTGTGCCACCATGCCTGGTTAATTTTTGTATTTTTAGTAGAGAAGGGGTTTCACCATGTTGGCCAGGCTGGTGTCAAACTCCTGACCTCATGATCCACCCACCTCGGCCTCCCATAGTGCTGGGATTACAGGCGTGAGCCACTGTGCCTGTCCTGTCCCACCTGTTAGAGAAGAGGAAGGCAACCTGGTGTGTCAATGAGCCCAGAGCTGGGAGTATGGGGACCCGAGTTCTGGTTTGAGTGGTGTGTGAGACCTTGAACTGGTCCCCTCTCCTCACTTGGCCTCAATCCTAACAGCTGTGGAGTGAGAGAATTGGAACAGAGGGCCCTCAGTTCTGCGGATGACACAGGAAGGAGAGGGGAGGAGGATAAAACAAAGCTCAAAGAGACTAAATGATACTCACGTGCATGGTGTCTGGCTGGGCTTGCAGCCGACTGCATCCAAAGCCACCCCAGGAGGTCATCATGATGAGGAAGTTTGGGTCTGTTTACTACGAGGTCAATGGCTGGCATCGTTCTCTGCTCAATTTTCACAGTTCCTTACGGCTGAGAATGGACGGTCCTTTGCAGTACCAGCCAACGGACAGCAGAGGGTGCCAACTCAATGGTCAGGGATCCTGGAAGGAGGAAGTAGTTGGTCTGGAGTTTGCACAGGATGGTTGGTGGCTACCAAAGATTTCCCTTTCATAATAACCGGTGACAGCTGGTGTGTATCCATGTGGATTCATTGAACGAAGATTGACTATGGCTACTCTGCTGAGCATTGTTCTAGGTTTCAGGGAAACAGGGAATAATATAGGTCAGCAATGGCAAATGGCTTTTATATTTTTAAAAAATCAATTAATTAATTTTAATAACTTTTATCTTGAAGGTTTGCTTGCATTGGAGAACTATGCTTGGAAAGTAGCGTTAAGAAAATTCTGAGGCTACTTCCTGGCTCAGGGAGATAGGATAATGTGATTGATTAATCATGTCTGTCAGGGTGAGGTTGAGGAAGGGGCAGTGTGAGTGTCACTTCTCTAATGCAACCTTATTATGGGACAAGTGGGTAAATAAAGATGCAGAGATAGCAAGTTTATTTATATAGGGTCATGCTACTGGTAAGTGTTGGAGTTAGGACAATTGTGCAGTTGTCTAGTCATGTCTTTGGGCCTGAAGGAATGCATCTCCAGGCCTGCAGGGACTCTCTGGACAATGGTGCCATCACCAATGACCATTTTGGTAACCAGAATGCTTCCTGGTGGGGAGGGCCTTGATGTGGAGCCAACTGGGGTGGTGCTATGGTTTTGGGTGCTATGAAGGCCAAGCTGGTGGCCAGTGGGGGCAGGCTAGGCCATTCCAGAACCCAGAACCCAGAACCCATAGTTGGGACCAAACAGCTCAAAGCCAAGCAGTGGCAGAATTCAGGCTTGTCCCAGGCCACTGGACTGGGGAGTCCACGTTCGTTCTATGACCTCCACCCCACTTTGTGAGTTCCCATTGGCTTTGAATGGAGGAAGATGCGCTATGCCAGGCCCTGTGTGGGGACAGGGAGGTGCCTGAGCTAGAGTTCCTGTGTAAGGCATTTCCTGCCTATTGATGGGGACAGGCGTGGGGACAGCTTAACCCACACAAGGCAGAAGGGAGAGCTCCGCGGGACACCAGCAGAAAGGGGGAGATGGGAGGGGCAGTTACTTCTCTCTGGGGATGCCTGGGGAGGTGTCACGAAGGAAGTGCCTAAATATTTTTCTCTCATTACAAAAATAACTGTGTTTACTGCAGACAACTTTTTTTCAGAAAAAAAAAATAAAATGATAAAAAGCCTCGAATCGATGTCATTACACAGAGACAGTGACTGATAGTATCTTTTTTTTCTTTTTTTGAGACATTGTCTTGCTCTGTCGCCCAGGCTGGAGTGCAGTGGTGTGACCTCAGCTCACTGCCACCTCCACCTCCCTGGTTAAAGCGATTCTCCTGCCTCAGCCTCCAGAGTAGCTGGGACTACAGGCGTGTGCCACCACACCCAGCTAATTTTTATATTTTTAGTAGAGACAGGGTTTCACCATGTTGACCAGGCTGGTCTTTAACTCCTGATCTCAGGTGATCCATCTGCCTCAGCTTCCCAAAGTACTGGGATTACAGGTGTGAGCCACTGTGCCCCACCAGTATCTTAATCATTTATTTACACGTAACCACAATGATATCAGGTTGTATATATTTTTGAATTTTCTTTATTACTTAATTTAGTGGCTCTCAAAGTGTGACCCTTGGCAGCAACATCTGTATCACCCGGGAGCTTGTCAGAAGTGCAAATTCTTGCTTTCCCTCTCAACCCCAAACCTCAGAGACTCTGGGGGTGGGGTCCAGTGGTCTGTGTTTTAACAAACCCTCCAGATTGTTCTGCTGCTCTGCAAATTCGTGAACCACTGACTTAGTGTATTATAAACAACTTCCCACTCTCTGACTGTCTTATGTTTAATGTGTGATCTTTTGTTGTACTGACCTGATGAATTCTGCTAAAGCAATGCTGTGGTGAACATCTTGGGTGCACGTATGTCCCTGTGTACACCGGGGCTTGTTTTATGAGGTGCCCTTTGAGCTGAGCTAGTGACAGGAGGCAGGAGGTGGCTGCATGCAGAGAGAGGAGGGGAAGAGGCTGTGACCGCAGCTGTCTCTGACCTGGGACTGCGTGCAGACAGGAGGGACCAGAGCTCTTCTTCCCCATCACGCCCTCCCTGGAGTGGCTCTGGCAGAGCAGGAAGCAGGTGGTGAATGTGTCAACAGCAACTGGAAGCGACTTGGGCTAAAGGAGTCCAGATCTCTTGAGGCCGATGGTCAGTGCTGTCTGGTCAGCAAAGGGGAAGCTGCACTCTGCCAGGAGAAGACAGAGAAGAAAGAAGCAGCCAAAAACGCGCTGCGGTGCCTTGTCCCTGCTGGCCTCAGCTTTGGTTTGTGATTGTTTTCTTGTGTTTCTCCCTGCTTCCCCTCACCTTGTGTATGGAGAAAAGATGGACTCTTTGGTCTGAGAATGCTCAACTCTGTGAGCCTTGATGTGAAATGCTGTCATTAATCCACCAGCTTTTGTCCTGTTTCCTGACATAGGCACCAGATTTCAAATTTGGGTCTCCATAGGTCCTCCCCGGACCCGTCAATTTCAGTGGCTCTACCCCAAAACACCCCAGCCCAGCCCCTTCAGAGAAGTCTCAAGACCTTGCTATCACTTTTTCTCTTGGCTCAGCTCCTGGGATTAGGCACGTGCAGATAGATCATTGTGGAAATGAGGGGGCAGCTCCCACCAGCTCACTAATTGGGATGATGAGTGAATAGGCAAGGAATGATCATGAGCTGAGGCCAACCGCTCTGCCCACTCAACCCCAATGGAGGGGAAGAGGCCGATGTTCTTACAGCCAGGAGCCAGTCTTAGCTGAGCCCAGGGCACTGCAGAGGGGCTGCACTTTTGGGTGGGAACTGCCCTGAAGCCCAAGGTGAAGCCAGCCCCTGCCTGTGACCGGGAAGAGCTGGCTGGGGCCCTGCTCAGGTGCAGCCCAGGCTTGGGCACTGCTCCTGCCAGTCCACGGCTCAGCAACTTGCTGGGGCTCCGCAGGCCCATTAAAGTGCTCGCCTGGGGTGGAAGCCCACCTTTCTATGGCCCCAGATCTCTTCAGCTGTATCCCTTAGAAGAGTGCCTGATAAATATTGGTACGACGAATGAATGAATGAAGATGTCCCCCTCCAGCTAGGCAGCTAGATCTTGTATTACCCTTCAAATGCAGGTTATGTGTTTCTGCCACCTTCTTCTCTACTTATCCAAATTCTGCTAGTGCCTCAGTGCCTGGTCTACAGTACGTACTCTGCGTATGTGTGTTGATGTCCTCCTGTGGCTATGTGGCTCTGTGTCCACCTGTGCCCTAAGCTGTGTGTGTGTGTGTGTGTGTGTGTGTGTGTGTGTGTGTGTGTGTTGGAGTTGGGGTTTCTCTGTACTCCCTACAGAGTCCAGAGTTGTGCCAGGCTCAAACCAGGTCCAGACAAGGCAGCAGGAGAGTGACAGTCCTGCCACACCCCACTCCTGATAGGGCTGAAGCAGTCTGTAAGTCCCAGATCCCTCCCCATTTGAGTTGGGAAGAGAATGTTCTTTCTTGGGTTGTCCACATTTACCACTAAATTTTACTCACCCTGATTCCAGAAAGGACGATGATGTGCTGATGCTAGAAACAGTGATTCAAGGCTAAAAGAACAAGAGCAGGGAATGGAACCAGGATGATGGTACCAGAAAATTGGGCTGTGCCCAAACGTGTCTCTGAGCTGCTCCTTCACCAAGAGACCCACAGGATCACTGGCTTTTGGGTTTGGACAGGTACCTTCATGGTCCCCTGTGGAGCATGTGACAGAGGACATAGACTATCCTTGAACCACAGGAACCAGATTCCAAGCCCGGCTCTTCTCTTTGTAGAACCTTGGACACATTTCCTTAAATTTGGGAAAAATCTCAAGCCATTATGTCTTAACATTTCTTTCCTGTCCCACTCTCTCTCACCTCTCCTTCTGAGACTCCAATCACACAGACGTTAGACATTGTGATCTTGTCCCAAAGGTTCCTGAGGCTCTGTTCACCTTTCTTCAATTTTTGTTTGTCTCTTGGTTCTTCACATTGGGTAATTTCCATTGATTTGCCTTCAGGTTCACTGACCCTTTCTTCTTCCATCTCCAATCTGCTTGTTAAGCCCGTCTAGTGATTTATTTATTATTTATTTATTTATTTTTTTGAGACAGCGTTTCACTACCATTGCCCAGGCTGGAGCGCAGTGGTGCGATCTCCGCTTACTGCAACCTCCGGCTCCTGGGCTCAAGCTATTCTCCTGCCTTGGCCTCCCGAGTAGCTGGGACTACAGGTGCACACCACTGTGCCCAGCTAATTTTTGTGTGTGTTTTTTGTAGAAATGAGGTTTCACCATGTTGCCCAGGCTGGCCTTGAACTCCTGAGCTCAAGTGATCCGCCTGCCTCAGCCTCCCAAAGTGCTGGGATTATAGGCATGAGGCTCTGTGCCCAGCCTAGTGAATTTTTAAATTTTACTCATTGTATTTTTCAGTTCCAGGACGCTCATGTGGTTCTTTTAAAAATAGTTTCCATTTCTCTGCTGAGATGGGGTTGCATTTTCCTATTTTTGCACGTGTTAATTTTTGCCTGTAAACCATGCATGACTCATTGTAAAGATTCTGGATTCTCTTATCTTTCTCTGAAGGTTGTTGATTTGTGTTCAGTTAGATAATTAATCACTGGCCGATCACCTTAAGTGTGTGTGTGTGGGTTTGGTTTTACACTTTGTTAGGGCAGACCTGTGGGAAGCCCAAGGTTTCTTCCAAGCCCTTTTAACTTGGCGGGACTCAATCTCCACATTCCTTCTTCCCTGTGGTCATCGCCAAGGCTTGGCTTTCAGCTTTGGTAGAGAGGATCTAGAGTAGCCTCATTCAAGGCCAGGGTTTCTCAACCTTGGAATGATTGGCATTTGGGCCAGGGCAGTTCTTTGTGGTGGGGGCTGTCCTGTGCGTTGTAGAATGTTTAGCAGCATCCCTGGCCTCTACCTAATAGATGCCAATAGCAACCCTCACAGTTATGACAATCAAAAATGTCTCCAGACTTTGCCAAATGTCTTCAGAGGGGCAGAATCATTCCTTATTAAGAACCATTGCTCTAGTGTATGGTCCTTCCTTGGAGATATTTGGGAAGAGCCTCTCATTAACTTTTGATAATCTCCTGAAATGAGGTTACACACCCATCACACAGGGCCTTCAACTCAGCTGAGAGAAGAATCTGTTCCATTACTTCCCCTCACTGTGGAGGACACTACAAATTTACATGCGTTAGCGTCAGTCCTGGAGCAATCTTGAGAATATCACAACTAAATTGCACTGTAATCTTTAGGGTGTTAAATTAGCTACATGTGAATATTTGAAATAGATCTTGATATTTGCACTTTGTGTCAGTATTTCCTCCCACTTTTTAATATGATCAGCCTTCCAAGATGGAAGAGATGGGGGCTCCACTTGCCCTCTGTGAGGCTCAGTGTGCATGCTCTCCATGATCTCCCTGATCTATTTCCCCCCATGTTCCACGGAGCTGTTTCTTGCTGCCTTTCTGAGGAGGCCTCTCTATTCCTCCCTTCGTCCTTATAGTCTCTATGGTCAGTGCTTGGCCAATTTCCCACCGGAAGAACCCACGCCCCAGTGTCAGGGAGTGGTTCCAGGTGAGGGCTGGGGCTGGGCTCTCTGGAGAGCTTGGGGGAGGTGGTGCAGTAGAGGGTTGCAGAGAGAGCTTTCTTCAGGTCTGCTCTGGGCTAAGACGGCAGAAGAAATCTTAGAGGAAGAAGGAAATAGTTTGGCTGCTGTCTGCACTCTGTTGGGGCTTAACCCAAACCACACTGGTTTTCTCTACATGGTTTCTTGGCAACTTGCAGACCAAATATGGTTAAAAATAAATGGCAGCCCAAGATAGGTGAGAACACCACAGGAGAATACTAGGGTCCTTTACATGACTTCAGATCTTCAAGCCCTGCAAGAACCTCTGAAGTGACCCCATAATGTCCATCCCTAAGGAATGATAACCAGCGTGGCATTAGAAGGCTGGCGAGAGTGGGGAGGTGGTGGGGGGTGGTGCTGGGCCTTGTATCATTTTCAAAAAAGAGGAATATTCAGATTCTGAGCAATTACTGACCAACCACGAGGCGTAGCCTTGCACTGCTGGAACATTCTAGAAGAGTGAAAAACAACTGAAAGTGATGACTCCTGGGAATAAAGTCTTGCCGAACTAACTCCATTGTCTTTTTGATACAATGCCCAGGCTAGGTGTTGGCAAGAACAGGTGGAGCATTGCTGATTGAACAATCTTCCTAAAGATTATGCCCGGTGGGTAGGTCCTCGCCTCGAGCGCCTCTCTTCCTAGGTCCTGAAGCTCTGCCATATCCCCGTTTGTTTTAGTTCCCTGAGTACTCTCTTATTCCTCTCACTTCCGGTGACTCTGGGCCTTCCTTCCTGTTGTTCCTTCTGCCTGGAATGCTCTTCCCCACACTCATTTCCTAGCTGACTCCTCGCGCCTCCAGACTCAGCTGAAACGTCACTCCTCCAGGGAGGCTCCCACTGCCTGCACGTCCTCCTTTCTCCCGTGTTCAGATTCAGCACCCTGCCAAGGGTTTGTTCCATGGCCATCCAACTGTGAGCTCGAGTGTCTGTTTTGTGTGTGTCTGTGTGTTGAGGGCAGGTGGGGGGCACACTGAAGAGTATCTGTGAAATGATATAAGGAGAGTATCTGTGAAATGATATAAGGAAAGCTTTACAGCTTATCTCAGCCTGTGTCCTAAAAAGTGGTTAAGGGCCTGAAATAACCAGAAAAGATAATGTTCAGAGGAAGGCTGCCATTTAGAAGACAGACTAGAAATTATAAAGACTTTTCTGAAGCGCAGAACCAGGACCCACAGGTAGAAGTCAGAGGGCAACAGATTTTTGCTTACTCTAAGTGAAAACCTTTGCCTGCTCCTTCTGAGTACCAGAACCTCAGTTTTACTCAGGGCAGCCCTGTGTCTGTTAAAAGAACACATTTTCCAGTCTATCTTGTAGCTTGATGTAACCATATGACTAGATTTGTGGCCCAGTGGAAGTTGTTGGGGGTTTGGGGGGACTATTTGGAAAGCTCTGAAAGGGGATTCAGACAGCCGGCACTTTACATTTTTGCTCTTTTGTGCTTCTTTCTACCTGGAATGCATATCTGATGGCTGATGCATCAGCAACCATTTTGGAACATGAGGCAACCACGAGGATGGAAGCTGTGTGCAAAGGATGGTGAGGGAGAAAGATACAAGGGGCTGAGGATATTGAGGACATTGCAGAACCACCATACGTGGACTCCTACTTCCTGACTTATGTGAAAAATAAACCTTTACCTTGTTTAAGTCACTGTTACTGTTTTTTTCAGTATGCAATCAAACATTCTTAACTGATACACCATGTATTTCCTCCTCCCTTTTTGAGGGTCTCCATCCTCTGGTGCATTTAGGGAAAACGCCATTTGCCCTCACTCATCCTGCAGAATGATTTCTGTGCTGTGGCCTTAGACATTCCTACTGCCACTTACTCTGGACACACCTTAGATTTCCTAGATGGCTTCCTCTCTTGCCACCCTCTTTGCTCCATACTGGACACCTCCTCTCTGCCTCTATACTCCCAAAGCTCCCCCAACACAAGATATTGTATGCAGCAAGCATTTCCTGAAAATTGGAGAGTAGCAGGGGGTAATGTCAGTACAGGGCAGTGACCAATTTCAAAGTTGATGCTAGACATCATGCTTCTGGAAATGTCTCAGCCATGACCCACAAGCAGAGATTTCTTTTCTTTTCTTTTTTTGAAATGAGACAACCACACATTTGGGTAGTGTTTCTATATTCACCATCCTGTTTTTTTTTTTTTTTTGTGTGTGTGTGTGTGTGTGTGTGACAGAGTCTCGCTCTGTTGCCCAGGCTGAAGTGCAGTGGCATGATCTCAGCCCACTGCATCCTTTGCCTTCCGGGCTCAAGAGATTCTCCCACCTCAGCCTCCCGAGTGGCAGAGACTACAGACATGTGCCAGCACGCCCAATTAATTTTTGTATTTTTAGTAAAAAGAGGGTCTTCCCATGTGGCCTGGGCTGGCAGCAGAGATTTCTTGTTTGCACTGTCCCTTCTTTGACTCTGTCAAAGACCCTGTTTCTCTTGTTTCTCTCACTCTGCTGCAGCCAACAGTCCCCCAATTCCATTTCCTTTCCCATGCAGAGCAGGTGGGCCCTGGGCCTCCTTTGTACAGAGCCACTTGCTCCCAGTCTTCATTCATGTATAGCATTACATGAAATTATACTTTTTCTTTAATTTATCTTGGATCAAATTCTTGGGTAGGGCCTATTCCCCCTGACAAAAGCAAACTCTGGGATTGGTGGGCTGGGGCCTCTTTTCAGACCTACAGAATCAGAATCCCCCAGGTGAGGTCCAGTGATCTCTTTTGTTAATGAGTTTCCCAGGTGAGGCCCGGGGTGGCCTTGGGGAACAGATCTTGGATCTACTGATGCCTCTTCCAACACGCTTAAACGAATCGAGGCCACAGTCTGGACTCTGGGTCTTCCCTGTGAGATCCCAGTATAGGTCTGTCAGCCACCCAGATTCCAGGCTCCCTCATCTGCTTCTGCAAGAGTCAAGGCTTGCTGGCTTGTCCCCACAGAAGGGACACATCCCTTTGAACTTTAGACTGGGAACATCAAAGAGAAACCCAGGAACCCCTCTGGATGTCCTCACAGTTCTGGAAGCCTCCCTGCCACAGGCCCTGTGGAGATGTAGGGTGTGTGGAGATCATCCTTGGCCCAGAGGGGAAACTGAGGCCCAAAGAGAGACAAGCTTTGTTATTTGGCAGTGTGCTTCATCTGGAAAAGGCAGTGCTGCAGCTGCCAGAAGCTGTGCAAACCAGAGGGAGAGTATGTTCTGTTACTGTTTCTGTTCACATGAGGAAACAAAAAAAAAAAAAAAAAAAGGGAAAGTTCAGGCTAAGCGCACAGAAGAAAATAATGGAAGTGCACTTAAAATGGAAACTGGGGCTAGGTGCGGTGGCTCACGCCTGTAATCCCAGCACTTTGGGAGGCCGAGGCAGGCGGATCACAAGGTCAGGAGTTTGAGACCAGCCAGGCCAACATGGTGAAATCCTGTCTTTACTAAAGATACAAAAAAATTAGCCGGGTGTGCTGGCACATGCCTGTAATCCCAGCTATTTAGGACGCTGAGGCAGGAGATCGCTTGAACCCAGGAGGCAGAGGATGCAGTGGGCCAAGATCATGCCATTGCACTCCAGCCTGGGCGACAGAGCAAGACTCCTTCTCAAAAAAAAAAAAAAAAGAAAAAAAAAAAAGAACCTAACAAAATGGTTAGGGCTTACCTCTGCTGGTGGAGTTGGAGTAGTTTTTACTTTTTTCCCTAAGTTGTCTGTATTACTAATAACAAGATATATTTGAATTTAGGACCAAAGGGAGGAAAGCTGTAAGTGCCAGGGATAACTGGGAACTTGGGAAACTCATGCTTCAGGGATTGTGTGCCCCTTTCCTGGCTTTGTGGCTGGCTCTGTGGGCCACCTTTCTGCCTCTGGGGCAGGTGGGCCAGAGAGTCACATCCCCACCTGTCTCCTGGAGCAACAAGGACTCCCACTCCTCTGGGGACACTGGTACCTCCTGGCCCCTCAGTTCAATGTGTTGACACCTGGACTGGGGCTACAGGGGTTTGGCTTGTAGGATCTATGCACAGACCATCTGGCCGTTTGAATCTGAGCATGCCTGGCTGTGGATAGACAGATTTCTGATTATAGACAGATGCACAGACAGCTGGATCTGGCTTGGGAAACACATGCAAGTGGTGGCCACCTCTGGCTGGAGCCCAGACGTCTGTGGCCTTATGGTCACTCCTGCTGAAAGTCTCGGGGCTAATTCTCCTCATCCTACCACGCCACAGGCAGAGTCAACACAGAGATCCGTAGGTCAAGGGGTTGGGGGCTGTGGTTCTGTTTGTGTCTGCACAATGTTTGGCAAATCATTTAACTCCTCTGGGCCTCAGTTTCCTCACCCACAAAGCCATGGAGCAGAGGAAGCTGACTGCTGAGGTCACTTCCAGGGCTGACATTCTGGGATTCTATTAATATTTAGCCTCTGCTGGGCTGCACCAGTAGCCAGGGCCCCAGGGAACTGTGGAAGTGTTCCTGCGTGGAATTGCATCCACCCTGGTGGACGGACCCTGATGGGAGGTGGGGGAGGGACAGGACCCCAGCTGCAATGGCAGCCAGGCCTTTTAATAGCTCTTTTGGGGTGGTGTGGGATGTGGTTGGGCAGGGCTCCATGGATGAACTCAGGCAATGTTCTCAGAATGTTGACTGGTTTTAAAGAATCTGAATTGCAGAGCTCAGGTTGAAAAGGGCATGGAATCTTATTCACAAGGTGATAAAGGCAGGACCATGAGTGAGTCACTTCCACTCTCTGGGCTTTGTTCCTCAGCTGTTCAAAGAAGGGGCTAAACTTCTAGGTCTCTTAAGATCTCTCCAAACATACAACACCGATGCAACACGACAGCAACTGTCGAGGCTGCCATCGGCCGAGCAGAGCCCGTTTTCCAGAGGAGAATCTGAGGCTCAGAGAGGTGAAGCCACTTGCCAAGGTCACACAGAGAGTTGGAGGTAGAGTGGAGCCTGGTCATTTCCCCTCAGAGCCTGCGCTCTTTGTGGCTCTGCTCTGCTGTTCCCTGCCCTGAGCTGTCACGATGCTCTCCCACCATCTGGGCAGCTTTTTTCCTCCCTCGTCATCCCCCTTTTCCTCCCCCACCCTGCCTCTGCCTTCCCCAGCTCAGTCCTGAAGTGCTCAGTCCTGAAGTGCTCACTCTGCCTGCCCAGCAGCAGCCTTGCCTGGTCCTGGGCCTTTCTGGCTTGCGACTAGTTGCTTCAGAGAAACCCTGAGCTCGATTTTTCTGACCACCCAATGGCCACCGTTACCTCCACTTAATAAATTGCACTGGAGCAATGGGTGGTCGACGGCAGAGGCCTTCACGGGCTGAGTTGGAAATTAAAAGCAGCGGCCGAGAGTGGGTTTGAATGCAGCAACAGGAACCATGAATATTTTACAAGAAACCAGAATTATTAATGTTTCAATAAAAAACAAAACCCCAATGTCCGTGCGAAGATTACATGTGACTTAAAGCCTTCAGAAAACCGCTGTGGTCCTCCTCCGCTCTGCCTTAAACCACTCAGCATGGTTTCGCTTAAACCATCCCCATCTCGCCAACCCTCAACCCACCCATCTAAATGGCGGTGGGCGCGCTGCATCCGCCCGACCGCCCCGATAATTAGCACAGCCCCCCCCCCCCCCGCCCCCTTCCTTCGGAGCTACGGACGACTAGAGAAATATTTCTGGAAGACTATTTACGAACTTCCCCATAATCATCAATCATACGGTTAAGAAGGAATGGAGCAAGATTTCTTACCTCAAGGAGTCTCTAATGCAAAAAAGCTATTTACTGGGCATGGACGGGGGCTGAGATTTCTGATGCCATTACTATAGAATACATAATAGCATCAATAATTAAGTATAAATTGGATTTAATATTTTATGCTGGCGACATGTAATTTACACTCTACCCGAGAAATCAAAGGTCATGTCTGAAATAAATGAGCATGGGGTCGAGCCTCCAGTGGAATGAGCAGAGGCGCCCCTCCTGCAGCTGGAGCCGATGATAGAAGGGCAGGGGAGGAGCACTGGGCACCGGGGTGGGAGGGGAGACTGGGTTCCGGGAGCCTTAGGGAGATGCAGGTCTCCGGAGTGTGGCTCTTTAACAGAGGCCTCAAGCCTCCCCGGAGTGAGTGGCCCAAATGGAGCGGATGCTTCTGGATGCTCTGGGAGGGCAGCCCTGGAGCACCGTCTTGGGAAGGTCAAACCCAGAAGCAAGTCTGCTGTGGAGACAGAAGGACAAGGTGGGGTTGTGGCATTGAAGACCTGGCGGTGTCCTCATGGGGAAACTGATATCCAGGGAGGGGACAGGGCTCCTCCAGGCTCACGGGGACTCAGGGGCAGGGTCAGAATAGGACCCAAGGTTCCCGGTTCCTTCCCTTTGTCAGGTGTGCTCTGGCCTGTGAGTGGGGGCATCATCAGCCCAGACCTTGGAGTGTGTCCCTCAAACACACTGGCCCTGGTGTGGTCTGGCACCTGCCTCTGTCCTGTGTGGATCTGGGAACCATTCGGCCATGGCTGGGGGTTGGGGTAGGGAGGCTTGGTCTTCCCAGGTGGAGGTTTGAGTACAACCAGCATGTGGTGGTGTTGGGGGATGGGTAGGCAGGGACGACCACCCTTACCCCACGCCCCCCTACCATGAAGGACAGGAGATCTGGGTCTCTGTTTGGCATGAGCAAGAGAAGCACAAGTGCTCACTAAACCCTTCCAAAGCTCCCACTGCCCCCAGGAGAAAACCCAGTCTTCTTACCTTCCAAAGCCCCTCCCCATCCTGCTCCCACTCAGCCCTTCCTCCCGTTTTCCCCTCCCCACTTGCTCTGGCACACACGTCGACCCCAGCTGTGCCACATGCCCTGCACTGCCTCCTGTGGGCCATGCTTGCACACTCCCAGGCCTGTGGCCCGGCTGTTCCCTCTGCCTAGGACACCCTGCCCTCAGATGCCACGTGGCACTCCCTCACTCCCTCAGGCCTCCGCCCAATGCTCTTTCCCACAGAGGCCTGCCCTGACCACTTGATCCCAAACAGCACCTGCCTGTCCTCCCTTCTCCTTCCCATCCATCTGTTCCTGCATCATCTTCCTTCTTGAGCCCTTCAACACCTGCCGTTTCATCTACTTGTGGGTTTATTGACTGTCTCCAGGAACCTCATCCATTTTGTTCACTGCCATTTTGACATCATCTCCAGCGCTAGGCTCATAGCATGTGCTCAATTAATATTTGTTGACTAAAAGAATAAAGGAATCTGATTAGCTCGAAGACATCTTTTACGTCTTTGCACCAAATACCACCCCCCAGCCCAGGGAAGGCTGACCAGCCCCCCTCACCCCTGCCCCCCAAGCTGAGCCAGCACCCGCGGGCCATATCCTGGCACTGATCACGGGGGTTACATCTGTCTATTTTCTTGTCTGTCTCCTTGACCCATGTTCTAGTCTCTGACGTCTCCTCAATGCCCACTGCAGGATCTGCATAGAGTAGGTGCTCAGTAAATGAATGCTGGGTAGATGCCCGCATGTCCTGGGCCATGGACTTGTGGCATGATGGTGGGCCTCTTGGCTCAGGAATTAGACAGGAACAGAGAGCGATCTGGCTCCGGCCCCAAACTCTAGGCTGTGGGGACTTCTAGGAGCCGCTAAGGTTGGCTCTGGAGGTGGCCCCAGTGAAGAGGCAGGGGGAGGGAACAGGAAGTAGAGACCCCCTTTTCCCACCCTCCCCAGCACATCTCATGTGCACAGGGTTGGGCAGGGAGCTGGGAGGGGCCCAGCCGAGGGGCTCTGTTTCTGCATCTGTGCTCTGGCAGGTTGGACTGGCCCGCCCCAAAGCCCTTCCAGCTTGGCTGTGACCTAGGGGTGATGGTGGGTCCTGGGAGTAATGGGTGTTTGCTGAGGACCAGACACAGCTTTGGAATTTTATAAGTCTCAACTCATGTCATCCTCACGGCCCCATGAGGCAGGCGCTATTGTTATCCCCACTTTACAGAAGAGGAAACTGAGGCACCAAAGGCTAAGTCACTTGCCGGAGCTCACATACAACGGGTCTGCAGTAGAGTCAGGAATTGAACTAGCTCTAGAGTTAGACACCCAACACCATTGTCCTGCCTGATGGCTGAGGTTTGTCTATAGATATCAGCCTGGGGTTGGGGTAGGGGTGAGTGTTTGGTCTGAATCTTTGTTGAGGAGTGTCCCAAATGGAGGGGCTGGGGAGGGTGACTTCAGATACAGAGGGAGCTGGAATAAGTGCCCTTCAGCCTGCTTCTCTCTCCTGGAGCTCCAGCTCCCTGGGGGTCCAGGGTGGCATCTTTCTTGCTGCCTCTCCATCCTCCGCACCCACAAATGTTGACTCGACTGAGAATTAGCCAGCCACCTGCTCCCTGTGTGTCCCTGGGCAGGGCCCCCTTCCCTCTCTGGGCCCCAGAAGCCTCATTGGTGGGGTGGACACAAGCTCTCAAGTGCCCTTCCAGCTTTCCCAGTCTGGGATACTGAGTCTGTCTCTGTGAGCTCCTCTCTCTGCCTTCCTCTCCAGTCTCCTGCCTGTGACTCCAGCAGCCGAACCCAATGGGAAGCCTCAGGGTGTGGGGTATATTGATGTCGCTCTTGTAGGTCAGCCTCCCAGGCTCAGAGAGGGGTGGAGAAAGGTAGAAACTGGACCCTGAGGGGCAAGCGGGAGGGACAGCGCATCCTGGTGGTAAATTTGGAAGTGAATTGAAAAGGAGGAAGGGAAGGAGTTTTCCTCTAGAATCCTCCATCAGGTGCCTTCAGTGGAGGCAGCTTAGCCAAGGCTTTGTGTGCCTGGGGAGAGGGCTCCATCCGGATGCAGTGGGGATGGTTTGCTCAGGGGACCCAGAGGCTGAGTTTGGCCACTCTGTGGTCCTTGGCCTTGTCTGGACTCCAGACCACTGGCCAGGCATTGAACAATTACAGAGACAGATTCACAGCATCCCAGGCTGTGAAGCTGGAAGGATGTCAGACTGGTCACTGATCTACTCTGGATACCCTCCTGGAAAAGCAGGCACGGATCATTTCGTGATGGAAACACAGTACCTGTACATTCTTTACTCCCCATAGGAACCCTGCATCTGCATCCCATTTCTCAGATGAGGAAACTGAGGCTCAGAGAGGTAAAGAAAGCTGCCCATAGAAACACAGCCAGTGAAGGACAGAACCAAGATGGGGTCTAGGCCTGGGTGCTCTCCATGGGGGACTCTCTTCCCTGCTTCAGCCTCCCCAGAAGAGAGAGGTGGCCTGGGGAGGGGAAGTCAGTGAGATCTGCCTCCAATCATGGCCCTTCCCATCCCACGCCAGCTGTGCAGCCTTGGGCAAGGCACTCAACCTCTCTGAGTCTTCATTTCCTCATTTGTGGAGTAGGGCTCATGATCTCCAACTGGCAAGATGTTTTGGACATCATAGGGATGTATGTCAAGCACTGGCATGAGGCTGACATGCCCTCAATATGGGGAGTTATTCTAATCAGCCAGAAATCGATGATTTTTCTAAACTTCTTGTTTTAGAATAGTTTTCGATTTACAGAATTATTTTGAGGATTGTTCAGAGTTCCTGTACATCCCCCACCTAGTTTCCTTTATTATTAATATATCTTGGTATGGTACATTTGTCATGATTACTTAATCAGCGTTGATGTATTGGTATTAACTGAAATCCATACTTTATTCAGATTTCCTGTTTTCAGGAAATAAGTTTTAACAGGAGTTGTAGGGGCTGAGGCCAACAGCACTCCTCGTAGCCCAGACCTCATAGGGACACGGGCTTTCCAGTGTTTCAGCCAGTTGGTGTGGACTGTTATCATGTTACAGAGAGCTGTGTGCATCCTTTGGTTCAGCAAAGGATAGAATAGAGGGAGGGACACTCCAGGGTGTGGCAGGCCCTCCTCAATCCTGCAAAGGTGATTTGCAAGAAGCTTCTTGCCACATATTCCTAGTGTCTACTGCTCACAAAATATCATTCCCCCATTCAGGCAAATTAAGGCAATGACAATCATTTTATTATTATCTCTCTTTTCTGGGTGTTGGCGGGGCTCAGCCAGTCAGTTCTTGCTCAGGTTTCTCATGCAGTTGTGGTCAGATTACGGCTGGGGCTGGAGTCATTTTGAAGCCTTTCTCAAATTCATGTCTGAGGCTGGCATCTCCTGGACCTCAGTTCAGCCTGTTACATGCAGTCTCTCCAGGTGGCCTGGGCTTCCTAATACCATGGTGTCTGGGTTCTAAAATGGAGCATCCCAACAGGGCCAAGGGAAGGCTGTGTTGCTTTTTATGACCTAGCCTCCAAAGTCAAGTAGTGTGTCTTCCACCGTTGTCTCAGGCCAACCAGGATCCAGGGAGGGAACAGAGGTCATGTCACAGTGTGAGAAGAGCACGTGGGTTGGAAATTGTTGTGGTGGCCATCTTTGGAAATACAATCTGTCACTCTGCATGAGTTCTGTGGCCCTGGATAATTTACCTAAAAGGAGCTTTGACGCCCCAGTTACTTTCTTCTCTCACAGGAGATCCACGTTTACCAAATTGCTTATCTTCATCGAAGACTGCAGCGACTGGAGCTACAGACTGGCCTTCAGTAAGACAATCACGGCTTTGCAGAAGGGGGTAAACTGAGGCTCTAGCACCTCACACAGGGCTGACACAGAGAAGGTGCTTCATAAACCTTGGGTGGTGGGAGCTCAGGACACCTCACACAATCAGCCCAATATTCCCGGGAGAGCAGCAGAAGATGCGTGTCCATGCAGTGAGGTCCCTGGGGCTTGGACCTGTGGGCACCAGCACAGAGAGATTGAAGACCTTCCGTGGGTCACATAGCAGGCCACTAGGAAAAGCAGGAGCAGAATTCAGGCCTCCATTGTCTTGCCTGGGGCTTCTGCCAGAACACTAGGCAGCCTGTGAATTTGCAGAAGAAATCTTCAGGGAGCACAGGTTTCAGTGTTCGGGCTTCTGAGAGCCAGCTCTAACAAGGGTGTTAGAACTTTCTTCCATGGCTAAGTTGCTGCTCTACCAGAGTTGGGTGGGATGGGGGCTAGAGGGCACCCCACATGCTCTTCTCAACATGTGGCATGACGCCCTCCTTGCATCTAGGCGTGGATGGATCTATGTTCCCTTCCTCGATTCTGGGTGAGCCTGTGACTGTGACCCTTACATTCACCCATCACTGAAGGCTGGAGTCACCCTTCCTCTCTTCACTGGCTTTGACCAGCCTCATAATTGGAGCTTCTGACCACAGTTGGGGCTTGGGGGAAGGAGAGGGACTCAAACCCCTAAAATGTCATTTCCCAAAGGGTTTTCCCTGGTATACTAGGCTTTCAGCATATTAATGGATGCTTTGCCAAGATAAGGGGAGGGTTCTGTAATGAAGTAAGTCTGGGGAGTGGATTAAAGAAACTCCAACTCGATCGCAGGATTCCTCAGAACCTTTGCTAGACTTGTAACTCTCCAAAAGAGGACTAGCATTTGCAGTGCTTCCTAAACTTGCTTGACTGTGGAGCCCTCCCTCCTCTTTTTGTTTTCTATGCATCTTGAGAGATTAATGTTTCCTGGAACACATTTTGGGAGACAGTGTCTAGAGCAACTTGGATGTTAACAATGGCAATTTTTAAATAGCAAAAGGAAACGGCAACAATAGCGGCACATCAGGCATTAGCCAGGGCACTATTTGAGGGACAGACACTGATGCTCTCTCGACTTCTGCAACAGAGGGAGTCTCAGGCCTTAGAGACATACGCAGGGCGTATCTAGGAGTGGGGCCCTGAGACCAGAAGGGGTAGATTTAGCCAATGAGAGCTGCTGCCTTCCTGCCTGTTGAGTGGCACCAAGAATCCCTGGGGCCCTGGGCCTTGAGGATGGAGAGGCAGGCGCCCCAGGCCAAAGACTCTGGTAGCTCCACCCCCGCCTGGCCTGCGGGCTGATGTCGCCTTAATGCTGTGGTCAGGTGGCCACATGGCTCGGCTCCCTAGGCGGGTAGGGCCACGTAATGGACAATTCAGACCCGCCCGCTGACGGCTCCATTAAATGTGGTCGATTTTTTTTTTTTTTTTTTTTTTTGGTTCCTGGTGTTTTAAGCTGAGTGTCTCTGGGCAGGCATTCAAAGCCCTGGTCCAGAGCTAATCTCAGAGGCAGGGACGGAGCAGGTCTGGTTGCATTAAATGGCTAAATCTGGCACAGGGTGGGCAGAGCTCACTCGAGGAAGGAATAGCATCACTGCGGTATTGGACATCGGTCAGCGGGGCTGGCTGCTCTCCCTGTCCTTCAGGCTGTTGGAGGAAGTTCCTGGGCAGGGGTAGCGGGGCTCAGGAATGGTCTCAGGTGAAGACATTGAATTTTGGAGCTCCGTGCCTTTGGTGTGTGACCTCCAGGCAGTTGCCAACCCTCTCTGTGCATTGATGTTTGCAATAGGACTCAATTCTTTGTAGGCTTCTCTACAGGGATGGGAGTTGAGAGGTTCAGGGAGCTGGACAGTCTCTGTGGTTGAAGGATACCAAGCTGTTGGGGTTGGGAGGAACTTGAAGTCTTCTGAGGCCTTAGGAGACAGCCTAGGCCAGGCTGTAGGGAACAAGAGCCAAATGCTGGGGCCCAGGTGGGCGATGGTCATAGAGGGTCTGAGAGGGGGGCAAGGTTGGCCCAGTGATGGGGAGTTGGGGGCAGGAGAGACTCAGGCATCGTGGCCAGATTCTACTTGACATTGAGTAATTTGAGCCCACCCACTACCCTCTGGGTTGAGAATCCCAATTTTGGGGGCTGAAGCCCTGGGGAAGCTAGGCTGGAAGGTTGACTGTGCTGGTAGGTAAAAGGAAGGGGTGGGGCAAAGTCAGGACAGAGTGGGAAACACCAGTCTGTCAGCCCTGGGTTGGGGATTGGGCCACTGTAGCCCCGCTGGTGCAGGCCAGAGCCAGGAGAGGAGCTGAGCTGGCTGAGAAGCTGCAGGGGCCCAGAGGGGTGTCAGGGACAGGGGCTGAGAGCACGGCCGGCCCGATGGCAGAGCATGCCACACGAGAGCCAGAAAAGGCCCTGCAGATCAAGTCCAATCCCTTGATGGGGAAACTGAGGCTCAGAGAGAGGAGCTTGCTGTAAGTCACACCTCAGCAGGTCTGGCGCTAGAGCCGGGGCTCTATTCCCTGTCACATCACATTCCCTGATCCAGGGGTGCTCTGGGGTGAGGAGCTTGCTTGGATTCTCAATGATGCCCCCACCCCCACCTGCTCCTGGCCCCCAGCCCCTGCTTACCTCGACGAGGGAGGTCTTCACCACCTAAGGTGGGTCAGGGCTGGCCGCAGGCATGGGAACAAGATGGGCCAGGAGTCACGTGATGGAATTTCGAATCCCGTCTTGGCCACCGGCTTGCTGAGTGACCTTGGTGGAGCCATTTGCTCACGCTGGGTCTCAGCATTTGCGTGTGTAAAATGGGAGCCATTGGCCGAGCTGGGGGCTCCTTCCAGCAGTGGGTTTGGGTTCTCTGCAGTGCCGCAGGGGCGGGTGTTGGGGGGCCTCTCCAGCCAGCATCCTGCTCCCTCCACCTTATTTGTCTGATTTCAGCCACATGTCCTCTCAAGCTTCCTCCTCTTGGATTCACTGAATCCCTCTCACCCCTGCCGTTGAACCGCAGCCCCTGAGTCATTATTAAATGCCTGTGTGTGCCTGTGATCAGGCACCATTTGCTGGGTGCCTGTGATCAGGGAACCCGCGGTTCAATTGCGGATACTAGGGAGACAGGATACATCCCCAGTACAATGAGGGGTTGTATACTCTCCTACCGCTGCCGTAACAAAACAAGTCACCACTGGCTTACTGTCTTCGAACGGTGCGAATCTCTTATTGTCTAGGTCTGTAGGTCAGAAGTGTCACTGAACTAAAATCCAGGGACCAGCAGGGCCATATTCCCTCTGCAGGCTCTGGGGGAGAATCTGTGTCCTTGCTTTCTCCAGCTTCCAGAGGCCACCCATCTTTCTTGGCTCATGACCTCATTCCTCTGTACCTAAGGCCACCAGCCTAGTGTCTCCTGTTCTCACTGACTCTGTACACCTGCCTCCCTCATCCAGGCGGGCCCCATGTATCTCAAGGAATTCTCTGCAGGATTCTCTGCCTATCTTGGGCCTCAACTCAATCACATCTGTGAAGTCCTTTTGCCATGGAAGTAATGTATTCACAGGTTTCGGGGATCAAGACATGGGGCTCTTTGGAGGCCATTATTCTGTGTCCCACAGCTATGCAGACAGCCCCTGCTTCCAAAACTGTCAGGTGGCACAGAAGACCCACCCAGGCATTGCTTAGAACCAGTCTCAGGTTTAAAAATTCCAGTTTTTCTGGCTGAGAGCCTCACAGCCAGGGTAGGCAAATCTGCCAACTGCTCTGAACCTGTTCCCCCACCTGTAAATCAGGATCATGACACCCACCTCACAGGCTTCCAGGCACTGTGGTTAGGATGCAGACCACAGCTCCCAGTCCAGAGTGGCCACCTGATAAAATGATCACATCTGCTTGTAGTTTTTTTGCCAGCACATAATGTACCTTCTGGTTGTGAGTGAAGTGACGTGGGTGGGCAAGGACAGGGAGGCTTGGGCTCCACACTGCACACCCTGCAATGCCACCTGGGCGTGGGAAGGGTTCATGATGCTGAAATGCACTGGGCTCTCGGGACCAGGCTTGGCTCCTCCTGTCTCAACCCAATTCTTTCATTTGTGCCACCAACATTTGCTGAGCTCCTACTGAGAGAGCTGTACCGTGGCGAACAGGACAGATACATGCACTCCTAAGAAGCTTGTGTTCTGGTGTCTGAGTGTAACACACAATACATAATAAAACTGTTACAGAAACAAGTGAATTCCAGCTTGATTAGTGTTAGAAAGGGCATAAACAGAGTAATACGGGAGAGAATAATGGGATGGTCAAGGAAGCCTCTCTTCTGTGACATTTAAGCTGAACTCTAAACTGTGGGAAAAGGCAGGCCTGGGGAGAGTCGGGTTAAAGCATTGACCTGGGCCTGAGGAGCAGCCTGTGCAAAGGCCCTGTGGCGGGAACGAGCTTGCATTATTTGGCAGGCTGCTGGAGCAAGCGGGAAGCAGGAGAGGAACTGAGAATGAGGATTGCAGGAGGCAGGGCCAGGCCTGGCAGGAGCTGGGGTTTTATCCTAAGCGTGAGTGAAAAGTGGAGGTTTGAAGCAGGGTACATGATGATTTCATTTGTTCTCAACTATTTGCTTCTCTTCCCTGTGGGAGGATCCTGCTTTCTTGCCTCATTGACATCAGGTTTAGTCATATGACTTGCTGTGGCCAATGAAATATGAGCAGAAGTGCCATGTGCTACTTTTGGGCAGAAGCTTTAGGGCATTGCATGATTTTGCAACATCTCCTTCCCCTCCTCCAAAACAACTTGTAGTGTTCTAGAAGGAGGCTCCATCCACCCTGGTTTCAGAGTGAGGATGACACGGATCAGAGCTGCACCTGACCAGCAATGGACAGAAAGAAATCTTTGTTCCTTCAAGCCAGCCACTGAGTCAGCACAGCCCAGCCTGGCCTAATACAGGGGCTAAAAGTGAAACTGGAGAGACCAGTGGGAAGACTGTCTCTCTGGTCGAGGTGAGAGTTAAAGTGGCCTATGACCGAAGAGGTGGAGGAGTGAGGACTTTCCACCCATGATTAAGTCTTTGTGAAGTGTGTTCACTTGTCAGGGAGGAAGAGGCTGAGTGTTCTCCTCTCTCCCTGTGAGTCCGCAGGAACAACAGAGCCTATTTCCTGGGATTCATAGGCCTTGGCCTTCTGGCTCCTCTGGGCTCTCTCTGCCACCCAGAGATGCATTCCCAAAGGGCCTGCTCTGCTTAAAAGAGAAAGATATCTCCCTCTGATATTAAGGCCAGCTTGTATGTGGCATTAGGACTGAAGCTACTTTTTTTTTTTTTTTTGGCTTGATGGCTAAGAGCCTAGATAGAGCCACCAAATTTTGGTGAGCTTTGTATCCTGGAGGGGCAGGCTGGGGACTTCAGGAAGAAATGCTCCATTGAGAAAGTGAGGGGAGAAGGTAGCACAGAACATGGTGGTGGAAGGGTCTCTGTGCCTTTTGCACTAGCCAGGGAACCCCTGAATGTCTCTAAAAAGTCACCTGCTGGGCCGGGCGCAGTGACTCATGCCTGTAATCCCTGCACTTTGGGAGGATGAGGCGGGTGGATCACAAGGTCAGGAGATCAAGACCATCCTGGCCAACATGGTGAAACCCCATCTCTACTAAAAATACAAAAAATAAGCCAGGCATGGTGGCGGGTGCCTGTAGTCCCAGCTACTCGGGAGGCTGAAGCAGGAGAATCATTTGAACCTGGGAGGTGGTATCCTACAACCACAGGATCTTTGCATATGCTCTGTTTTAAATTCAGGTCTCAGGTCTATCATCATTTCATCAAGGAAGCATTACTGATCCCATGACAAAGTCAAAGGCCACTCATTAGATGCCCTTATGTCACTTATGGCTGTGCAATGGATGAAAACCTCAGTCACAAACAGGTGTACCATACGTGGAATATATTCCATTGGTCTATTTTTCTTTCCTTACATTAATACCACACTGTCTTGATTAATTTATAATAAGTCTTGATTTATTGTGGGTTAAGTTCTTTAACTTTGCTCTTCTTCAAGATCATCTTGTCTATTCTTGAACCTTGCATTTTTTATAAAAACTTTTAAAATTAACTTGTCTGTTTCCAACAACAAAAAAAGCCTGCTGAGATTTGGATTTAGATTGCAGACTAATTTATGGAGAATGGATGGTTTTTACAATATTGAGTCTCCTAATTCATGAATATGGTATACTCTTCCATTGATGTAGGTCCTTTCTTTGAATACTGTTTTATAGTTTTCTGTTTATAGATCTTATAAATCTCCTTTGAAATTTATTTTTAATTATTTGATACTTTTGGTTCTGTTATAAATTATATATTTTACATTTTATGTTCTATTATTTTATGGATATATAGAAATACAACTGTTTGCTAAATCTGCCAATTAATTTTAATTACTTATAAATTACTTTAGAATTTTTTTTTTTTGAGACAGAGTTTCGCTCTTATTGCCCAGGCTAGAGTGCAATGGTGCGATCTCAGCTCACCACAACCTCCGCCTCCCAGGTTCAAGTGATTCTCCTGCCTCAGCCTCCTGAGTAGCTGGGATTACAGACATGCACCACCATGCCTGGCTAATTTTATATTTTTAGTAGAGACAGGGTTTCTCCGTGTTGGTCAGGCTGGTCTCGAGCTCCCAAACTCATGTGATCCACCAGCCTCAGCCTCCCAAAGTGCATTATAGGCATTAGCCACCATGCCTGGCCTACTTTAGAATTTTTATGGACACAACCGCAATGTCTCCTTCTTCCTTTATAATCCTTAGATCTCTTTATATCTTTTTCTTTTTTAATTTAAAAAAATTGTTAATTTTTTTTTTTTTAAGAGATGGAGGTCTTACTATGTTGCCGAGACTAGTCTTGAACTCCTTGGCTCAAGTGATTCTCCTGTCCCAGCCTCCCAAGTAGTAGTTGGGATTACAGGCACAAGCCACCATAACCAGCCTACTTCTTTTCCTTACCTTAGCGTTCTGGCTAGAATTTTCAGTACTTTGTTGAATAGAAGTGATAGCAGACACAACTGCCTCATTAGCACTCTCAGGTGAAGATTCTCAGTATTTTACCCTTTAGGTATACTGTATGCTGGGGTTTCACGTAGATCAGGTTTATCAGGTTAAGAAAATTTCCTTCTTTTTTACATTTTTAAAAGTTTAAAAATCATGAATGGGTGTTGACTCATCAGATGATTTTAAAAAATCTACTGATTGTATAATTTTATCTTTTATTTTTCTTATTCTATTAATATGATCAATTACAATAATTGATCTTAAAACGTTAAACCAAACCTCTCATTACTGGGGGAAATATCCAGTATAGTTGTGACTATAACAATCTTTGTACATATGAATTTTTTCAATTCATCTAAATTACCAAATTTATTATTGTAAAACTTTGCACAATAACTTCTTATTAATTTTAAAATATTTTATTTTTATTTTTATTTTTTTTTTTAGATGGAGTCTTGCTTTGTCACTCAAGCTGAAGCACAGTGGTGCGATCTTGACTCACTGCAACCTACGCCTCCTGGGTTCAAGCAGTTCTCACGCCTCAGCCTCCCGAGTAGCTGGGATTACATGTGCCCACCACCACATCCTGCTAATTTTTGTATTTTCAATAGAGACGGAGTATCACCATGTTGTCCAGGCTGGTCTTGAACTCCTGACCTCAAGTAATCTCACCTCAGCCTCCCAAAGTGCTGGGATTACAGGCGTGAGTCACCATACCTGGCCTAAAATATTTTTAATATCTGTAAGCTCTGTAGTGATGTCTCCTTCTTTTCACTCAGATTTTGGTTATTTGTGCCTTCCACACAAAACCAGCTTTGGGAAGCTCGATGAAGCTATCCATATTACCAGCCCATAAACCATCCACCATTTATGCTCTGGGATTTTGCAGCTTCCTTGGATTCTCCCTGGGAATGAGAATTCTAGATTTTTTTCAGATCCCACGAGACTATCTGCATTCTGTTGTCTTCCCCAGTACTTAGTCTAGGGGAAATATAACATAGGGTCCACCTTTCCAGGGAGCTACAATCTCTACACCACACCACTGCTTCCGACTCCTCACAAGCCCTGTATGCCCACTGCATACATTTCTACTTACATCAGTCCAGGGATCAGTACATAATCTGAGGGGTGGGGGAGTTTGCTCTCACTCTTTATACAATCGCCAAAATTCCTCCATGACCTGAGGTTTTGACTACCTTTTTTGAAATTGAAAACCAGGAAGAAATTCCTATTTTCTCTCTTGGCTGTCTCATTGCTTCCTTGAACTGAGTCAGGTCAGAGCACAGAGAAATGGGGTGAGTGGGTAGAGATGAGGCTTGGGAAGTAGGCAGGTGGGCTTCAGTCCATCACTTAACCCCTCAGAGCCTCAATTTCCCCAGTTATAAAATGAAGGTAAAGGACTTTATCTTGTCTTGCTCACAGTGTAATGACAGAGGATTAAATAAATGCTCAAAAGCAAGGACGCTTAAAGAATGTTTATTTTATTATGAACTACACAAACCACTCAAAAGGATGTGTAAATATACATGTACGGTTTAAGCAATAATAATAATGGTACATGATTATTAATATAAGAAATCTCTATAATAATAATAATGATAAAACAGATGCCTGTGCCCATATCACTCAGCTTAAGAAATCACTGTACTTTAGGAGCTCCATGTGCATCTTGATCCCTTATTATATTTCTCCCGAGAGATGGCCGACATATTCAATTTTGTATTAATCATCTCTTTTTTCTCCTTACAGTTTTACTTCTTAAAAAGCCCTTAACAATATGCTTTTTAAGTTTTGCCGATTTTTGAGCTTTATATAAGTAAATCTCACTCTGTGTCTTTTGGTGTGATTTGCTTCTTTCATTTGACATTGTGTTTTGGAATCCATTCGTGTTTTTGTGTATAGCTATAATTCATTCATTTTCACTGCTGTATAATATTCTGTTGTAGGAATATAACAGGATGGAGTATCATCCTTATTGATGGACCTTTGGATTGTTTCTAGTTGAATTACTTCAAAAAATGCTACAACACATATTCTTGTATGTGTCTCCACACAACAGCTGTAGCCTAATGCAGACCAAAGATTTTCTTTAGGAGTGAAAGTGCTGAGTCTTAGGGTGGGTACATATTTAACTGAAAAATATTATTTACTAGGTGCATTAGTTTCCTATTCCTGCTGTAATAAATTACTACAAACTTAGTAGTTTTTAAAGAATACACTTATTATCTTACAGTTTCAGAGACAGAAGTCCTAATTGGAACTCACTGGGCCAATCCAGGAGTCAGCAGGGCTGAATTCCTCTGGAGGCTCTAGAGGAGAATGTTTCTCGGCCCTTTTAAATGTCTAGAGGCTGCCTGCATGCCTTGGCTTATAACCCCTTCCTCCATCTTCAAAGCCATCAGTGTAGCATCTTCAAATCTCTCTCTGACTCTTCTTTTTCTCTCTTCCCCTTACAAAACCCTCGTGAATACATTAGGCCCACCAGATAATCCAATCTCCCCATCTCAAGGTCAACTGTTAAGCAACCTTAATTTCATGTGCAACATTGATTCCCTTTGGCCGTGTAACCTAAGATAGTCATAGGTTCTGGGGATTCGAATATGTGCACATTTGGGGGTGGGGTGGAGTTTTGTTCTACCTGCTACACCAGGCAGTTCAAAATCTTTTCCTAAAGCTGTTGAGCCTTTTTATGCTTCTGCCAGGGGAGGCCCAGTACTTTGCTCCTGCAAAAACAGCTTTTCAAATTTTAAATTTACTTATACTTTTAACGATTATTATTATTATTATTATTATTATTATTATTATTATTATTGAGACAGAGTCTTGCTCTGTTGCCCAGGCTGGAGTGCAGTGGCACAATCTTGGCTCACTGCAACCTCCACTTCCTGGGTTCAAGCGATTCTCCTCCCTCAGCCTCCTGAGTGACGGGGACTACAGGCGTGCATCACCACGTCCTAATTTTTGTATTTTCAGTAGAGACAGGGTTTCTCCATGTTGGCCAGTCTGGTCTCGAACTCCCAACCTCAGGTGATCCACCCGCCTCAGCCTCCCAAAGTGCTGGGATTACAGACGTGAGCCACCACACCCGGCCTAATAGTTTTGATTATAATGTCTTTATTTTGAGATAGTAAGATTCACATGAAGTTGCAGAAATAGTACAGAAATGTCCCCTTCACCCGGCTTTTACGTGCACTTTATTTTTTTGGAGAGTGTGTAGTTTTATGATATTTGATCACCTGCAGACTAGAGTAACCATCACCACAGTCAGGATAAAGACCCCTTCAGCCCCTAATCATGGTACAAATCTTAGTGATTGTCATGACAAGGCCAGCCCCTGAGGCCTCATGTGGGTAAGAGGAATGGCTCAGAGCCAGGGGATGTTCTGGGGTGAGACCGCAGGGGAGGTAAAGAGAGGGTCAAGGCATCTGAGGTGCTGACCCACTGGGAGGTTCGCCTCTCTCCGGGGGTCCTGGTGAAGGTCACCTTGACCAAGTCCTTCTCCATGCACCTGAGCATGCAGGCAGCAGGGAGACGCAACGCCTTTAACTCTTCCAGATTAATCCTTCTAAGTTGCAACAATATTGATATACTATTATTTTCCATCTTTATTCATCCCCCGGCGAAGAAAGAATGACTCCCCCCAGGCCATTCATAATTGAAAAATGCTTTTAAGGCCTTTATGAGTTGAATACTAAATTTCTCGAGGTGCCTGCTTTATTGGGCCTCCAGTCACTGATGATACATTTGCTCCCTAATGTTCTTTAAGGAAAGGAGCTCGAGCGGCATGATGGATGTGTCTGATTGGAATCAATGCTCATTAGTGACTCCAGTGGCCAGGTGGGCCTGGGCTGCTTGCTGGGCAAGGAATGGGCTCTCAGCAAGAGACAAGGGCGAGGCCTGTTGGCTGCCATTTGCCTTGGACTGGAGCTTAGCCTGCCTGACTTCCTTCCTTCCTTCCTTCCTTCCTTCCTTCCTTCTATCCTTCCCTCCTTCCCTCCTTCCTTCCTTCTATCCTTCCCTCCTTTCCTCCTTTCTTCCTCAATAGATTCTTACTCTGCCAACTGTGCCCCAGGCCCAGTGCTGGATACAGGCCTGGATCAGGCCCAGACACAGTCCTCAAGAAGCTCCCAGGACACACACACAAACACACAAAGACAATAGAGTGCTCTGTGTTTGACACTGAGAGTGTGCTTGGGGCCTGGGAGGCATGAAGAAGAGAGAGGTTAGTTTTACCTGGCGGCTAGAGGTCAGAAAACACTTCCTATCAGAGGTGACAATGGCGTGAGATCAATACATGTGGTGTGAACGAAGGGACTCACCAGTGGAGGAGGAGAGAGTCACACGGTCACAGGCAGGGAGGTGTGACCCAGCCTGGGATGAGGTGAGCCATCAGCTGACTTCTTAGATAAGTCACTCAGGTGGCCAGAGCTGCAGCCCTGCCGATCCAACTCATAGAATCCCTTACTTGACAACTAACAGAATAAAAGGAGTTGTCAGAAAATACCTGACCCCACCCCTCATTATTCTGATGGGCAACTGAGGTCCAGAGAGGGGACGGGACTTGCTCAAGGTCTCCTAGTGGGGCGATGGGGAGAGCCAGGACCCAGGGATGAGTCTCTGGCTGGATCACCTCGAGACCAAAGCCCTGCTTCGGCGCTGACCTTGGAAGTCTTAGTTTGTCATTGCATGAGAGTGTGCGCTCAAGACTTGAAACTTGAAGTCTCCTCAACTTCCAAATGCTATGAAGACCAGAGAGAGAAAGGTCTGATGTCAGGTCACCACAGCGAGTTAGTGACACAGGTGGTGGTTGGGGATGTACAAATAAATTTAAGCTGAGTAAAAATAAGCAGAGAGAGGAGGCCAGTGTTCACTGCGCTCCTGGGGAAATCCGTTCCTTATCTGCGTCCTCCTGTTGAATCTCTAGCTAGCCTTGGTGGTGCACTGTGTAGCTCTGGTTTTGCAAATGAGGAAACTGAGGATAGAGGCAGGGTGACTTGCCCAAGGTCATACAAGGGGAATCAGGATTTTAACCCAGTTTTTAAATTTTATTTTTTACTATTATTTTTTAAAAGTCAGGCCCTCTCTCTGTTGCCCAGGCTGGAGTGCAGTGGCATGATTATGGCTCACTGCTGCCTCAACCTCCTGGCCTCAAGCAGTCCTCCCACTTCAGCCTCCCAAGTAGTTGGGACTACAGGTGTGCACCACCGTGCCCAGCTAATCTTTTAAAAAATTGTTTCTTTTTTATAGAGGTGAGATTTTGCCCTGTTGCACAGGCAGCTCAAACTGCTGGCCTTAAGCAGCATTCCTGCCTCGGCCTCCCAAAGTGCTGGGATTACAGGTGCGAACCACTGCCCCTGGTCGGAACCCAGTTTTTTTTTAAATGTCAAAGCGCCTGTGCTTTCTCCTGTCCTGGGCTGTCCCCTTATGTGTCTCAAAGAGAAGCTGAGGCTCAGACACAGGAGAGCTGCCCCCTCTAGGGTTCCTAAGGGGCCTCAGTCCAGGGTCTCTGACCATCCCCCATGAGGCGTTAAAACCTGTCAAATAGTTAAGTGACCAGATAGACCTGGTCCTTTGTCCTCCCCTGAGGAGGCTGATGCTCAGTCTCTGTCCAAAGCTCTGGGGTTGGGGGACGGTGCCGTAGGGAGACAGCCACCAGGATGGGCAGAGGGGCAGGGCCAGTGCCCCAGCTCTGCCTCTCCAAGGGCCTCCCTGGGCAGGCCTCTCTCCCCACAGCCTGCTGAGGATCCAGGAGGTCTTGGTCTAACACAGACCTGACATGCAGGTGCTCGAGGGGCAGTCAGGCCTCTGACCCCTGCAGCTGGCTGTGAGCCTCACACCTGAGCCATGGGCTTGGGATCTAGTCTTTTCTCCCTGAGTGACGCCACCCTAGTGGTCCATGTGTGCCATGTGTCTGCAGTCACTTGCTCCCTCCTTAGGCCCGGGGAGCCAGCCACAAGTTGAACAGGCCCCTGGCAGTCATAGAGTCCAGCTGGTCTCACTCACAGGTTGCCTTAACTCAGCAAACCTCAGGCCTGGGGGCCTCGGCCAGCACACCTTCTCATTGCATCCAGCCACTATATCAAGGTCCCTCCAGCATGGACCTGGACGTGGCCAGGCCAGCTGCCCAGAAGGAGCAGTGGTTTCTTGGGTTCCCCCAACCCAAGAGACGGGCAGCCTGGTCTCCTTCCTTCCTTGATCCATCTCTGCCCCTCCAAGTACTCTTTCTCTTCCTCACGATGCTGCAATTCTCACTTTGGGGTCTTTCCCTAAATCTTTGAGTGGCCCTTGGCTTGTAGCTCAAACATCGCATCCCTAGCTAGGATCTCTGGGCTAAAGCAGTGTCCCCTGCCCCAGTCACTTTCTGCCACATCACCCTGCATTGTTCTCTTTAAGGCATCGCGACTCTGAAATCACTTTGTTGACGTGTGTGTTGATGTGTGTGTTTACCTGTGTGTTATCCGTCTCCCTCATAGGGAAGTTGCATTTAGCACGGGTTAAATGAGTGAAGGAAGAAAGAGTGAACGAATGAATGGGTCATGGCCTGACTGTTGCTCAGAGCTTAGAAGGGGTGCTCTGACTCAGTGGGCTTAAATCCCTGCCCTGCCACTAACTAGCTGAGTGAATAGTAAACAAGTGACCTCATGTCTCTGGGCCTCTGTTTTCCCTTCTGCAAAGTGGGACCAGTGACAGCTTCCTCCCAAGGAATAGGAAAGTGAACACAGCGGTCAGGTGAGGGTCTCAGAATGCAGTGAGAGCTCACTGCCAGGGGCTGATGAATTGCTGGGCAAAGAACATTTCCTTGGGGTGTGTGGGGCTGGGGTCGGGGCAGGCTGAGTGCAGTGAGTGAATTTGGGAGCAGCGGGAACCTTGGATTCTGGTCTCAGCAGCTCCTTGCTGTTCATGTGACTTTGGTCTGATGACTGTTCCCGGCCTCAGTTTCTCCATCAGACTCATGGGAAGACTCATTTTTCATGAAGACACACAAGAGATGGTTTGGGAGCACACGTGAGAGCATGTATCCGTGGGGCAGAGGGAGAAGAAGCACACACTTGGGCATCTGATGGGCCTGGGCTTGTGCCTCGGCTTGGAGAACCACCAGCTGTGTGGCCTTAGCCACAGTGAAGTGAAGGTGGGCCCCACTGAGAGTGGGACCAGCCCTGAGGTTGCCAGCTCCAGGCCTGCCCTTGGGTGCTCGCAGGAGGTGCTAAGTAGAGACAGATGGTAAAGGAACAATGTTTGCCCAGCAGGGAGAGTACACGCACACAGGAGGCCCAGGGGCTGTGGGAACCAGCCCTAACCCTGTGTGTCCCTAACCCAGAAACTGTGTCAAGGAAGGCTTCCCAGAGGAGGCAGCACGGAAGCCAAGACCCAAAGGGCGAGGAGGAGCTGGCTAGTGATAGAGTGAGGAATGGGGAGGAGGAATGCCAGGCAGGAGAAACAGCTGTGCAAAGGCCTGAAGGTGAGCAAGAGCTTGTTCTCCATAGGCCCCATCTGGTGGGTCTCCACTCCCTCCCAGGAGACTCCTGTTGTGAAACACCCCAGCCTAACATGGAAGCTGTGGATCTCTGAACTCAGGCAATCGGCCATCAGCATTTGTCTCAGTCTTCTCTGGTTGCTGCAAAAAAACACCACAGATGGGGTGCTTAAACAACACACAGTTACTTCTCACAGCTCTAGAGTCTGAGAATTTCAAGATTAAGGTGCTGGCCAGTTTGGTTCTTGGTGAGGGCTCCCTTCCTGTCTTGCAGATGGCCACCTTCTCGCTGTGTCTGAATGTGGTGGAGAAAGAGTGATTTCTCCCTCTTCCTCTTCTCATAAGGGCACTAATCCCATCATGAAGGGCCAGCCTCAAGACTGCATCTAACCCTGATTACCTCCCAAAGCTCCCATCTCTAAGTACCATCACATTGTGGGGGTTGGACTCCAACCAATGAATGTTTGCAGGGACACAATTCAGTCCATAGCAGCATTTGTTGGAGGCCTGAGGGCCAAGTAGGAGTACATGGGATCTGGAGGGACCCTCAGTGGTTTTATTCTAGAGGATCAGCATCATGAGGGCAGGTGCTGTGTCTGTCTGGGGCCCAGAACACAGTGTGGCACATGGCAGGTGCTTGGAACATACCTGTTAAATGGAAGTAGGAATCCAGCACTCTCCTATTAGGTGGAGAAACTGAGGCTGAGCTAGCTAGGGCAAAGGGTATGTCCAGCATCATGCTGAAGGCTGACGGCCACACCGGGAAAAGGGCTGCCCCTCAGACCAGTTCAGCTCCGCTTGCATCCTTTTATTTGACATTTATTTATTAATACCTACTGTATCCCAGGGAGCATTCCAGTGCAGGAGGTACAGCAGTGAGCAAAACTGACAGTGTCTGATTTCATGGAGCCTACTCTAGTAGGGAGAGGAGGGCAATAAACAAGATTAAGAATTAAAATAGATAGGATGTCAGGTGCTGACAGATGCCATGCAGAAAAGGAGTAGATCCAGAGGGGAGAGACAATGAAGAGAGGGCTGTGGTCCTTAAAACAGACATGTCAGGGAAGGCATCTCTGGGAAGGTGACATTTGAGCAAGGCCTAAAGGAAGATGGCGGTTTAAAACTATGCCCCCAAATTCCTTGATATTCTTCCCTTCAAGAGACGAGTTTAGGCCAGCCATGGTGGCTCCTGTCTGTAATTCCAGCACTTTGGGAGGCCGAGGTGGGCGGATCACCTGAGGTCAAGAATTCAAGACCAGCCTGGCCAACATGGTGAAACCCTGTCTCTACTAAAAATACAAAAATTAGCCGGGTGTGGTGGCAGATGCCTGTAGTCCCAGTTACTCAGGAGGCTGAAGCCAGAGAATCGCTTGAACCCGGGAGGTGGAGGTTGTAGTGAACAGAGATTGTACCACTGCACCCCAGCCTGGGTGACAGAGCAAGACTTCATCTCACCAAAAAAAAAAAAAAAAAAAAAAGAGAGAACTTAATTTTCTTTCCTTGGAGTGTGGACTGAACTTGGAGACTCACTTCAAACTAGTAGAATGTGCCCCAAACCATGGCTTATGACTTCCATGGGTAGGTCATGAAATACGTTGCAGTTTCTGGTTTGCTCTTTCACTTGGAGGACGGCTCTGGACAAAACCAGCTGCCATGCCATGGAGAGGCCCACCTAGAGAGGAACTAACCCCTTCTTCCAGCAGCCAGGGAGGAACGAAGGCTTCCTGCCAGCAGCCTTGTGAATGCGCCATCTGGGAAGAGGACCCTTCTGCCCCGGTCAAGCCTTCAGATGGCTGCAGCCGCTGCCAATGTTCCCAGAGCAGTGTCATCCGAGGGCCTGAGCCAGAATCAGCCACTCCTGGATTTCTGACCCATAGAGACTGTGATAATAAGTGCTTGTTGTTTTAAGCTACTAAATTTTGGGGTAACTTGTTATGCAGCAGTAGACAAATATAGAAAGGGAAAAGTCAACCGTAGGGAAACTGGGGGTGACAGTGACCAGCAGAGGGAGTAGCAGGTGCAAAGGCCCTGAGCCTCCACATAGGGAAGGCGGAGACAGCACCTGTGGCCCAGCCCCCATCTGGTTGGTCCTCAGTGTCTTTGTTTGCCACCAGTGCTCTCTTGACCCCTTGAAGGGTATTATTGAATGAGAAATTTGATGACAGACCCAGGAAGGCTCAGAGAAGTTACGGACTTGCTCAGCCACATGGCCAGTTGTGGCAAACCTGAGATGCGGGCTCACTCCAAGCAGGCATCTTCCATGTTATGGCCACCAACACTGACTTCTGACCCCTTCCCACACCTCCTGGATCAGACTTCCCAGAGGAGGGGCCTGGAATCCCCACTTTTATCACTTCCTGGGTGATTTGGATCCATGTTCCTGATGGCAAGCCCCTGCCCTGCGGGCCTCGGTTTCCTTGGGTTCTCTGCAGCTCCTGATCTTCAAGCCTCCCAGCCAAGACCATCTCATCCTTCAGAATCTACCCCAGGCGTTACCTCCTCTAGGGAGCCTTCCCCCGACCCTTCCCTGATTCCCAGGGTCAGAACTCCCAGCCACAGGTGGGTGCTGAGCCCTGCTCTGGCCCCTCTTCCACAGAGGTATTAATGATTGTCCATGTCATTGCTCTTAAACACTGGCTCGCCATTATTCGTTTAGAAGTCTGAGTCCCTGAGGCTGGAGAACACGTACGCTGTACCCCATATAAGCCCAAAAGCCAGTGTAGGGCCTGGAGCCTCATAAACTCCAGGCCCTACAGTACAGTGCAGTGTTCTGGATGGGGAGAAAAATCAAAAGATGGAAAAAAATTGGAAGAAAGGAAGAAAAGGATAGGAGGAAGATGGGGAGAAGATGAAGGAGGGATAAGAGGAGAGATAGGAAAATTGTGAGGCGGGATGAGAGGAAGGACGGGGGGAGGGTTGAGAGGCGGGATAGGAGGAGGGACAGGAAGAACCAGGAGGAGGGTGGGAGGAGGAATAGGGAGAGTCCAAAAGAAGGCTTAGAGGAGGGATGACAAGGGGCTGGAGAGTGAAAGGATGGATAGGAGGAAGGTTTGGAGGGGAGGGATGGGGAAATGAATGAATGAATGAGTATCCAAGTGGGTGAACACAGTCTCTCCAACCACCGTGGCTCCCATCTACCCAGACAGGAGTTGCAACTTGCTGTAACTCCAGGCGGGCTCGGCTAAGTTAACCAGGCCTCTGTTTTACTAACGCCCTCTTTTGCAGCAGAGGCAATTAGAGCTAACGGCTGGAAGCTTCTCCCCAGGCAGCCCCACCTGCCCTGTCCTGTCCCATTAACTTCCAATTCAACAGCCATCCCTGACCTGCAATGTATAATGAAAGACATTCAAAATATATCCAAATGGCATGAGTATTGATTTATTAATGCTGGGGAATGTTGCTCTAATTGAATTGAGATCCAGGAAGTAAGTTAATGTAGCTGACGGTGCTACAGGAATTGAATTACCCCGGGGCCCAGAATTATTACCTTTTCACTCTCTTTGTTGTCAGTGGGATAAATAACAAATCAATTGACGATTCACCCTGGTGGCAAGAAAAAAAGGCCCACGGAGCCCTGGGCACAGGGCTGGGGAACAGGCATGGGTGAGGGGTGAGGAGCTTCCTGGAGGAGGTGGAGCGGGAAGGGGAGAAGAGGAGGGTCTGCCCCTAGGCTTAGAACCCTGCCTGAACTCCCTCCTCTTGCCAACTTCTCTATTCCAGCAGCCAGAGTTCCATAACCCACAAGCTGCCCGGGCTGGAACAGCCATCTCTGCCCACTGAGGGCATCCCTCACTGCCTCTCTGGGGTCCAGAGAGTGGGATGAAGTTTCTCCAAGTCACCCGGAGAGTCTCACCACATCCCTGGCCTCACTTCTGTTTGCTCATCCTCAGGTGTCTGCGCCTGGTCCCTCTCCTTCTCCCTCTCGCCCTGGGCTTCCTATCCCTAAGGGTCCTCTGTGGCTGGAGGCCTCCACTGGGCAAGGGTTTCTGTACCTCTGTGGAAGGCCTGATGTTCCTTTCACCTTGCCACTGAGAGATTCGTGCAAGAATTCTGGAAACGTCTGAGAGGAAGAAAGATTCTGGTTTGCTCCATTGTAAGGAAGAACCCCAGGAGTGAGGCCAAGAGGTTACAACTTCAACTAGCATCTTCCTTAAAATCCCCTGCACTCCTCTTCCCCGTTGTGTCTTCCAGCTTTCTCTCTGCCTCACCTCCAATGCCACACCTTTTAGGGGCGTGGCAGTCTCTTCAAAATAGAGGCTTGTGGACAAAGGCATGCCTGGTTTGCAAACCTAGGAATGCTCGTTGCTAGCTTTGCAACCTTATTGAATTCTTACCTCGGAGCCTCAGTTTGCCCACCCATCAAATAAGAGCAAACCCTCCTTGAACCTCACACACTGGTGGCTCAGAAGTGCTGCAGAAAACACTCAGCTGTCAACGACGGCGGGGCTGGCGAGTGGCTGCCAGGGACCACATGCTCCTCCTGCCAGACGCCTCCAGCCGTCGGCTGTCCAAATGGGTGTCTGCAGAGCAGCCCGGCTGGCCGTGTTCTGGTCAAGGAAGAGAAAGCCTGAGTTAATTAAATCAACAGCTAACAGTGCAGGTTACCCACAAAAGTGAACTTTAGTGCCCCTAAAACCACTGACCAAAGGAGGGCTGGGAAAAAAAAAAGAAACCACAGTTGGAGTAAAATGGAAAAAGAAATCATCAGCTCTCCATCACTTCAGCTGGCCACAGGTATCAGAATATTAATTGGTCTTTGACTCGATTTGGCTGTGGGAGTCAGGGCAGGCTGTGGCTTCGGGGAGCCCGACAGCGCCATGGGGCCAGCGCAGGGCAGGCTGGGAGCTCACTGGCTACAGGGGAGGGGAGGGGAGAGGGGCGGGGGCCTGGGGCCTGGGAGGACGCACTTGTGAGCAGGGGGGTGGGCGGGTGTGAGTGTGGAAGTGGGTGTGGGCGCCCTGCGGGTGTGAGGCGTGAGAGGCACGTGTGAGTGTGGTGAGCTGGCCGGGCCACACGCAGCGTCACTTGAAAAGAGCCCAAACCGTGCTGCGTGCAGAAAAGCTCTCCAGGCATGCTGGCTGTTTTTCTCATCTGGTTCTCACAACAGCTCCAGCAAGAAGGAGGCAATTCCGTGAAAGAGGCGGTGGAGGCTCGCAGACAGGGCTTGCCAGGTCTCTCCGGAGAGCTCCCGCCACAGCTGCGGCAATCACGACACAGATCATGATATGGTTAGTTCATATTTAGGAAGTGACTGGTGGGACTTGAGCCCAGTGCCAGGCACAGAGGAGGCACCAGAAGCATTTGGGTTGAATTTGCTCAGACTCTGAATCTGTGCTCTGGACAGGCACCTGTGCCCGGCCCAGGCCCTGCACTCTTTTCCAGTGGCTTCTCAGGGGTCGGCCTGCAGCAGCCAGGGGTGGGTATCCATGCCGTGGCGGAGAGATCAGAGTTGCACTGTGGGGAGTGGCTTTCTTTTGGCTGCAGCTGCTGCTTGGTGTTCTCTTCCGCTCATGGTCTATGGGCACAGAGATTGTGTCCTGCTCTTCCACCTGCTGCCCACCCATTACATGTGCCCATGGAACATAAGAAGAGCAAGTCATCTATCTGAGGGGCATCCCCGCTGCTTGGGACAGGTTCAGTGGAGCCCGTGAGTGGTGTGGAGGGGCAGCAAGTGTCCAGCAGACCCTCAGGAGCACCTGGATGCACTTTGAGTTTGGGGGAGTCGGGAGGATGCAGTCTCTTTGCAGCAGTGCCCCCCGTGCCTGGACAGAGGCCTTCAACCAAGCAAGGTCTGCTCAACTCCCCAGCCCTCTTTATTGATTTTGGGACACTGTGGGCAAGAAGGGCTCTTAGATCACTTGTCTGGCCCTTCAGTTCATAAAGGAAGTGATGAGGCACAGAGAGGGGAAGGGACCTGCTTGAGGTCACACAGCAAGTCAGAACGCAGGGCTCCAGGTTTCCAGCTCCAGGCCTCTCAGACTTCCGTGCTTCCAGGGGCCATGTCAGTGACATTAAAACCATAATGCAAGTGACAATGTGGCAACTGACCTTGGCTTCAGTGTCAGGAAGGCAAGAGGGAGTACTGGAGACTGTGGCAAACTGGAGAGTCCTTGTCTGATCCCAGGGAGCGGGGGCTGCTACCCAGCAGGAAGGTGGGCTTTATTCCACCAGAGCTTCTGCTTTTTCCAGCAAAGTTGGAAATCGGGGTTTTCATGTGATGTGAAGTTTTACAATTGTTAAATGTCGACAAAGCTAAAACAAAAAAAACTCAAAAGCATGGTGACATGCAAAGCAAAATGACTCGTTTGACACCTGTGGGTTACAAGTTTGCCACCTTGGGACTGTCTTTCTGTGGGGCTTGGTGGGTGGAATTGTGGGAGGAGGTGAAAGGCCTAGATGCTGCCAAGAGGATCTGAGCTTTGAGACACTGTTGTCTGATTATATTCATTCATTCATTCATTCATTCATTCATTCATTCACCCTCTGGTCTGGGCTTTGCAGTCTCTCTTCCTTGTTTCAGGGGGTCTGCCTTCCCTTTGGCAAAATAACCTTGTTCTGAGATTCCCAACATCCCAGCAGCCAGACTACGGGCAATGAAGGATTTCCAGGGAACATGGGAACCTGCTGGTATCTCTTCTTGCATCTTTCTGGATAAGGTTTAAGGGCTTTCTTGGTGCGGTGGAGAGTGAAGCTGAGCTACAGAGCCCACTCTAGACAGACCTAACCCCCAGTCCTGGTCCCATTCCTACCCTGGGGATTAAAATTTGGGATTGGCAGATCAGGTTTGGATCCAGGTTCTGCCACTAACCAGCTGTGTGACCTTAAACCAGTGACTACCCCTCTCTGAGCCTCGGAAAGAAGACCCTGCAGATGCCTGGCCCAAGTCCCCTCAGCATTCACTTTTTCCCATTTGGTGCTGCTTACTGCACACGCCATGACTGTTTGCCCGAGGGCATTTCCTCTCTGTGTGAGTGAAATCAAAGCTGAAGGGCTTTGAGCCCTGGAACATATGCAACCCGTGAAGCAGCCCTCGGGCAGTAAGGCATGAAGGCAGACAAATATCCCAGCCTCCTGTCCCCTCAGTTAGGATGATCCTGGGGCATATTCCACACCATCTCCCAGCAAGCCCCAACCACTTCGGTTGCCCGCAGTGGTCATTTGTTTAATGACTCAGCCTTTTATGACTTTCTTCCCTTCCCTGTCTCATTTCTCCTCTTCCTTACCGGTATTTCCTGGTATCATCTCTGAAATGCACTACTCAGAGGGAACTGAGCCCTCACCTAAGGGCTGCTTCTGGGGGACACCATACTAAGAACCTCAGTTTATGCAGCTGTCAAATGGGTCCACTTACCATCAGCATAGCTTCAGAATTGCTGTGAGGGTAAACAACTTACTGCGTATGTAAAATGCCTGGGAGTTGCCTGGCACCCTGCTAGCCTTTCCTCAATGGGTGGTAGGTTTTTTTATTTTTTATTTTATTTTTATTTTTATTTTTTAGACAGATTCTCACTCTTGTCGCCCAGGCTGGAGTGCATTGGCAACATCTCGGTGCACTGCAACCTCCGTCTCCCAGGTTCAAGTGATTCTCCTGCCTCAGCCTCCTGAGTAGCTAGGATTACAGGTGCCCACTACCATGCATGACTAATTTTTTTGTACTTTTAGTAGAGACGGGGTTTCACAATTTTGGCCAGGCTGGTCTTGACTCCTGACCTCAGGTGATCCGCCCACCTCGGCCTCCCAAAGTGCTGGGATTACAGGCATGAGCCACCGGGCCTGGCCAGGTGGTAGGTTTTATTGTTGTTGATGAAGTTGTCGTGACAATGGGCTGACCCCCAGGTCCCAATTTCAGGTCCATTAGGGCAGTTTCGATGTGGGGGCCTGGCTGCTGCAGGAGGGCCTCGGGGCTGACTTGTGCACTGAGGGTGAAAGAGGCAGGAAAGACAGTGGCCTCTGTGGTGGGGACAGAGGGGATAGTGGGGTCTGGGTAGCAAGAGGGTTGGGCCCCCAGGGGAGCGCATTGGCACTACCCCTGCCCCCAGACCTCAGAGTTGTTATTGAAAATGGTGCTAATGGGGCCAAGCCCAGCTGTCACCATCAAGGGAGTGGGCACCGCAAGGGAAGGGGGCAGAGGATGAAGGGGACCCTGCAGCCTGGTGTGCCCTGTGGCCACCTCATGCTTTAGGAGTTGCCTGAACTGAGTCTCCAGCAGGGGCAGGGTTTAAGAGAGACAGAGTCTGCTGAACTCAGAACAGAAGACTTCTGGGGTGGTGGTGCAAAGGCCTGGCTGTCTCCCTGGAAGAGCACATGTGAGATCTTTTACCTGCCCAGATTCTGGGGAGGCCACAGAGGTCAAGATCCCAGTAGGTTCTTGAGCCAGAACCTTGGTCAAGACACTCCCCACCTCCCGCCCCCTAATCAGTTTCCTCATCTTTAAAATGGAACTAAAAAGAATCCCAGTGACTTCCTAGGCTTGTTTTGAAGTGTCCATAAAATAAAATTGAGCCAGAGAAGCATGTGCAAGCTCCTTCCCTGGGAAAGATCATGGCCTCCCTTCTCTGCCCAGGCCGTGAGCTTGTCCCTGTCTATGCCTCTGACCTTCTGCCTGCCTGGCCTGGAGGGTGGAGGTGCCGCACCTACATTTTCTTCCGACTTACCTGCCTTTGGCTGCAAACCTCACACAAACTCAGGGGGCCTGTGGTTGCAGCAGAATCTTTACGTCCAAAGGGATGTAGCTCCCTTTGGGATAAAAGGTTTAGGGTGCCCCCCAAAGCCTTTAAGGAATGAGGTTCCAAGTGAATCTCTTGTCCTCAATCAGTAGTATCCGTCCCTGCCACCAACACACACACATACACACACACACACACACATACACACACACACACACACACACATGTCCTCTCTCACAATCCTGCACGAACCTCCTGGGAGAGCCGTCCTGGACTTGGTCTCTGAGTTCCCACAGCCAGAATCACCCTCTCCTGCTTCACAGCCATCTTGCTCAAGAATCCTAAATCAAGCACCTGAGAGTGTGCAAAGCCCCGTCGTGTACTCAACTCTCTCATTTGCTCCACAGAATCGCCCCTTGAAGGTTGTAGGTCACAGTTAAGATTCCCATTTTGCAGATAAGAAAACTGAGCCAGTGGCCAGGACTAGGGTGAGGCAGGCAAGAGGCCCGGGGTGTAAAATCTAAGGAGGTGCTTGTGGTGTGGCACCCATCCGGCATGTGTGGGAGCCTGGGGGTGAGCTGCCCTGTGCCCCTCGCTTGACTCCATCCTCGCCGTGGGCCACTGAGTCCTGGCTCTGAAGCTGAGGCTGGAGGGGCTCCAGGACCTGCCTGAGTGTCTCAGTGAGGAGGTGGCAGAGCTGTCACCAAGGTCCCTTTTCCCTGACCCTGGGCTGGGGCTCTTTCGTCTACACCACAGTGAGATAATATTTTTGGATGGAGGGATTTTTAGTGGGGAAAATGACCCTGGTAGAAGGAAGAGGGGTTTGTGTGGGGTTTTGGTTTTTGGTTAAATACGAGACCTGGAAGTACACCAGGAGTCTGTCCAGGAACAGCTGGGAAAGCCCTTCGTGCACAGAGTATGAGGTCCAGTGTGGGGGTTTGCAATTCTCATGATTCTTATCAGTCTTCCAGAAGGAGGGGACAGCTCAGCATTGGGAGGTACTAGTGTCCTCAGGGGTGTGGGAACAGGACTATTTGGCAGAATCTGGTAACACTAACAAGTGCACAAATCCTGAGGCGCAGCCATCCCACCTCTAGAAGTAACCGGAATGGCTGCTGATGCTCCTGACGCAGCAGGCGTTGTTCTTAGTGCTCCACATGGGATAACTCGTTGCATGCTCACAGGGGCCTCTGAGGTAGGTGCAGTTATTGTCCCCATTTTCCAGATGAGGAAACTGAATTCCAGAGAGACCTGTCCAAGGTCACTCAGCCTGTAAGTGGCAGAGCCGGCTCCTGTGTCTGTGCTCTAAGCTGCTGTCTTTTTTACTTATTTATTTATTTTTATTATTATTATACTTTAAGTTTTAGGGTACATGTGCACAATGTGCAGGTTAGTTACATATGCATACATGTGCCATGCTGGTGCGCTGCACCCACTAACTCGTCATCTAGCACTAGGTATATCTCCCAATGCTATCCCTCCCCCTTCTCCCCACCCCACAACAGTCCCCAGAGTGTGATGTTCCCCTTCCTGTGTCCATGTGTTCTCATTGTTCAATTCCCACCTATGAGTGAGAATATGCGGTGTTTGGTTTTTTGTTCTTGTGATAGTTTACTGAGAATGATGATTTCCAATTTCATCCATGTCCCTACAAAGGACATGAACTCATCCTTTTTTATGGCTGCATAGTATTCCATAGTGTATATGTGCCACATTTTCTTAATCCAGTCTATCATTGTTGGACATTTGGGTTGGTTCCAAGTCTTTGCTATTGTGAATAATGCCGCAATAAACATACGTGTGCATGTGCCTTTATAGCAGCATGATTTATAGTCCTTTTGGTATATACCCAGTAATGGGATGGCTGGGTCAAATGGTATTTCTAGTTCTAGATCCCTGAGGAATCACCACACTGACTTCCACAATGGTTGGACTAATTTACAGTCCCACCAACAGTGTAAAAGTGTTCCTATTTCTCCACATCCTGTCCAGCACCTGTTGTTTCCTGACCTTTTAATGATTGCCATTCTAACTGGTGTGAGATGGTATCTCATTGTGGTTTTGATTTGCATTTCTCTGATGGCCAGTGATGGTGAGCATTTTTTCATGTGTTTTTTGGCTGCATAAATGTCTTCTTTTGAGAAGTGTCTGTTCATGTCCTTCGCCCACTTTTTGATGGGGTTGTTTGTTTTTTTCTTGTAAATTTGTTTGAGTTCATTGTAGATTCTGGATATTAGCCGTTTGTCAGATGAGTAGGTTGCAAAAATTTTCTCCCATTTTGTAGGTTGCGTGTTCACTCTGATGGTAGTTTCTTTTGCTGTGCAGAAGCTCTTTAGTTTAATGAGATCCCATTTATCAATTTTGGCTTTTGTTGCCATTGCTTTTGGTGTTTTAGACATGAAGTCCTTGCCCATGCCTATGTCCTGAATGGTAATACCTAGGTTTTCTTCTAGGGTTTTTATGGTTTTAGGTCTAATGTTTAAGTCTTTAATCCATCTTGAATTGATTTTTGTATAAGGTGTAAGGAAGGGATCCAGTTTCAGCTCTCTACATATGGATAGCCAGTTTTCCCAGCACCATTTATTAAATAGGGAATCCTTTCCCCATTGCTTGTTTTTCTCAGGTTTGTCAAAGATCAGATAGTTGTAGATATGCGGCGTTATTTCTGAGGGCTCTGTTCTGTTCCATTGATCTATATCTCTGTTTTGGTTACTGTAGCCTTGTAGTATAGTTTGAAGTCAGGTAGTGTGATGCCTCCAGCTTTGTTCTTTTGGCTTAAGATTGACTTGGCGATGCGGGCTCTTTTTTGGTTCCATATGAACTTTAAAGTAGTTTTTTCCAATTCTGTGAAGAAAGTCATTGGTAGCTTGATGGGGATGGCATTGAATCTGTAAATTACCTTGGGCAGTATGGTCATTTTCACGATATTGATTCTTCCTACCCATGAGCATGGAATGTTCTTCCATTTGTTTGTATCCTCTTTTATTTCATTGAGCAGTGGTTTGTAGTTCTCCTTAAAGAGGTCCTTCACGTCCCTTGTAAGTTGGATTCCTAGGTATTTTATTCTCTTTGAAGCAATTGTGAATGGGAGTTCACTCATGATTTGGCTCTCTGTTTGTCTGTTGTTGGTGTATAAGAATGCTTGTGATTTTTGTACATTGATTTTGTATCCTGAGACTTTGCTGAAGTTGCTTATCAGCTTAAGGAGATTTTGGGCTGAGGCAATGGGGTTTTCTAGATATACAGTCATGTCGTCTGCAAACAGGGACAATTTGACTTCCTCTTTTCCTGATTGAATACCCTTTATTTCCTTCTCCTGCCTAATTGCCCTGGCCAGAACTTCCAACACTATGTTGAATAGGAGTGGTGAGAGAGGGCATCCCTGTCTTGTGCCAGTTTTCAAAGGGAATGCTTCCAGTTTTTGCCCATTCAGTATGATATTGGCTGTGGGTTTGTCATAGATAGCTCTTATTATTTTGAGATACGTCCCATCAATACCTAATTTATTGAGAGTTTTTAGCATGAAGGGTTGTTGAATTTTGTCAAAGGCCTTTTCTGCAACTATTGAGATAATCATGTGGTTTTTGTCTTTGGTTCTGTTTATATGCTGGATTACGTTTATTGATTTGCGTATGTTGAACCAGCCTTGCATCCCAGGGATGAAGCCCACTTGATCATGGTGGATAAGCTTTTTGATGTGCTGCTGAATTCGGTTTGCCAGTATTTTATTGAGGATTTTTGCATCAATGTTCATCAAGGATATTGGTCTAAAATTCTCTTTTTTGGTTGTGTCTCTGCCTGGCTTTGGTATCAGGATGATGCTGGCCTCGTAAAATGAGTTAGGGAGGATTCCCTCTTTTTCTAGTGATTGGAATAGTTTCAGAAGGAATGGTACCAGTTCCTCCTTGTACCTCTGGTAGAATTCGGCTGTAAATCCATCTGGTCCTGGACTCTTTTTGGTTGGTAAGCTATTGATTATTGCCACAATTTCAGCTCCTGTTATTGTTCTATTCAGAGATTCAACTTCTTCCCGGTTTAGTCTTGGGAGAGTGTATGTGTCGAGGAATTTATCCATTTCTTCTAGATTTTCTAGTTTATTTGCGTAGAGGTGTTTGTAGTATTCTCTGATGGTAGTTTGTATTTCTGTGGGATCGGTGGTGATATCCCCTTTATCATTTTTTATTGCGTCTATTTGATTCTGTCTTTAGAAGCGTTCGCCTGAGGGTGATCACACTCTCAGGACTGCAGAATGTTCACAAAGAAGGGAACCACATCAGTGCCATGAACAGGGGAGCCACACCCTCCAGAACATCCCTCAGTCCTCCCGGACTGTGAAACAGAATGAACGCAAATTACACACTGTTCCCCCGTGCTTTCTACTGACACTATATATGACTACATATTAACCAGAAAAAAGGGACGGGCTACTCTGTACCCGAGCCCATTTGTTTAAGAGAAAAAGCAAAAGCACACACAGCTCTCTAAGCATTGAATGGGCTGGGGGTATCCAGACCAACTGGGTGCTGGTTCCGAGGCTGCCTCTAGGGATTGGTGGGGATGGAGAACTAGCTCTGGGAATGTGGGCAGTGGGCAGTGATCTGTAACAATGAGCCGGTGTTACTTTTCTAATTAATCAGGAAACATGTATTTTTTAAAAGAAAAGGTATAAAAGGATCTTAAAAAATGTGTCCTGAGGGGCCCCCCTTAAGTTTTGGCTCCCAGACTCCGTGTGGAGGCCTCTGCCTCAATGACTCAGGTCTGCCCTTAGGGAGAGGGGAGGGACGAACGTGTCACAAGGAAATATTTCTGCTTTTTGTCTTTCTCAGCTCACCCTTTAGCCTGGGGCAGGTGAGGGGCTGGGGGCGTGGTGCCTGATCTTCTGCTGATGGCCTCAGTGGCAGAGGGCAGTGGACCAGGAACCTGGACTCTGCCTGGGAGCCCTCACCCTTCCTAGGTCGCGATGTCCCTCCTCTCCTCTTCCTGCCCAACCCTGACCACTTGTGTACACTTGGGGTATTTCTTTCCTCTGGCCTCAGTTTTCTCACCTGCAGAATGGGAATAATTTCTCTCCTAAACTCGCTCTAAGGATGAAGTAAAATGCACTTGAGAACTGTCGAGAAGGGAAAGATTGGAGAGATAATTACAGTTTTTATTTAGTAGTAACCTTTTGGATCAGAGAGATCTGGATTTGAATTCTAGCTCTCGCACTGACTAGCTGTGAATAAGGTAGTGAACCTCTGGCCTGTTTCTTCATCTGCGAAATAGAAATAAAAGTAAGTAATTTGCAGAGCTGAAATAGAAATTCAATGAACTAATTCAAGGAAGCATTCAACCTGGCTCCTGGCATACAGTAAGTGCTCAATAGTTGGTTGTCGTGATAAGGAGGAAGGGGCAAGGAGCTGCCCAGGGAGCCTGCAGCTCACTGAGGCCTGAGGGCATTAGCGGCTGTGCGGCCGGGAGGATGGCCAGTGTGAAGGGCAGGCACTTGGGAAGCTGGGCCTTCTTTCTGCCGTGACTTTGAGAAGGGGAACCAGGGCTGGGGTTTGGCAGGAGGAGTGTGGCCACTATGGCAAGTCCCACAGCCCGAACCTGGGGGCTGCTCTCCCACCGCACGCTGGTGGGCCGTTGGGGAATGGAGAAGTTAAGAGCCATCTCCTGGGGAGGGCCAGACAGGCCTGGCCGAGGGTGGAAAATCCCTCTGGTCAGAAGGCATGAGGAGTGGGAAATGCTGGCTCCAGGCCTGGCCACCTGCACCCCCACAATCCTCAGTCTCACACCCGCTGCCTGGGCCCCAGGCTTCCCCAGCTCAGCCCCACCAGGTCAACCGAGGCCAGGTTAACCTCCCTGAGGCCCAGCCGGGACTGGCCACTCTGCCGGTCAGGCCTCTCAGTGGCTCCCCAGTGTCCGCAGACCCACCTTCTCACCCTGGCCTTCTGAGCCTGCCTCAGTGCACCCTCAACTTGTCTTCAGCCTTCCCAGTGTGGCTGGAGGGGTGGCATGAGGATCGACCAGTCCCAGAGTCTCCCAGGCTGATGGGGGACAGCCCTCCCTTCCTCACCTTTGCCCAATCCGGCACCCTAGACTTCTCCCCTGCATGGAGTACGCACTGGCTCCTGTGGGGACAGCACTTCCCAGCTTATGCAGCAGATCATCCATAGTCCCACTGCACAGCAAGGTGGGGACTGGGACCTCCAAGTAGCAGCCATGGAGATGGCCCTGCAGCTCCCCTTCAGGAGATGCTGCCCGGAGCACAGCAACTGAGCGCCAGCTCTCTGGATCCACCACCACGTTTCCCTGGAGGCCACATGCCCTGCCCCAGTTTCTTCCTACCCTCCCTTCCCCAGCACAGTGGAGGTGTCATACCTGCACCCTGGCCTGGAGCCCTTTCTGCCTGCTCCTGTTCCCTTTCCTGGTTAATCTGCCCAGGGTCTCCCCGAAGAGGCCTCTCGCCCATCTCACCCCATCCTGGTGCCTGCTTGTCAGAGACCCAAACCAATGCACCCATTCAATAGTGGGGCAAATGGAAACAGAAGTGAGAAGTGACTTCCCAAAGTCACACAACTAATTATGGCCAGATCCAGGTCCAGAACCCAGGTTTCTTCCTTCCAGCACTTTTCCCCATGGCCTCACCCCCTTGATCAAACACTGAGATCCAGTGGCAGGGCAGCCTCCCTCACAGGGAAAGAGGCTGCCCTGGAGGCCCTGAACTCAGGCAAGAGATTCTTACCTGAACCCACATCTTGAGCGATCTGGGCTCCTGCCCGCAGAAGCCAACACCCTCTCTCCGGTGGTGGTGGGGGCTCAGGTCCTGTTGCCTGTGGGGGTCCTGCTGGGATAGGGAGGACTGTCTGCAGGAAGCCCGGGCGCCTGAGCCACTGGCTTTTAAAGCTGCACAACATTATTAAGTCCAGGCCGCAGCAGGAGGGCCGGGTGGGCGCTGGGGCAGGGACGACAGGCCCTAATGGCTTCTGAACGACTCTCTGTCGCCATTTCCCACTTCTGGGGAGGGCAGGGCAGGGGCTCAGGGCTCCGCGTGCGGGGAGGGACTGCTGGCGGGTGGGAGCTCTGGGGAGCCTGATCTTGCACTTGGGAGGCAGCCCTTTGTGAGGGAGGCTGTGTGACCAGCTCCACCTTTCATTATCAAGGGCCTCATTCTCCAGGGAGGGAAGGCAAGGCCCTGGGTGCAGGGACTTACTCAAGGCCACAAACTGAACCAGCACGAGAGGCTTCCTGACCTCCTTTGCCCCTTGCAGTGATGTGCCCCCTGCCCCAGCCTGCCCTGCCTCAGATTCTCTCCCGCTCTTCCCACACCCAGGCCAACCATCTCCATCAGCTCCCTGGAAGAAGCCAGGGCTGCAGCTTCTCCCAGGGAGAAAATAATCTGGCACAGCCAGCGCTTCTGCCTGCTTGACTCCCTCACTTCAGCGGGGGTTTATCTTCATCACAAAGCACACTCGTTACACATAAGTAATGCGATGTTAGCCTCTGCTCTCCAGGTGAATCATGAACCCAGGAGTTCCCACTTCTGCATCTTCCTTCTTGCAGCCATTCTCCCCAGCCCCCTCCCCTCCATCCCTCCAGCATGACAAGCCTGTCCCTCCACTGGGCTTTAGCTGGGCCCTGCTCCCCCTGCTCCCCATGCCCCACCACGGAGCTCCACTCATCCCCCACATCCCAGCTCCAGGGCCACGCCTTTGGAAAGGCACCCTGCCCCGAACCCTTGATGCAGTGAGGCCCCCACATGTCTGTTCCTGACACCCATTCCTGCTTGTCGTAATTATAGTCATTGTCGATACATTTGGGATTCTTTGGTTCGTATGTTTCTCTCTGTGCTCTACAGCAGGCTCCAAGAGCACACAGGGTCAGCTCTTGTTGTGTTTATGGTAGCATTTGATAATAATGAAAGGAAGGAAGTGAGGGAGGGAGGGAGGAAGGAAGGAAGGAAGGAGAAAAGGCGGGGGAGGGGAGAAAAGGGAAGAGAGGAAGGGAGGGATGGAGGAAGGAAGGATGGATGGAAGGAAGGAGAAAGCAGGAGAGGGGGAGGGAAGGGAAGGAAAAGGAAGGGAGGAAGGGAGGGAGGGAGGGAGGAAGGAAAGAAGGAAGAGAAGGGGGGGAGGAAAGGGAAGGGAGGAACGGAGGGAGGGAGGGAGGAAGGGAGGGAGGAAGGGAGGGAGGGTGGAAGAAAAGAAGGAAGGAGAAGGGAGGAGAGGGGGAGGGGAGGAAAGGGAAGAGAGGAAGGGAGGGAGGGAGGAAGTAAGGGAGGGAGGGAGAGAGGAAGGAAGGAAGGAAGAATGGAAGGAAGGATGGATGGAAGGAACGACAGAAACTGAGATTCGGGAAATAGACCATCAAACTCACACAGAAAATAACACCATAAAGGCAAGATGATTGCTTGAGTTGAGTTCCAAATTTGGCTTTGAGCTTCCCAGCAGCCAAAGCAGAAAGGAAGATATGGTCAGTGACATGAGTGTTGGTGTCAGAAAGGGGGAACCCATCAGTTCCTCAAGGAAGTCCAGTTGTTTGTGGGAGAGCGCATGGTGGCAGGGTGGCTGGGGTCCTCTGCCCCCCTCTGTGTGTGCACTCATGGCTTTCTCGAGGCAGTCTGTGGGTAAAAGCTGAGATGCTGCTGAGCGATGGTGTCTGTGCAGAGAGCTGAGGCGACGGGCCACGGCTTGCCCAGGGGAATGGGTGTGTGGTGTGCTCACTCCGCTACCCCATGTACTCCCAAATCCTCAGTCCATGGGTCAGGGATGATCATCCCAGCCAGGGAGCCCAGCTCCATGCCTGGCTCTTGGCAAAGCTTGGCTGTCAGAAGATCTTAGGCTGCGCCTCAAGGAGTCACCTCTGGCCGGGGAGAAGGGCCACCTGTGGCTGCAGGGTGTGGAGTGTGGTGGTGGAGGGTGGGCCCTGGAGTCAGCCTCATTTTCATGCCTACTCCAGCTCTGCCATTTCCCACAGGTTCCCTCCCCTTGCCCTGCTTCCTTCCTGCTTTGTGGAATGGGATTGTCACAGCACCGCCCTCGGGACGACGCTGGAAGGATTGAATGAAACAAAGCACATCCAGGGGTGAACATCATAGGAGCCCAAGACATGTCAGCACTTGTTAGGGTCATTATAACTAGAGGTGCCCAGTGCCAAAGCCAGAAGGTTCTCACCAAAGAGGCAGAGACTTGGTGAGAGGAATGTTTGCTTCCGAAATGAAAAAAACCAGGGGGACATATCTTATGGTACAATTTTAGACACTGTTGTCTTCAACATCTCCCATGGACTTGCCCTGAACTTGGTTTCTCTGGAAGGAAGCAAACTGAGGCTCAGAGCCGCAGCCTTGGGCATGCCTAGAATGTGTGTGTGGGGATGGGGGTGCGTGGAGATGGGATGGACCATTTGGGAAGATGAAAAATACCAGGTATTAGGCAAATGCCCAGGCTCACATATACCCAGGAGGGGCTCTAGGAGTTCTGGAGAGAAAGAGACCATGCAGGAGGCCAAGAAGGGGTCCCAGGGGTGAACTAGGAAGAAGGGTAGGATTCAGGTGCCAGGAGGGAGGAGAAGGGCATTGCAGGTGCAGAATTTGTTCAGGGGACAGCCATGGGAGCAGCTGCCACCTGGTGTGGGACTCCACCCTGACTGAGCTTTGTCATGTGTGCTTACGGTCCTCAGAGCTCACATATGAGGAAACTGAGGCACGGGGAGACTAAGAAACCTGCCTGAGGTCACATAGCTTGTGTCTGGTCTGCTCAGGCTGCCATAACAAAATACCATGGGTTGGGTGGCTTAAATAACAGAAATTTATTTCTCACAGTTCTGGAGGTTGGAAGGTCCAAGACCAAGGTGCCAGCAAGGTAAGCTTTATTACCAGAGAGGTTTCACCCTTCTCTTGACTGTGGGCTGTTGCCATCTCGCTTTGTGTGTGCGTGGAGAGAGGGAATGAGTTCTCTGGTGTCTCTTCTTATGAGGACAATAGTACCCCCCTTGGGTCCACAGGGCCCCACCCTCAGGACCTCATTTAACCTTAATTACTCCCTTAGGGGCCCCATCTCCAAATATAGCCATAGTGGGGGTGATGGCATGGGAATTTGGGGGTCACAAATGTTCAGTTCATAACTTGCTATCGAATCTCTTGGTCCTAGCATTGGTTTAACCAGGCGCCAAGTCGAGATCTGAACCCAGACCACAGCCCTGGCCTTGAGCACACATGTCGGGGGGGTGAGTGGTTGGGGCTCCCAGGCTCATGGGTGCCTGGACAGAGCGAGGTCCTGCCAGAGCCGAGGAGAGTCTGGGGTGAGCAGCAGTAGCAACCATGTAGAGGCAGAAGTGGAGGAGGGAGCTTCCCCAGGAAGGTCAAGGATCGATGGAGAGTAAGGAGAGCTGGTCTGGGCAGGGCGAGGCACTCATTAGTGGGAGGCCCAGCTGGCTGACTGCTCCAGACCGTGAACTTGGCAAAGGGCAGCCACCCAGGGGCAGAGGGTGGCCTGTCCATGCAGACGGGGCTCCCGAGGGTTCCTGGCCAGATCAATGCGGGCAGCCAGGTCGATGACAGCTCAGCAGGCCCTGGGGGCCTGCTGGCCCCCACAGGGGGATCATAATAGCACTCACGCGGCATCAGAGCACGTGCTGAGCACTTCCCAGGCCGCGGGTGCTATTGCAGAGGCCCTCAATCAAGTTCACCGCCTTAGGTGTTCCACAAAGTCACCCTGCAAAGCTGCTCTTGCAGTCCCCATTTTACAGAGGAAGAAACTGAGTCTTAAGAGAAATCGAAGGAATTTGCCCAATGTTGGGGAGTGGCTCAGACCCAGACAGCCTGACTCCAAACCCCAGACTCTTGATGATGAATTGTTGCAGGACCATCTCTCCTTGGCTAGGGCCTGGGTGCCTGTTTCTCCTGCGGGCTTGGTGGACAGACTGGTAGGCGGTCTTATCCCCTCTCCTTTGGCTGTCTCTGGTTTGGTTTCTTCAGTGAATGGCAGGTAGAGGTGGAGTGCAGAGGGGCAGGAAAGCAGAACTGAACTCTATAAGGCAGCTGAGCAAACAGGCTGGCCTGAGACCCAGCGAGGAAGCTGGGGAGGGGGAGCTGGGGCAACCACTGTGCAGGCGTGTGCACTGGCTGCCATCTCTCCACTCTCATGCCCCAGCTGTGGACTGGCATGGGCCCATAAGGCTTCTCTCCCAGACTGACCCCTACAACTTTGCCCCTTCAGGTCACTGGAGCCCCATGTTGGTGGGGAGGGGTACCAGCCCAGTGTAGATTGTTGTGTACCTACTGAGTGCCAGGCACAGTGGTAGGCACAAGGGATTCTATGGCAGGTTAAACCAGGACAGTCTCTACTTACATGTGGCTTACCGTCAATCAGGGAAGTCTGGCATTCATCACCTAATCCCACACAGCAAGGTGAGATTGTGGCTGGGACCAGCGCTGCGGAGGGGCCACAAGACAGAATAATGGTGGTGGTGGTGTGATCTAGCAAAGAGGATGAGGGAAGGCCTTCCCAAGGAAGCGGCAGTTGAGTTGTGCTCTCAAAGAGAGTAGGTTAAGAAGGAAAGGGAAGAAGGTATGGCCTGTGCAAAGTTCCTGTTTGGGGAGGAAACGAGGAGGATACTGGGGTCTGAAAGAAGGCAGCCAGAGGGCGGGAGCGCAGAGGAGGGGAGAATGGTTTGGGGAGGTGGCTGGAGAGGTAGACAAGGGCTGGACACACAGGGCCTTGGGGTCATGTGGAGGAGGTGAGGCTTACTCTAAGAGTTGTGGGACATCACTGAAGGAGGGGACCGCATACACTATTTTGTGGATTCTAGAACACACATTTCAGCTTTGCTGCCTATGAGACTGATATGCATCTTATAATCCTTGGCACCTGGCGGTGTCTTTCTGAGTGGTACATAAAACTGTGGTGTGTCTTACAATCGATCGAAGATGCAGTTTATGGAATGGATGAGAGTGGGATGCTTCAGTTCAAGAGGTGAGGAGCCTGGGGTCCCACGTGCTCAGCTCCCCTCACTATGCAGGAGCCCCGGGTCCCTCTGCCATTCCCAAGACTCCAGAGAACACAATTCGCTTGGAAATTAAGGGTCCTGAGCTTGGACATGTTTTCACAATACATATACCCAGGTGCCACCCCACACATGCCGAATCAGACACCCTCGGGGGTGACCTGGGAGTCTGCACCTGTCAGAGCTGCTGATGACTCTCATGAGTGCCAGGCTTGGGAGCTGCTGGTCTATTTACTCTCCGAGGCCTCAGTCCTGACTTTCCAGGATGCTGTTTCTGGAACGTGAGTTTTTAACTTACACAGGACATCATGTACTTTAAAGAGCACCCCACATGCTGCGCACAGTAGGCTGGGTGTGGGACTGCAGACATGGCGCAGCAGAAGTGGCCTGAGGTTGCTTCCCTGACACCTGTGGGAAGGAAGGTCCCAGGAGCCCCTAGAACTGCCCTGCTCCAACAGCCTTTTCTATGCCAGCAAATCTTTGTCCTGAAAACCTTTCTGCAGGCAATGGAAGGGTTGCTTGTCCCCGTCCTGGTTCCCACCCTTTCCTCTGTCTTTATCTTCACTTTTTTTTTTTGCATCATCTGGGACAAGGGCAGCTGAGTCGGGGGACCCCAGGCTCCTCCCATCTACAACTGAACAGAATCAAATAACCACACACACTCTTTGTTTTCAGGGCAGTTGCTTTTGGCTGGGTTGTGGCTAATACGGGTCACAGGAGTCACCCAAGTGATGAGGATCAATAGCAGATCCAATTTTTCCTGCTTCAATTTTAGAGCATTTCAGGTTCACATTAGTTTGATGCAATTGAACAGAAAAGCAGCTGAGCAGCTGCCCAGATCCCGGAGGTCGTGCTGGGAGCTCCCCATTTTGTGGAAATGAACCTGCAAAGTCCTCTTCTCCCAGATGGGCCTCTGAGGCCTGCCAGGGCCATATAGGGGTCCTCTGCCCCCTTTCCTGCCCCAGGTAATCCCTCTGCTGGAGGAAGGAGGAGAGCAGTGGAGGGTGGGGTGGATGGCACAGCCAAGGCAAGGGGGTGCTGGGAAGATGGCCTGGAAGCTGCTTCTCTTCTTACCCCCAAACCAGGGTGTGGGGTCACCCTGGGCAGATGTAATTCTGCAACCTGCTTGCTAAATGCAGACAAAGGAGCTCATCTGTTTATTTTTAGTGCCTGGCAGCTGCCTGAGTCTCTGACAGGCTTAACAGTTCTGCTGCCTGGAGGAGGCTGTGTTGTGAGTGTGCGTGGGGTGGAGGGTGATTTTGGGGTACCCAGATTTATCTTCCTTTCACAGGGCAGACATGTGGTTTACATGCTCACCATCACGACACCACACAATTGTCCCCAGTTCCTCAGACTTCAGACCTGGGATGAGGAGTGCAGAGATATATAAGGAAGGGTGTTCATTTCAGCAAAGGCCTGGAACTAACTGAAATGTCCATTAAGAGGGGAACAGTGGTTCATCCGGACAATGGAATCATAGTGGATAAACAGAATCTAGTGACATGAAAATGCACCAATCTGGAAAAATCTCCAAGACAGACTGCTAAGCAGAAAAATTAATAATAAAGCAACATGACTGGCATGATTCCACTCTGTAAGAAAATGCATGACTATGTTTGAACCAGTGTACATCCACACAGCTCCGCCTCCGTAATCTTGGGAAAAGGATACGAAAGATTCATATGCTATGTTTGGAGGCTTTTACTTCTTCATTCATGTACTTGACAAAAAAGCTATGGGAGTATGGGTATTTAGCCTTAGCCTTTCTGTTTTCTTTTCAGTATAAAATCTGCAATAGCTAAGAATTATGGTAGATGTGTATACATAAATATGGAAAGATTTCCACACTACTAAAAGAAAGGCACGTCAGAGAAACATGTATATGGCTTGGCACTATTTCTGTAAAGTAAATCCTACATATGTCGATCTCTGTGATATCTATGTGGAGTTTTTTTAATGCACATAAAAGGGTCTGAAGAATAGACACCAACCTGCTAGTGGGGCTCACCTGCTAGGAGGGGCAGGGGATTGTAGAGAGGAGAAGAAGGTGAAGGGAACTGTCACTTTTTAACTCCTAGGGCTTGTGACACCATCAGAACATAGGGACCCTGAGAAATGGGGACACATGGGCAGTGAGGAGTGGTGTGGGGCTCAGAGGCCCTGGTGATGGCGATGGTGATGGGAGACAGGTGGCTGGGGTGACTGTCTGTCTTTGAACTTCACGTCCTGGGATCTTCTGCTGCTCCTCCTGCTGCCTCGGAGACTCAGGGGCCAGGAAGGGAGGGGGACACTGTAGGGAGACTGCGTGTGTATGGTGGTGGGGGGAGCAGGTATGGGGGGCTTCTCCAGGGGCTGGCCCCTGCCTGTCCCTGAGGTTGGTGAGTAGCTAGGGGAGCTCTGAAGTCCTTACCTGCTCCCAGTTCTTCCTCCTCTCCCAGCCCTTTCTGGTGACCAGGGTGGGCAAGCATGGCCTTGGACGCTGGCTCTCGCCCCAGGGACTGACCATGGCAGACACATCCACAGCCCCTTTTCAGAGCCCTAATAAGTCATTCGTGTCTACCCACAGAGGCTGGGCCTGGCCCTTGGCTGATACCAGCCACTCACAAGTCCCCAGGGCCTCCTGACTGCCCCTAAACCCCATTGAATAAATGAATAAGTGAAATGAGAGGAATAACAGATCTGCTGGTCACCTGGGGAACTGGAAGCAAAGCGAATCCTAGGGGGCCTATGGGCTAACGGTCCAGCTCTGAACAGGAGGGTGGATGCTGGGATGAGAGGGCGAGGAGAGGGCCCAGGTATCCCAGCTCTGGGGTGGAGAGCATGGTCCCAGCAGAGCCAGAGGAGTAAGGAAGGGTTCACAGGGCTGGGTCGGGGGGGCCACAGCACAGGGTTCCTGCCATGTGCCCAGCCTGGGGCTGCTACTTTGCTGTGACGACAGTGTCCTGATGGGCTAGGTCCAGGGAAACCTCAAAGAGGCTGTCGGGAAGGACTGTGTCTGGAGGGGCCAGTCTCTTGTAGCAAGTGGGTGCTTTCTAGCTGTGTGACCTTTGGTAAAGGACTTCATCTTCTGAGCCCTAGCTTTCATCATCTATAAAACAAGGGTAATCATGTCACCTCCCTCACAGGCCTGTTTAGGATTAAAATGAGAGGCTGTATTTATTTAAAGTGCTTTGTGCAGCACCCAGCATTTATTAAGGGTTGAATAAATGGCAGCGATTCTCCCTGCCCTCCACCTCATTCGTATGAATATTATGGATTCGGGGTCTCGGAAATGCACAGCTACGCAGGGGGCTAGGCTGGATGATTCAAGGACAGGATTTCGTGAGGGGAGAGGCTGGATGGGGACTTCTGAAGGCATCCTCTAAAGAGCTGGTGCCCAGGAAACGCTGCCTCCCTGGGAGCCACACACTGTTGTGGGTTTGGGTCTAGGCCCCGCCAGCCTTGCCCAGGACGAGGTCAGAGCTGGTCAGCGGCACATGGAGTTGTGTGCAAGTGTGGGTCTGCAGAGCAGCTGGGTGAGGCGGGAGGGCTTTCATGCTCTGGGGCTGAGGCCGGGGTGTCTGATCCTCCTGCTCCAGCCTTGGGGTTGGGAGCTCAACAGCCACTTCCTCAAAGAGTCTTCAAGGGGCCATGACCTTGACACGATGCTGCCTGACCTGAGCAGGGATTCCCATGAATGCCTCCTTGAAGCCATGTGCAGTGGGATGGACAGATCAAGGCAAAACCTTGGCCCAGGAGCGGAGGCGGGTGGTGTGGGAGCCAGCATTCCCCAGAGGACGTCGTGTGTGGCCCCTTTGGTATCAGTCTTGAAAAATAGAAAGTGGAAAAAAACAGGCCCCACATTAACTTGCAGGTGAGCAAATGGGCCTGGGAGGGGTGGGCCTCGGAAGGAAAGCATTTCTTCCTAAACCTGGAACCTGGCCTCCTTCAGGGACCTGGCCTCCCTGACAGCTCTAGGCCAGGCTGGTCACTTCCCTGAGTCTCAGCGTCCCCGTTTGTGACATGAGCTTCACAGCTGGCCTAATCTCCCCAAAGATAAAGCTCTTTGGAACATGTAAGCCTCAGTTTCTGCATCTTTAAAATGGGGAAAATCATAGCATGCACCTCAGGGGCTGTAGTGAGAGTTAACGAGTTGATATAAAGCACCAAGGCACCAGGCCCAGCCCAAAATACCAGACAGTGTCCAAAGCAAAGGGGGTGGGGATTTCCCCTGTCCCCTCCATTTTACAGAGGAGCAAATGAGGCTCAGAGAAAAGTGGTTTGGCAAAGCTCACCAGCAAGGCGTGGGTGCAGCTGAGATTGGTCACCGGCCCACTGCCCTGCACCTCCCGGGCCCCACCCCAGGCCCTCCTTTGTCTCCCGGGGCTGGCGTCAGCAGAGTGCAGGCCCCTGTGGACCCACAGAAGTAACCCAGGTGCCAGCTCACACCCACCCCACCCGCTGTCACCTCCTCAATTCCCAGCTCCAGCCCCGGGTGGACCTGTGGTCTGGACCAGCTGGACTCCTGTGGCTGGTGGTTGAGACCCCAAAGCCACAATCAGCCAGGCTATTGATTGAGGGACCCCTGTATGGTGGGACACTGAAATGGGTGGCAGGGCCGGGCCCAGCCCTCCAAGAAAGCAGTTTGTCTCTGCTCAGCCCTGTGGTCGTGGGCAGGGGGCTGGGCTTTGGAAACCCAAGGGGAAGCAGGCCAGGGGCTCTTTGCCAGTGGTCAGTGATGACAATAGCCAACACTTATTGGGCCCACACTCCACCGTTAACGTTTTCCCAGATGAGCTCATGTAATCCTCCTGGTTCTTGGAGGTAGGTAATACCATTCGCCTCACTTTACAGGAGGGGAGACAGGAATGCATTGAATACCCTGCCCTGGGTCATACCACAAGGCAAACAGCAGAACCAGGGTTTGAACCCGGGCCATCTGGCTCCAGGGCCTGAGCTATTTGTGCCTACTCTACAGGGAAACCAGGGCCCATTAGAGGCCCATCCTTGAGGGGGGCAGAGGCAGCTCCTTGACTGGAGAGAATCAGAAGCCACTCAAGGCTCATGTGGATTAGTACCCACAAGGCCTGTCCCTGCGGCGGAGGCCTGAGCTGAGCCCCCAGGGACCCCACATCAGGCAGTTGGTGCCTTGGTCCAGCAGCAGGGCTTTGGGGCCAAAAGGCATGGGCTGCGTGAACTGGGATAGGCTCCCTACCCTTAGTTTGGAACAGACTAAAATCTCTGCTCTCACGAAGAAACCGAGCACTATGAGGGAAGATCCTGCTAAGGGGTCATGACTGCTTTCTGGGATAACATGGAAATCCAGGTGTGCTCTGACTGCTTTTCTGTCCCAGCAAGGTGGGGCAGGAGATGCCTTCCCCAGAGGTCCAGGGACCCAAACTCCAATAGGCCTGTCCAGGGGTGTCCAGCAGCCTAAAGCCTGGGTCACAGGACCCTCCTGGCTGATGGAGGCCACCCACTCCCTAGCCTGTTGAAGTTGACTCTTTCCTCCTTCATTTCTTCCTTCCCTCCCCATCCCTTCCCTCCCCCTCCCTTCTCCCTCCCTCCCTCCCTCCCCCCTCCCTCCCTCCTTCCCTCCCTCCCTCTCCCCTCCCTCCTCCCTCCTTCCCTCCTTTCCTTCCTCCTTCCTTCCTTCCTTCCTCCCTTCTTCCTTCCTTCCTTCCTTCCTTCTTCCTTCCTTCCTTCCTTCCTCCCTCCCTCCCTCCCTCCCTTCCTTCCTTCCTCCCTCCCTCCCTTCCTTCCTTCTTCCTTCCTTCATTTCTTCCTTCCCTTCTTTATTTGTCTTATACCAAGAATAGTCAAGACACTATTTTAAAATTGGGGGCAGGGCGCAGTGGCTCACGCCTGTAATCCCAGCACTTGGGGAAGCCAAGGCAAGCAGATCACAAGGTCAATAGATCAAGACCATCCTGGCCAACATGGTGAAACTCTGTCTCTACTAAAAATACAAAAATTAGCTGGGTGTGGTGGTACGCTCTTGTAGTCCCAGCTACTCAGGAGCTTGAGTCAGGAGAATCGCTTGAATCTGGGAGGCAGAGGTTGCAGTGAGGCAGAGGTTGCAGTGAGCTGAGATCGCACCACTGTACTCCAGCTTGGCGACAGAGCGAGATTCTGTCTCAGAAAAAAAAAATTAGGGTATAGTTTACATATAATAAGAGTCACCCTTTCTAGTATATAGTTGGATGAGTTTTGAAAACATATACAGTTGTGAGAACATTTCCATCACCCCCAACAGCCACCCCACACTCCTTTGTTGTCAATCAGTTTCCACCCCTGCTACCTGGCCACTGGCCGTCACTGATCTGCCTTCTGTCATGATAGCTGTGTATTTCCTAGAATTTCATATGTATTGAATCCTATATGATGTGTGCTTTTGTGTCTGGCTTTTCCACTTAGCATAATGCTTCTTTAGGGGACTATAATTCATTTGAGTTCATTTTTATAGATGGTGTGAGGTAAGGTCCAAAGTCGCTGCTGTTGTTGCTGTTTTGCATACGGAGGGCAGAGGATTTTTCCTAGGCCTTGAAACCTGATGGAGTTTGTCTGATTGGATTTTGAAATTGCTTGGGACTGGTGACTCCTTTTTTCCTTCCATTTTCTCCCTATTTGAATGGAAATGTCTATAACTGTTGTCTTATGCTGTCCCACCACTGTATTTTGGGAGCAGAAAACTTGTTTTCTAGTTTCACAAATCTGCACATCCAGAGGAATTTTGCCCAGAACTGATTATATCCTCAGCTCCACCCATACCTGAGACTTTGCAGATGTGATGAAGGATCTTGAGATAGGGAGAATATCCTGGATTATCCTTTTCAGATGGATGCAGGAGGAGTCGGAGCTGGAGGAAAAGGTGATGTGATGACAGAAGCAGAAATTGGAGCGATGCACTTTGAGATGGAGGAAGAGGCCACAAGCCAAGGAATGCAGGTGCCTCTAGAATCTGATAAAAAGAAAGGGAATGGTTTTCCCTCAGAGCCTCCAGGAAGAAACACAGCCCTGCTGACACCTTATCTGTCTCAGGGAAAAATCTGAAATCTTGACCTCCGTAGCTGTGTGACAATAAATTTGTATTGCTTAAAGCCACAGTTTTTTTGTGGTAATTTGTTTTGGCAATAACAGGAAACTAATGATGGCAGCAGCGGGCCATCTGGAGGGGCTGCTGCCATCACACTGGCTTCATTAGGGAGGCATGGCTGGGGCTGCATTCTCCATGGAGCTGGCAGGAGCCAGGGACAAGCAGGAGCTCCACCCCCTTCTGAGTTGGGGCGGGATCTCCCCTGGTACCACTGCAGCCACCCAAACCGTGGCTGCGGACCTGGGCATCCCTGTGCTCTCGGGACCTGGGAGCAGGTGGGAGCCCCACTCTCCTGGGCGGAGCCACAGCTGCCCAAACTGTGGGTGTGAACGCAGGCATCCTTGCACTCTTGGGGACCCAGGAAGGGGCTCCCTGCCTTCACAGGCTCAGAAGTGCTCGCTCCCACTGCCTGGATTCTTTCTACTGTCGGTGCCTGCTCCGATCTCAGAGCGATGTGGGGCCAAGCCTGTGTGCTGTCACAGCCAGGCCAGCGGTGCACACACTTGGGGCAGCACTGACATTCTGGCTCCCTGCTGCCTTGGCCCCCTCCAGACTTTGGGCACCGACAAACGTTGGGGAGGAAGCTGAGGGGGTTGCTGAGGGTGGGTCGACGCTGGCCTGCAGGTGCCCATTGGTGGGTGCAAGCAGCCTGGGGGCCATGAACAAGCCTGGGAGCAAGAGGCAGACAGGCTCCTGGGTGGAAGGGGGTGGGTTCCCGGTGAGGCCCCACCTTCAGGCCAGGGAGGGCTGCCATCTGCCTTCAGAGAAAAGCAACCCACCCCAGGTCCTCCTCTCTGCTGAGAGGATGAAGAGACGATAGGATGACCAGCTGTAGAGAGGAGCTAGCCTCTCTGCTGAGAGCAGCAGAGACAACGGGATAACCTGCCTGCAGAGAGAAGCCACCCCCTCTAGGGCCTCCTCTCTGCGGAGAGCTGCAGACAACAGGATGGCCAGCAGCAGAGAGAAGCAACCCTCTCTGCTGATAGCTGAACACTTGTCAGGACAACTAGCTGCAGAGAGGAGCTACCCTCTCTGCTGAGACCTCAACACTTGTTGGAACCTGCCTGCAGGAACTACACGCTCTGCTAGGAGCTGAACACTCATCGAGACACTCTGGCTGCAGAAAGGAGCTACCCACGGCAGGTCTCCTCTGAGCTGCGCTATTGCTCAGTAAAGCTCCTCTTCCTTTTGCTCACCCTCCACTTGTCTGCATACTTCATTATTCTGGATTGCAGGACAAGAACTCAGGACCTGATGAATGGCAAGGCTAAAGAGCTGTAACACAAACAGGGCTGAGATATGTCCCTTGCTCGCCATGCCACAGGCAAAGAGGAGAGAGGAGCTGTGGCCCTTCAGGGAGCTCAGGCCTGGGTGCTCCCTGAGCCAGACCTATGACTCCCTCCTTGGGTCCCTGTGGTTCCTGGCATCTCCAAGCTTCCAGGTGCCACTGTGTTCCCAGTGCCAGCTGTGGATGCTGCTTGCAATGCGCCTGGTCCAGCCGCAGACTCACAGAAAGCTGGCACTGGTGCTGGCACCTGGAGCTGCCTGCCCCACTGCAGCAGCCACACAGAGGTTTCCGGCCAGAAAAGTGACACCCCAAAGATCCCGTAGCACTAATACACCAACTCAAATTTGAAGAAGAATATTAAGAAAGCCTTGTCTTTTTAGAGACGATGGCTTATTATAAAGGTATAGTGATTCAAGGAGGATGTTCAAACAATGGAAGAGAGAACCTCTGAACGCACCCACTTATAAATGGGCACTTCGCACGTGGAAGACGTCAGCATTTACAGAGCAACCTATTTAATAAAGAAACGGTGCTAGGCTAACTGGCTCTTCACACAGAAGAGATAAAATGCTATTCCTACCTCACACCAAACATAACGTACATTTCAGATGACCCAAAGCCCTGAATGGGAAAGAGAAAAATTTAAAATTTTTAGAAGAAAGTAATTATTCATGACATTGGGGGTACAGAAGTCTTAAAACAAAAACAAAAACAAACTAGATACAAAATTGAAATAATAAAATAAAAAATTAATAGTTAAGACTACATCTGTGTTGAGCATATACTATGTATCAAGCATGATCTGTTCCACACTGCCACCAGAGCCACACATCTGACCACACCTGTGCCTGATTGAAGCCTTCTGAGCAGGGTGGTGCCCAGCCCGCCAGGGGCAATGCAGGCCTACTTCTAGAGCAAAGGTTCCCACCCTCTCCTGAATGCATCACACCCCACACACCTTCATTGCTTTCCGGCATTCCTTAAACACAACACCCTCTTTCGTGTTTCTAAGCCTTTGCACCTGCTCTTCCTTCTGCCTGGAGTGCATTCTCTTATTCACCACCTGGACAACTCCAGTGCATCCTTAAACACCCAGCTCAGGTCTCATGTCCCCAGGAAAGCATGCTGGCTTGCTGAGGGACCACTGCCTGCAGGACAACAGGCAAACATTGCAGTGCTCTCATCTCCACAGGCACTTACCTGGTGCTGTTCATTATGAAGTCTTTGCTGCTGCTTCCATTATGAGGGAGGTCCCTGGGGGTGAGGTGGGATGACGCATAACGTGATAGTTGAGTGTTGGCTCTGGAGACAGACAGTCCTGGGGAGAAACTCCATATCTGCCATTTTCTTGACAATGACCTTAAACTTTCTGAGCATTTATTTCTGTAGAGTGGGGCAGCAGGCCCACCTCCCAGGGGCGTTGTGAAGGTGAGATGAGATGACATGCGATGTGTTCATACCTGAGTTTGGGCTGATCTGAAAGCAGACCCTGCATCTCACACTAGGATGTGAGTTGCAGGTAGTTCATTTATGATCTCAAGTACCTGTAAGGGGGTGGGGAAGAAGCCAGGGAGGAATATGGATTAGCCAGCAAGTTATAGCTGTGGGCAACTGGGGCTCCATCCCACTGGGGACCCTGGGAAGACAGCGTAGAACACACCTGAGTTACCCCAGCTGAGCGGGGAAGGAGCTGAGTGTGTATTCCTCGGCTCTGTTCCAACATTGCTTGAGAGTCACTCCTAGGGGTGTGCTAACTCCCAGGACTCTGGCTTGCCCCCCACCACTGACCAGAGAACATTGTTGTGGGGCGGGGGGAGTTGCAGGTGCTGTGGTTGGAAGCTTTCCCATGGGCATGAGCCACAGGAATAGCCAAGGCACGCGGGCGGCACTGCCATCTGCTGCAACCACGCATGCACCTGTGCTCAGTCACCAGAAGTTGCCCATTTGTTTTCTCATTTGTTTCCACAACCATCCTGGGAAAGGCATTCTGCCCATTTACACATCAGGAGACTGAGGTCCAGAGAGGTTACCTAAGAAGACAATTGTTGAATAAATGAATCAATGAACAAGTGAACACACAGACCTCTCTGAAGTGGTGAATTAAGTCAATCTGAGAAGACGAGAATCCAAGAGTTCCGATTCCCAGCTGAGGCTTGCATTCTCTCTCCTCATGCCCAGCTATCTCCGCACAGCGCTCTGCTGTCTCGAATCCCTTTCCACTCAGTAATCACTGAGCCAGTGGTGACTCCATGTTCAGTCTCAGGCGGGAAAGCCCACTGGTGTAGGAGATTTGGGTTCTGGTCCTGGCTGTGTCTTCATCTGTGCTATGATGTTGGGTATGTCCTGGCCCCACTCTGGGCTCAGTTTTTCCATCTGTTAAATGGGAATGGGTGGATGTTAGATCAGCTAAGTCCCCCAGGCTGTTGGAACGGTGGGGAGGCTTTGGGTTGGGTTGCCCAGACTTGCCAGGTCTGGCATGGGAGATGGAGGGAACTGATGTGTCCCCTATGCCCAGCATCCTGCTTGACAGGGCTGGCAGCTCAGTGGTTACAGCATCTCCTGATTTGGCCACACCTGGCTCTGAGGTCAGATTTTGGCCTGATGCAACGCTGGTGGCAGGCTTCACTCCGCAGACACACACTTCCGACACTGGCCATATTTGAGTCCTGACTTGGGCTCATTTGCTCTTTGACCCTGGTGATGGATGAAGTCCTGATTTGAACATAAACCGACTGCTGTCCCTTGTCACAGACTGGTCCCTCAGCCAAACCATATACTGACTCCTGCCTGGGTACCCACTGACTCCTGATCCAACCACAAACCTCTGGCCCAGGCTGACTGCTGACCTTGGCCCCACGCTGACCACTGGGCAGCGGCTGGGCAGCCTGAGATTAGTCACTGGTGTTCCTCAGCCACTCTCCCCTGCTGATGGACTTGAGATACAGCCCTTTTAAGTAGGAGGGTCCCCTTACTCTAAAGGGGACACACCGGACGAGACAGCAGGAGGCACTATTGACTGGGCCTCTGTGTGCCACTATAGCCGAGCATGGCCACCCAGGCTGGCTCTGCCTCCCCAACCCTGGGATTCATCACCCGTGCTTGGTTCAGTAGCCTTTCTGGAGCCTGCATCGTGCCCCAGTCCTTTGGGGTCCCTGAACTTTGGGGGTGCCAGAAGTGATGCATTCCATTAGAAACTAAAGAACCTTGAGTTACTCTCGGAAGAGCTCTGGTATGGAAGGCAGAAGACCGAGGCATGAATTCCAGCTATGCCACAGACTCACTGTGTGACTTTGAGCATGATCTTTCTGGGCCTCAGTTTCTCCATCTGCCCTGCCTCTTCCCTGCCAGATGTAGAAAGTGCTCCTTAACTAGGGGCATCTATGAAATGGGAACAACAGCGATTTCTAACTCAAGGTTGAATGAGATGAATCAAGGAGACAGTTGCCTCAGGGCCTTTGCACATCTGTTGTCTCTGCCTAGAATGCTCTTCCCCCAGACACCCACATGGTTCTTTCTGCTTTCTGCTTAAATGTCATCTCAGGGAACCTCCCCTGACCACACAGCTTAAAGTACTAACACCTTCCCCAAATGCCTTCTCTCCTCCTCCTAATTAATTTTTCTCCAGAAGTTATTATATGATCACTGGCACACACTGTATGCTTTTATTTTGCTTATTATCTTTCTCTCATGTCCAGAATATAAGTCTCATGAGATCAGGAATTTTTGTCTGTTTTGTTCACTGTTGTGATCCAGCACCTAGCACACAGGTGCATAGGAGATGCTCAGTAAATATATAAATGAATGAATGAGTAAATAATCCATGTAAAGTACTTAAACTGCAGCACCCAGCACTAAGTACTTAATGCATGGTACTTGTTGTTGTGATGATTGTTGTCACCAGTGGGTGATGGCAAGGAGTTGGATCTTGTCTTTGAGACAGTGGAGCCCCACCTTCTCCTGGGAGCCTTCCAAGACTACTACAGTCCAAGCCTACCACACTCACTCAGAGCTACAGGGGTTATTGCTTGGGGCAGCTGAACCAGCCGTTGACTTGAAATCAGCCAGTGTGGACTCCAATGGCAAGGTTACATCCCCTTGCTAAGCCTCAGTTTCCTCAGCTGTCAATGAAGGTGAATACAAGTACCTACCCCATAGGATGGTGTGGCCTAAAAGAGGTGGAGCATCGACAGTGCTGAGTGCTGTGCTGGTTGCATGGGGTGGCCATTGGCTGTAATTCCTGGAACTCAGGCACACGAGCTCTGCGTTCTGTTCTGGGGCCATCTTGCCTCATCCTGCGGCCTGTGAGTCCCTGGAGGGACTGGAACCTGGTGCTCTTGGTCCCTTGCTACCCCAGCAGCCTGTGGTCAGACCTGGGCCTATAAGGTGGAGATGCATCCTCATGGCAGGTGGATTGACAAAATCGAGACTGTGCATTTGCGTACTGCCAGTCACAGACACCAGGGGGCGGCCTGGATATGTGTGAGGGGGGTGGGGAGGAGAGGGTGGGGAATGGGGCTGGGGCATAGGGTGGGGTGGGGTGGGGTGGGGTGGGGTAGGGTAGGAGGAATGGGAAGCAGGGTTAGGGGTTTGCCCTGGCTGGTAACTTTCAACATCCCTCTTCCAGAGCCCACCTTGTCTTGTTTTGACAGACAGGGAGATGTCTGGTCTATCTTCCAATCTGTCAGCTGTTTCTTGAGTTCTGGTTGGGAAAGAGCCCAGGAGACCTAGGTTCTTCGGCCTGGCTTTGCCACTCACTTGCTGCATGACCTTGGGCAACGACCTTTCCCTTTCTGAACCTCAGTTTCCTCAGCTGTCAAATAGAAAATACCAGCCATAGTGTCCCATCATGTGGTAGGTTCCAAGGTTTGTCTCAATTTTGTTTTTAATCAATAATTGCATTCATGCCTGCCACAAAGTATTGCCTCCTCTTCCTCCTAATTCCTTCCTGGCTGATGGCCAATCTCACCCTATTATACATGTTGCCCTCTGTTGGCTGGCAGTAGAACTACAGCTTCCGATACTGCCCTCAAGTGTGGCTCAGGGGAGGAAGGAAGAGGTGCTGGGGGAAGGGTTTGAAGCCCAGTGTTACCGATCAATTCACTTACTCAGCTAACATTTATTGAGCCCTTACTGTATACCAGGCCTGGTGATAGGCTCTGAGAACACAGCAGTGCAAATGATATGGCCCATGCCTTCAAGGAGATCACACAGTCACTTGCAGGTTTGCACACCTGGGATTTTCTTTGGCGTGTCCCATGCTCCTTCCATCTGACAGTGAGTGTAGTGGTTAGGTGCGTGGACTCTGCGTGTTGGGATGCCTGAGTTCAAATCTTGGCCTTGCCATTTACTAAGTGCCTGGCCTTGGATAAGCTATTTCACTTCTGTACCTTTGTTTCCTCGACTGCAAAATAGGGATAATAATACTACCCACCTCATAGGGTTACTACAAAGGTTGAATTAGTTCATATATCTAAAGTACTTAAAACAGTGCCTGATCAGTGGTGCATAGGTGTCAGCTAAAATAATATATAGTAAATATTTGTTGAGAGATAGAGGGACCAATGTGTACATTTCTCCTACCATCCCCAAGGGGGTCTGATGTGAAGGTCAGGTCAGTTGAGCTCATTTTGCAATTGGCATTTTCCATTCGGAATGTCCTCACCTGCCTCAGAGCACAGAGGTTCATTTTCACCCACCCTTGGCTGGTCCCACAGGGTTCTGGGTGAAGCCTGAGCTGGGTATCCCAATTACCAGCAGGGTAATGGTAGAAGCAAGATGATTAGATCAGTCTCTAAGGCAGACCATGTGTCAATGGCAGTGCTGGTGGTGCTTGTGGTTATGGTGTTGATGGTGGTGGTGGTGATGATGGTGTTGATGGAGATACTGGTAGTCTGATGGTAGTGCTGGTGTCAATAGTGATGGTGGTGATGGTGGTGTTGATAGTGATGGTAGTGATTGTAGTGGTGATGACATTGATGATGATCCTGGTAATCGGATAGTAGTGCTGGTGTCAGTAGTGATGGTGGTGAAGGTGGTAGTGAGAGTGGTGTCAATAGTGATGGTGGTGATGGTAGTGGTGGTGGTGATGATGGTGGTGCTGATGCTTGTAATGGTGTTGATTGTGGTAGTGATGGTTGTGCTGGTGGTGGTGATGAGGTAGTGATGTGATGACGATGCTGGTGGTGCTGATGGTAGTGCTGGTTATGGTGTTACTGGTGATGATGGTGGTGTTGGTGGTGGTGTTGATGATGCGGATGGTGGGGGTGGTGTTGATAGTGGTGATGGCGGTGGTGGTGGTGATTCCAGTGGTATTAGTGATGGTGGTTGATAATGATGCTAGTGGTGATGGTAGTGATGTTCATGGTGATGATGGTAGTGTTGCTGGTGATGGCGATGGTGATTATGGTAGTGCTGATGATAATGGTGGTGTTGGTGTTGATGGTGGTGCTGGTAGTGATGGTGGTGTTGATGGTAGTGGTGGTGGTGTTGGTGGTAACGGTGATGCTAGTGGTGACTGTGGTAGTGTTGATAGTGGTGGTGCTGGTGATGGTAGTGGTGCTGGTGGTGATGATGGTGGTGGTGATGGTGGTAGTGCTGGTGGGAGCTCTGGGGTTTGGTTCAGGAGACCTAACCTCTTCTCCTGGATGAGCTCACTCTTCCAGCCACAGCTACCATCAATGTTCTGGGACAGGAAGATGGGATAGAGGCTCCCTCTGAACTCTCCAGAGACCTTTTTTGAACCAGAAAAAGGAAGTCATCATTGGAACATCAAGTAACCTTCTTTATCCTGCCTGTAAGAACTGTGAGATAATTTTTTCTCTGTGCCTCAACTGCCTCATCTGGGAATGGGAAAAGGGAAAAAGCATCCTGAACATGTTATTTTTGTCTTTGAGAATCTGATGAAACCTGATCCTCCTCCTTGGGAAATGCAGATAATGTGTGTATATGAACACACACACACACACACGCACACACACACACACACACACACACACACACACACACATATCCCATAATTCCACATGGGATTTGCGGTTCCCAGCTCTTCTTTAGGTCCATGGACTCTCATTCTGTCCCCACGATGGGCTAGCCTCTACCTCCTCTGCCAGCTCTGCCATCCTGAGGCCCTATCTCCAGAAGACTGAGCTGGGACTGGGCAGTGGTGCCAACAGCATCAGGAAGCCTGCTGCAGGAGGGCTGCTCCGGGTCCCGCCCAGCCTCCCCCTTACCCCTTGGCTGCACCACAACGGCTGTTTGGGCTCCGGGGTCTGTGGAGGGCTCTGCCAGCCTGCAGTAGACAGGGATTTGGGTGCCACAGTGTCAGTGGCAATGGCGTCTCTGGCTGCTGATGTGGGAGAGGTGACTTCACGTGCAGCTCCTCCAAGAGCACGGCCTCCAGTGACTCAGTGGAATCAAGGAAAGAGATTTGCCACCTCTCACCCAATGGGGGGAGGCAGGGGTAGAGGCAAGCAAGAGGAGTCCTCCCCGCAGGAGGTGCCAGACCCCACTCCTTGCATATGGAGTTCAGGGGAGGGGCAGCAAAGAATGGGAATCCTTGAGATCTGAGTTCCAGTCTACCTCCAGCAAGAAGCCCTTCCTGTTCACAACACGGCACGGAGCATCTGCGCGCCCCAGGAGCCCTGGGAGACGAGGTTTGCTCTCTTGTAGGAAAAGGCCCAGGGGCCTTGGTTGACTTGGCCAAGGTCCCATAGCTAGGAAGGAACTGAGTGAGGCTTGGGCCAAGTGCTACCTCCCAATGCAGTGCTCTTTCCAGAACCTCATGGCCCTGCTACCCACTGGCTGTGGGACTGGGGACAATCTCCCTCCTTTCCCACCTGCCTCCTCTGTAAGGACTCTTCGGGGACTTTCCAGCTCTGGCCTTTCAGGACTCCCCATTTTCACTGTCCCTCTGAGGCGGCGGGTGGTGGGTGATCACCCCATTTAACAGACGAGGAACAGGTCCAGACGGGGAAGCAACTTGGCTGAGGCTTCAGGGCGAGGAAGTGGCAAAGCAGGGCTGAGAACCCAGGTCTGTAGACCCCCAGCCACAACGTCAGGGGCCCCGGCCGGACCCGGGCTTCTAAGAATGCAGTGCTGGTCCCAGAACCTGAGAACAGGGACTTTCAGGCTGGCTGGTTCCCAAGTGTGAGTGCAGGAGGGCCTGGCTCGGCAGGGGGTGGGAAGGGGCCAGCCACTTCCTGCTGGGGCTGGTGCGGTCCCCATGCGGTGGCCATCAGAAGCTGGCCACTTCCTGGTCTGGGCTGCCTTCCCCTTTCTGAGCCTGGGAGGGAACGAAGGCGCGGAGAGAGGTGCCCTTGCGTGCTGCGGCCTGGACGACGTCTGGCCTCTTTTCATTTCCCCTGCATACCGCTTCGCTCTCCACAGCCACCAACGGTCGGAAGCTTCTGGGAGCTGACTGCCAGGTCCCCTGTCCACAGCCGAACCCCTCCTGCCTATGGGCTTCCTCCTCCCTGGGGCTCAAGGGACTCCTAGCCCTGCTGGGGGTCTGCTCACCAAGGGCCTAGAATGAGGCATTGTCATTTGTACCGAGGCTGAGAGGTGGCCATCGGTCCGAGGTTCCACGCACAGCCAGTAAGTGGCAGAGCTGTAATTGGAGCTCAGATGTGTCTGACTCCAAAATCCACATCCTTTGCATATTTAACAACTCACTGTCCCCTCAGAGGAAGTCTGACCAGAGGAGGCTTGGACGAGGGGACATGGAATGACCCTGCTAGACACTGACCTCTGAGGCCAGTGATGGGACCAGCTTCTCCTTCCTGTTAGATCCTGGAACCCAGCCTGGTGCATGCCCCAGAGCAGGTGCTCGCGACACTGGCAGAAACACAAAAGGCTCCTGACTGTTCCTGTCCAGCTTCACAGACACTCATGAGCACCTGCTGCCTACCAGGACTGGGCGTGGAGACACAGGCCCAAGGGAGAAGACCTTGCCCCGAGATCGGTGGCCATCTTCCGCACCAGGCTTAGTGTGGACAATGTTTAAATGCACCTCAAATTCCACATGCAAGAGAGATCCTTTAAGTCCTTCCAGCAGGAAAGCCAGAGGCTCACAGGGACCCCCTCTGGTGCAACAAGGAGGTAGCAGGGTGTGAGGATGAAGAACGTGGAGCCAGGCAGGCCTGGGTTAAGATCCCAGCTAGACCAGCCTAGGGTGGCTTTGGGGAAGTGACTTCATGTACCTCAGTTTCCTCACCTGTAGAATGGGAATCAAACCATAGAAAGTGCCTCACAAGACCTCCCTTCAACCCACTCCGGATTAACAAACACTCTCCCTGTCCTTTGAGAGACAGGCTAGTAGATGCCACAGCTTCTTGAATGTTCCAGGCAGGCCGGCCGCTGCTATTCCCACCTAGGCGGCTCCTCTGACTCAGTGAGGCTTCTTCCCAGACCTGCAGCTGCTGGCTGTAGTGGCCGAACCAATGAGACCAGAATGTGAACGGGAAAGAAAGTCGTGTCACAGAAAACCAAGAAAGGACTTTGCAAAGGCCCAGTTATAGGCGAGTTGTCAACGGAAGAAAAAAAAAAAAGTGCTGCCAAATGAGGTGTGGGCAAGACAGCCATAAAAGATTGGGGAAGACAATAGTTAAAATCCATCACAAACTTTCATTGAATTAGGTGTAGACTAAAACTGGAGGGAGGGGGTGATTATTAAAAATCCAGAGGAAGTCTAAGGGAGTCTGTGCTCAGATGGCTTCACAAGCATCTCTAAGGTCCCACTCCGCTTTAAAGGACTCCTAATGAGAGCCATAAACGCTGCTGCACAGGTTGGTTTTATGCAAGAAAAACAAGGTAGGACCCCAGATGGGGCCTCAGTCTCAAAGACAGTCTTGGCCCTGCATCAGAAGATCATCTCATAAAAGTACACGCACACGTGTTACGTTCAATAAAATGCCTACTTTATGTATCATAAGATTTCCTGCATTAATTTTTTTTTTCTATTAACCAACCACTGGTTTTGCTCTCATTGGATAAGAGGCTTCTGCTATTAATAGCACTTACCTCACTGGGCGGATGTGAAGGCTGAACAAGGTACCGATGCAAAGTGTCTGGCGCGATGCCTGGCACACAGTAAATGTTCAGCAAATATTAGCTGTAATAATCATCTCCAAATCCAGACCTCTCACTTGGCAGATGAGAAAACTGAGTCTCAGCGGCATGGAGTGAGCGGGCTGCAGACCAAGGCCTAGAATCTGCAGCCCGTGTGAGAATCGCCCACATCTGAAACCCAAGCCTGCGTCTCCCCAGGGCCTCTCTCGTTGCATATTTTGGAGGGGGTGTCACTTCCCTGAGGAACGTCAGGTGGAGGTCACAGGAGCAGTGGTGGGTCCCTCGGCATCCTTCAGGATCATTGCGCCCCAGCCTCCCACTGCCCATCCTACTCGGTGGAGGTCTGAGTTTTCCGTCTGATTCAAGCTTAGGGTCAACCCTAAGTTTGTCTCAGTGACTCTCTCTGTGTTCACCGATCTTGTGTATTTTTATCTCAGAGGCTTTCATTCGTGTCTTTAATTATTTGTTTCAATGTCTGTCTCTCTTCTGAACGACTGGGAGTCCCCCGGGGAGCAGGCCTGATTCATCTGGAAACCCTGAACCGAGCCCAGTGCCTGGCTCCAAGCAGGGGCTTCACGCGTGTTTTTTGAACAAGTGAGCAACGGAACAAATGTGAACAAATGGGGGTCCCCAGTGTCTCACCGTCTCTGCACCAGACTTTCTGGCCAAGGTTGTAGCGGAGAGAGGTTCACACTTTGTCTGACTTTGGAACCAGCCAAAAATGCCTCCAGGATTCATGGATTCCCTGCCATGGTACAGGCCCAGCAGCTGAGGCCCTAGCCTAGTGCCCAGACCCCTCCTGCTCCTTGTTTTCCTCCTTTATCCCTCCAGCCTCCATCCCTCCAGCCTCCATCCTTGTATTGCTCCAGCCTCCATCTTTCCATCTCTCCAGCCTCTATCCTTCCAGCCTCCATCCTTTCATCCCTCCAGCCTCCATTCCTCCCATCCCACCATCCTTCTATCCCTCCAGCCTCCACCCTCCAGCCCCTATCCTTACAGCGTCCATCACCCCATCCCTCCATTTTTTCAGCCTCCATCCCTCTAGTCTCCATCCCTCCAGCCTCCATCCTTCCATCTCTCCAGCCTCCATTCCTCCAGCCTCCATCCCTCCATCCCTCCAGCCTCCATCCCTTCATCCTCCATCCCTCCAGTCTCCATCTCTCCAGCCTCCATCCTTCCATCCCTCCATCTCTCCAGTCTCCATCCTCCTCTTCCTAGGGAGCCTGAGAGTGTCTGGCAGGGCAGAGCAGACCCTGGGAAACCCAGCCCTGGAGTGAGGCTCCCCTCCAAACCGTGAATGGGGTGTGGTTTGGGGCTTTGTCTCCTCTGAGTCACCTCCATGGTGTGGTGGGGTTGACTCAGACAGAGAGTGAGAAGGAGAACTTGGTTGGTCCTCCTGGTTTCCACGGGTCCTGAGCCTGGCCAGGGTGGGGCTGGGTGGGGCGGGAGGACAGGGAGAGGCCCACACTGAGGAAGGTGTTAGAACCACACACTGGGAGGACTGACATGGATCTCAGGTCCCCGGGAGCATCTAAACCCCACACTTCCTGCTCTGGAACAGTGAGGGCTGGAAGCAGCAAGGTGTGGCGGAGGGAGGAGTCTGACTCTGTTCTTACCTCCTCCCCTCACTAAATTTCAGACTCTTCACCTTACACCAAGGGGGTTAGTTCCAAATCCCCTCTAGCCAACTTCCAGCCTGAGTGCCAAGGCCAGGCTTTACCTAATGACCATGGGGACTGGAAGAGAAGAAAAACAGCCAGGCGCAGTGGCTCATGCCTGTAATCCCAGCACTTTGGGAGGCTGAGGCGGGTGAATCCCTTGAGGCCAGGAGTTCAAGATCAGCCTGGCCAACATGGCAAAACCCTCTCTCTAGTAAAAATACAAAAAAGTTAGCCATGTGTGGTGGCATGCACCTGTAATCTCAGCTACTCGGGAAGCTGAGGCAGGAGAATCACTTGAACCCAGGAGGCAGAGGATGCAGTGAGCTGAGATCATTCCATTGCACTCCAGCCTGGGTGACAGAGCAAGACTCTGTCTCAGAAAAAAAAAAAAAAAAAGAAGAAGAAGAAGAAGAATGACCAAGAGCTACCCTTATTTGAGCACTTACTGCATGCTAAGGACTGGCTGATTGTTCCGTATGCGTGACCTCATTTAGTCCTCATGATAGCCTTCCAGAAACCCACTTTGCAGATGGGGAAACTGAGGCTCAGAAGAACAATGACTTGCCACAGGGCACACTCTAGGCTAGCTGGTGAGCTGGGCTTCCCGGGTCTCTTGACCCCCAAATCCTCATCCTTGACTGCTTGCTCCCGAAGTTACTGTTTCCCCTCATCACCTGCACCCCAAGATGCTCAAAGTGGTATCTTCTGACTCTAAGAGGGTCAACCAGGGAGGCCAGCCAGGGCCACTGGTCTCTGACCTCTCTTGCTTGTTGACAGCCCCCGGGGGCTGTACTGCTGACTGCAGCCACCCCAGACCATCTCTCCCCAAAACCCTGTCAGACAGCTCTGGAGGAGGCATTTGGCTTTCCTTTTACGGTTTTTCTTTTCTTTTAACTTCTCTGCAACAAATATAGAAAATACAGATAAGCACAGGAAAGAGCAAGAAAATCACATTCCTTATCGTCTTCATTAGAATAGTGACATTTGGGTGCATTTCATTCCAGTATTTTTCTTTTATGCACTTGCATTGCCAGTTTTATTTTTATGAAGACAGGATTGTTTGTCAACAGACATTTCCTGAGTACCCACAGCGGGTGGGGAGTTGTGCTTCGTCCATCAGCGACAGCTCCGCCTCTCCCCTCGCAACAGGTTCTTCCCTGAGAAGGGCTCCCGCTGCTGGGGTGGGCAAGATGGGCACCAGGAGAATGGGGCTTTGCAGCCTCGCAATTCAGAGCCAAGCTTTCGAGAAGGTAGATCTGGGCTGCTGGCTGTGTGGCCGCGGGGGTGCCGCTTGACATCCTTTTCAAGAGTGGAGTGGCTTCCTTTTCTGTGGAGTGAGAGTCACCACTTGTCACACAACAGGTTTTGAAAATTAAATGGCCAAGTGAATGGGAAGGGTTTGGCGCCAAGTCGGCGCTCGGTGAGTGTTTCGTGGGCTCTCTGTGGGTCTCAGGGGACCTCTGTGTTGAGGGCGTTTTACTTCCCGGTGCTCTCAGGGAGCGATGCTGGACCCGGGAGTTGGGAGACACCTCATGACAGTTCAGTGATTCAAATCTTGCCTGTTGGCTTGAGGCAGGGCCTGGAAAACCTCTCACCGCCCTGCGGTGTTTCCAGAAAACACAGGCTCTGGCGCAGTCATCTTCCTTCCCGTGGGTTCCTAATATGGGTGTGATTTGCAACCGAAAAACCAAAGCCAACTTCACAGCTGAGACCACGAGCTCATCTCTCTTTGGGTTCTGTCCCAGCTCCCCGAGCCCTGGGGCTGATGAGGGTGGCGGAGGAGAGTCAGGGAGAGAAGGGGACCTGCAGAGGATGGAGGTGGGGTGCGGACTCGGATGAGGACTCAGGCGAGCTGCAGGGCCCAGAGGCACTCGGCCCCCCAGAGGTGCTCAGTACATGTTTGCCGAGTGAACACGAGTGAATGAGGAAGCCAGCTGAGGCGTGCGCACTGGGAGAATGGGAGGAAAGAAGCCTTCATCTTTTCTGCCCATATTTCAAACCCCAGTGCCTGCCGCATAGCCTAGGGGCACCCAAAGGGCCCAGCAGAGAGGAGAGGAACAAACTCCTCTTGCTGGTGGCTGCCCTCAGTCTCAGATGCCACTCTGTGACCCTGCCCTGGCCTCTGACCACCTCATTCCCTTGCCCCCCCCATGCCCTCTTAGGTCTCCCAGCTCCCTTCTTTCCTGGGGAGCTTAGCAGGTACCATGCTGCGTGCTTGACTCTAGAGGATGGCACGCTCATGGTGGACTTTCCGGCACGCAGGGAAGACATTCTAGAAGCCATCTTGCAGGCAAGCAACTGCTCCACCCAGGGATGAAGCCACCATGTGTGTCGAAGCCAAGAGCCTAGCCAGCCATCCCCAGTGACCCTGCTGCCTGGTGGCAGGAGGCAGCTGACTCTAGGAAAGGACCCAGAAAGAAGAGGAAGAAGGGGCTGGGGGGCTGCATGTGCTGGAGCCACTGTGGGGTCCTGGGAAGTGGCCTCTCCCTGCCTCCGAAATGAGGGGGCTGAGCCACAGGCCTTCAGAAGGGCCCCCAGACCTCTGCCCCCCGGAGGCACATCCATGAGTTTTGGAGGACAGAGAGTGCAGAGGAGGCTCCCAGCTGGAGGCGGTGGGCACCCCGTGGGGAGCAGTGGGCAGGAGTTGGACTTACGAGGCAGGGCCGGCCCTCACCAGGGAAAGGAGGAAAGTGAGTAACGGTGACAATAATATGACAACTTCCATGACTGAGCACAGCGAGCTGGAAACTTCTCTCAAATGATCTCCTTTCATCTGCAAGACCGCCTCTTGCATGGCAGACAGCAAAGGCTAGGGCATCTGGAGTCGGGCGGGCAGTGTTCATGCCAAACCTCACACCCTCGTCTCCTACTTGGGATCCTCAGAGCCTCTACCCTAGAGGGTGATTGGGCCGTGTCAGAGAGGAGTCACTTGGAAGAGTGTCTGGCAGAAAAACGGGGCTCACATCCTGTGATTATTATTAGTATTATTAATGCAGAGATGGAACCTCAGAGAGGTGAAGTCACTTGCCCAGGGCCACACAGCAAGTAAGTGGTGGGGCCAGCATTTGATTTCAGACTGTCCAATTCAAAACCTTAGTCCTTCCCCAATACCTCCTGGCTTGGCTTCTGTCTTACGTCCCTTCTGGTCCCTCAGGAGGACAAAGTAGTTAAAACCACAGATGCCAGACAATTGCCCTTAGGTCCCATTCATTTCAGAGGAGAGGGATTTGCCAGAAGTCACACAGACAGACCTGGCCAGGGTGGAACCCTCAGTGGACAGACTCTCACGCCAGAGCCCCCCAAGTGTATCTGTGGAACCTGACAACAAGGTCACCCCCTTTCTGGCCCCCTGTTCCGCTCCCACCTCCCATGGGGCACAGGAAGTGATGGCTGAGATCCATTTCAAACCACAGGGGAAATTTTTTGTCTGGGCTGTACTGGAATCCCGCCAGGGCTTCAGGTCAGAGGTTCTCAGTCATATGCAAAAGACAGGGGATGTAGAATGGGCTGGGGAGGGGGCATTGCATTCCCATAACTACTTGGGCTTGGGATTCCCCTCGCCTGATCGGGCAGCTCTGAACTAGGCAGGCTTCCGAGTCTCCATCCCAGACTTGACTGCCCAGATCTTCCTGAGGTCATGGTCAAGTCAGGCCCTGGTCATCTCAGCTCCACGTCTGATCAGAGCCGAGTGCTGGGTGAGGCACGGCCGACCAGCCTCCCCTGCTGGCTCTGCACACTCACTGTGGGACCCTGAACAGGTCTCTCATCTTCAAAATCATCAGCTTCCCGCTGTCTCAGAATCCTTCCCAAACTTCCCTTCTGGGATTTCCAGGGAAGCTCGTCATAAGCACTTCTGCTTCTGCAGGACCAGCCTCCTGAACCCCAGCACCAAAAGAAAAGCCAAAGAACATTTTTTAAAATTTTTATTTTAAGCAGAGCAGGTGCCTGTGGCTTCTTTCTTGTCCACCCTCCCAGCTGGCATGAGGATGCAATGAGCTTGGAGGAGAAATCTTTGCTCTGTAAAACTATAAAGGGCTGGAAAAGAACTGCAAACCATTCCTTCTTAGGCTGAAAGCTTCTGGAGGACAGCTGCTGGCCCCCTGCCGAGGCCTAACAGAGCACTGACACTCAGGGCTTTCCTGGGGGCAGCTTGGCTGGCAATGGGTAGTGTCCAAGTCTCTACAGCACACAGTGTGCCCCGTCCCTGAGGCTGGCAAGGCTGAACCGTAAGGCAAGGGTTGGATCAAAGCAGGAATCGAATCTGGCTGGCACAGGTGTGAATAGTCCCAGACAGACCAGAGCTGATTTCCAGGGCCCTCGATACATTTATTATTATTATTATTATTATTATTATTATTATTATTATTATTATTTTGAGACAGGGTCTTAGCTCTGTTGCCCAGGCTGGAGTGCAGTGGTGCAATCATGGCTCACTGCAGCCTCGACCTCCTGGGCTCAAGCCACCCCCCCGCCTCAGCCTCCCAAAGTGCTGGAATCCCAGGTGTGAGCCACTGTGCCTGGCCTATTACTATTATTATTATTTGGCAATGATGGTGGGGACTACTGGGCAGGGAACCAAGAGTCAGGATGCTAGCCCCTGCTTTAGCATGGCCTCCTTGGGAGTCCTTGGACAAGTCCTCTGCCTTTGCTGGGCCTCAGCCTTCCCCTCTGTACAATGAGGGGATGCCTATGATTCTGGGGCCAGGGCAGGAAGTTGGAAATGGGCAGAGCAGGGCCTCAAGTTTTCAGTGCATTTGTGACTTTCAGTTTGGAGACAGGCAGCTCTGGCCTTGGTAGAGATGGCTCTCCCAGCGTCTGTGTTTCAGAAGATGGGCTGGGAGTGAGGACACTCAGCCGCAGTCTCCCATCCTTCCCCAACATGCCTGAGCCTCCAGGTTCTGCCCCGCCCAGTCAAGCAGAGTTCCCTTCCCCAACCCCCCAGTGAGTTGCTGTGTGACCTTGGCTAAGTCACTCTACCTCTCTGGCTTCCATTTGGGGTAACAGAGTCACAAAGGCCTCAGCAAAGGGCAGCCTGTCCTGGCCACCCACTCCCCTCCCTTTGGCCACATATCATCACTCCTATTGTAGCACCACTGAGCTGGGAGAGCCTTGGGGGATGGTGGAGGCCAAGTGTCCAGTTTCACAGGTGAGGAAACTGAGGCCCTGAAAGGTCTGCCCAGGGCCAGCCATCTCCAGTCCTCATGCCCTCTTTCTCTGCAGCATCGCTCTGTAGTAATAAAGAACACACCCAAATGACAGAGGCCTGCAGCTTGAGCTCCAGCCGACTTCCAAATCCCCAGGCTTCCACATTCCCAGACTTCTTTGAGCCCCTGTGTCCTTGTCTGTGGAACCGGGATAGCAGCAGACTCTGCTCACAGGCAGGGTAAGCCCTGGAGGGAGGAGGAGGGCATGAGAAGCAGTCTGCGGACACTGGTGTCCAGGGTGGCCCTCCTTCTCCCTACTCCCCCTAGGCCCCGTGTAGCGGCCCAGCCTCTCTCCTGCCATCCTTTGGCTTCCTGCCCTCGGTTTCCCCCTCGTGCCTCCCTGGCCCGTGCTGCCTCTTGCTAGGCCTCTGAGGCAACCAGGAGAGCCCCACAGAAGAGGCAGCAGTGACGGCAGGTGGTGGGCACCGAAGCCCAAGCCCCTCAACGGTCCTCAGAGCATTTGATGTCAGAAGGGAGTATTTGTTTCCAAGGCCAGCTGCACTGCTGCTTGGTGTGCCCCTGCTCCTCTGCATGATTCCTACCTGGCGTGGCTGCTGCTGTGGCCTCTTCCGTGGTCATCTATCCTTTCCCCCCTTGCTGGCCTGGCTGCACCCCCTGAACACTGCATTGCCCCTGTTGGCGTGGCTGCTGCAGCCACTGTAGCCCTTATGTGGGCAGAAATGGCAGCACCTTTGCTGGCATGGCTGGTCTGTGGTCAGATAAGCTGCTCCCCACCCACCCTGGCATGGCCACTGGGAAGCACGCTGTGGTCCACTGATGGCCTCTGCTGCCAGGATCCAGGTCTGAGGCCACAGCTGTCTGCATCAATGGCAGTGCTCGAGGCACTCACTGGACATCTCTAGATGGTGGCTGCTGTTCCTTCAATGGGGGCAGCCCAGCCTCACTTTGAAGTCCATCACTCAAGGGACCCCAGCTCCTCCAAGACCCTGGACCCCCAAGACTCTCTGTGCCCACCTCTCCCCAGAACCTCTCTCTGGCCCTGGTGATCTTTCGACTCCCAAGGATGGAGCTGAGTGGTCCTTTCTTATGGGACTTCAGGGTAGCAGAGAGTGGCAGCAGGACAGGGGACCCTCCTCCCTGCTCCCATAATGCTCCAAGGCCATCACAAATAGCCCGGGATCTCCAATAGCCCGTGGCACTGCTGCCCTGGGAGAGTAGGCTCCTCTGAGACCGCCTGTCTCCCCCAAACCCTCATCAGGCAGCAGTTTCAAGGCCTGTGTTCTCCAGGGGGCATCAAAGGGATTTCTGTATAATGACAGAGAAGCTTCTGGAAAATTTTCATGGCCATTGCTGCTCCAGGCTTCTCCCAGCCTCTGGCCACCTTGGTGGTGCTTATTCAGTCCACAAACCTTGGGGACCTACTGTGTGCCAGGGACTGTGCTTGCCGTGGGGATGGGGCAATGGGAGGCCAGACCCATCTCTACCCTGGGGACACTCACAGTCTGGGTGAGGACACAGGCGGAAACAGTGATTTAGCTGCCGTGGTAGTGAGTACACAGAGACTCGCTGTGCGTCACCAGGGTACCTGACAGAGACAATCCTGGAAAGTTCCTGGAGGAAGTGACCTTCCAGCCCATCTCTGAGCCTTGGGGAGGATATAGTCAGGCAATTGGGGAAGGGTCAGTGCTTCAGGCAGGGGAAGAGCATGTGCAAAGCCTCTGAACAGAAGGGGCATGCCCTTTATAGCCTTGAGTCCAAATCCTTATTAGTTACTGTTTGCGAGGGACAGGTCGGCACAGTGGCTAAAGGCTGGGGCTCTGGCATCACATGGCCTAGGTTTGAATCTCACTTTGCTACTTACTAACTATGAGACAATGTATAAATTACTTGACCCCCTCCCCATCCCTCAGTTTCTTCATCTGTAAAATGGGAATATTACTTTACATGAATGGTCCTGCTGAATCCCAACAACACTTCGCAAAGCTGTTGGGATTCAATGGGACCATTCATGTAAAGCACTTAGCGCGCAATAAATGCTCAATAAATCTTACCACGAGTCTCACCTACTGAGCATCTGTGTGTGTTCCGCAGTTTATCTTCACACAGATCTGTGAAGCTTGGACCCACTGCTCCATTTCATAGATAAGAAGACTGAGGGTTAGAGGACTGAGTAAGGTGGAGATCGATTGAGGTTTTGGAGGAATCAGGGAGGCTTCTTGGAGGAGACGGTGGCTGAGCTGGGTGTTGAGAATGGCCACCCCCGCCCCACCCACCAGCCAGGAAGGCTCACTCTAAGCAGAGTATTTCAGCTTCAGGGGCTCCATTGGTTCCGGGCTCCCTGGGTTTGGGGATGGAACAAAAGGGCTGCCCTGGGCACTCCCAAGGCCTCCCAGGAGTCCCAGCAGGGAAGGCCCCATCAGGCCAGGTTCTCAGGCTACAGAGCCTCCAGCGAGCATCAAACAACAAAAAGGCTTTTCTCACTCTGGATGAGTCACCAGAGCGAGCAGACGCCCCGTCCCTGTGCTGAAGAAGATGAAACCACACATCTGAAGAAGTTTCCCACGCCACCACTTGCTTTAAATAGCTGCAGAGAGAAGTGGAGGAGGGAGGGAAGGGGAGAGGGGGTAGGGAAGCAGGGCTGTCCACAACAGGACCTGGCTGGGGTCTCCCCCATACCCCAGGACCCTGACACGCACCCCTTGAAGCAGGTTGTTGATGAGAACTCAGGCCCCATGGGTGCCAGGGGAGCCCAGCAGAGGCCCAGAGCCCACGGTGGGCCAGGGCACAGCAGACAGATAGGCAGACAGCAGGAGACACATCCAGCTGGGCCGTGGGGTGCACACCCCTGTGTCAGGGTGCAGGCCCAGGAAGGGGGAAGTTGACCTCACTGTGCACCCCGGTGCAGCCTCTAGGCCCCCAGCCAAGCTTCCTCGCAGGTCACCTGACACCCCTGAGCGCTCTGGCTGTGCCCCCCTGCCTGGCTAGGTTCGTGACTGAGCCCTGGGCGGCATTTCCGGAGGCAGGCCGGGAGCTGGGGCTGCTTACGCACTTGCTGTCCCCTCCTCCAGCAGGGCCGGGTGAGAAGAGAGCCCCCCATCCCCCCCTTCCCGTAAATGAGCTCACCCCCACCCCAGGGCCTCACAGGGATTCTAAGAAGTGGAAGCCAGGCACCTGCTCCTCGCCCACAGCAGGGGGTGGGGGTGGGGTAGGAGGGGGAGGGGCAAGGGAGAGGCCAGGGGTCCTCATAACCCCTCAGCTCAGCCCTCAGGCCTAGGCCAGGGTTCAGGGGCGGCCCCAGGGGTTGGTAAATATTCTTTCCCTTAGGTGTGGAAGAATGCCCTCTCTGTTGTCTATGCGAGAGCAGTGCAGTTCAGGATGCCTCCATGGCCCGGGCCCATTTTTCAGAAGGCAAACTGAGGGAATCCCAGAGATGCCTTGGAGGCCAGTCTGGTTCCCTCCCACGCTGGGAGTAAGATCACCTCCTGGATGTTCGGGCAGCCCTTGGTGACCATCAGTGGCTCACTAAATATCTGCCTTCGGAGACCCTCTAAGCCAAGGCCCAGAGAGGGCAGTGATTTGTCCAAGGTCACACAGCAGGCCAGGGGAGGTCCAGGCATACCTCTAGGTGAGTCCATACCCTGCCCAACCCACCAGTACTGCCAGCAAACATTCATTTGGCATCTACTGGATCCTTTGCAGGGACATGGGATTAAATAAGACAGCATCCCACCGAGGGGGTCCAAAAAATAATCATGAGCAGTCGCCAGAACCTGGGCCAGGGGATCTCAGTGCTGCCTTCTCATCCAGGTCTCGAGGCTTTGAAAAAATACAGATTCCAGGGCTCCAGCCCTGAGATTAGGATTCAGCAGACTGGGAAGGAGCCCAGGAACCTGTATTTTATAAAGTTCCTCTAGTTGATCTGATGGATTGAGAAGCTTGGAACAGACTGTAAGCAAATTGAGGGCAGGGGCTGCCCCGAAGGAGGGGAGGGGGTTTCCAAGGGCTTCCAGTGAGAGACACACACCCCAGCCTTCCCCTCCCACACCAACCTCTGCCTGTACACAGGGCCCAGCCCAAAGAGGCTTCCAGGAACGAGGCACTGACAAGAATAGTTCCAAGAGGCTGAATGATGGCCCCCGCCTCTCTCTGCTGTCCCCACTCCCGAGTTCACATGCAGGACAGGTTGGCCATGCTCCAGGCAGCCAACGAGGTGGGCGATCCCACTGTGGACGGCTCTGCCTGGTGTTAGGGGCCTGGCCTGTGCCCTCCGTCCCCCGTCTGCACCCTCCCTGAGGTCTCTGCGGCCCAGGCTGGGTGGCTCCAGGCCTCCGGAGGCTGTAGGTCCTGGGGTGAGGGGGAGTCTCTTGTCTGTCCAGAGAGTATGAGGCTGGGAAAGGCGGGGGTGCTAGGGCCTGCAGCTAAGGTGTGTGCAGGCTCTTTTCCTGGTACTCGAGGAGTTTGGTGCTCCGGGGCCTGGTAGCGTGGGAAGCAACATGGAGGCCCTGGGCTGGGCTGTCCCTGTGTGCCTGGCAGAGCATCCAGCCAGGACCAGGCTCAGTGAGGACTCATGGACCGACTGATCTGGGGATGTGGGTGGCAGGAGCTGCCTCCTCCCTGTCTCTAATGCAGTGCCCAGCTCGGCCACCTCACGAGGCCACTGTCCTCTCAGACTCCATGTCTGTTTCTGTGCAATGGGCAGCAGGGGTGGGAAGAGAAAGGCTTGTCCAGGGCCACAGTGGGGCTAGAGGGAGCAGCCAGGCCCCTCAGCAGGCCTGTTCCTAGCGCCAGGGGCCACATCCCCACAGCCTCCGCTTTTGCAGAGGGCAGGGGAGACAGAAGTCACCGAGAGGAAGTAGAGAGCCCTCCCCAGATCCATCTGAGTGGGGCTGCCAATCGCCGGCTCTGGAGCTTCGAGCAGGGCATGGTGCCACGCCTCTCAGAACCCCATTTTCTCATCTGTGCAGCAGAAACCCCCCGAATCCAGAGGGCTGCTTTGAGGGTTAAATGAGCAAAATCTCGTGAATGTGTGAGGAATAATCATTATTTCGATAGGCGTGATTGACATTTTTCTCACTAGAGTGTGAGTTCCAGGGGCAGGGGTTGTGCCTGACATTGGTAGGTGCTCAGTTGGTTTGTGGAGTGAATAAACGAGTGTAGAGGGAGCCGTTCTCTTGGCCTGTGCTGGAGGCTTCCTGGGGCCTTGTTCAGCATATGTGTGTGCTCACGTTTGTGTGCACCCATGTGTGTAGGCATGCATGTGCATGTGTATGTGCAGGCATGTATGTGTGTGCACGTGTGTGTAGGCATGTATGTGAATATGTGTGTGCAGGTATGTATGTGTGTGCAGATGTGTGCATGCAAGAATGTATGTGTGTATGCGTGTAGGCATGTATGTGAATGTGTGTGTGCAGGCATGTATGTGTGTAGGTGTGTGTATGCAGGTAGGTGTGTGTGCATGTGTGTGGGCATGTATGTGAATGTGTGTGTGCAGGCATGTATGTGTGTAGGTGTGTGTATGCAGGTAGGTGTGTGTGCATGTGTGTGGGCATGTATGTGAATGTGTGTGTGCAGGCATGTATGTGTGTAGGTGTGTGTATGCAGGTAGGTGTGTGTGCATGTGTGTGTGGGCATGTATGTGAATGTGTGTGTGCAGGCATGTATGTGTGTGTGTGCAGGCATGTATGTGTGTGTGCAGGTGTGTGTGTTTGCACAGGCATGTATGCGTGTGTGCAGGGGTGTGTGTGCACAGGTGTGTGTGCAGGCATGTGTGTGTGCAGGCGTATATGTGTGTGTGCAGGCATGTATGCGTGTGTGCAGGTGTGTGTGTGCACAGGCATGTATGTGTGTATGCAGGTGTGTATGTGTGGGCATGTATGCATGTGTGCAGGGGTGTGTGTGTGTGCAGGCATGTGTATGTGTGCAGGTGTGTGTGTGTGCAGGCATGTATGTGTGGGAGTGTGTGTGCACGCATCCACATGCCTGCACACTCCTGCATGCAGGTCTGGCCCCGGTGTGGAAATGTGGGTCTGTGCATGGCCTGTCTGGGTCTGTGTTTTGCATATGGGTCTGGCATGTGGCCATTTGCATGTACTTCTCAGTCTGTGGGCCTATAGCTATGAGTGTGCTCACCCCACAGGTGTCCAGGCTTGGTCCGGAGTGAGGGTGTCTGATTATTGGTGTATGGTGGGTATGGGAGGTTGCCTCCTGCTCTCCTGACTCCCTCTCCCCAACCAGGACTCCAAGTTGTGAGCCCGCCTGGGAGTGCCAGACTATGTAAAACAGAGGCCAGGCCCAGGGAAGCCCCTGCAGAGTGGCCCCTGGGGACTTCCAGGCCCCTCCTCCCTGGATGCCCCTCCCCTCAGTAAAGCCTTCTGCCCCTTCCAAAGTCTCATGACTTTCCACTCAGGGGCTTCCTCTCATATCTGGGGGCTGCATACAGTGCCCAGATTTCCCTGTCTGCCCTCTCTCCCACCACTGCTTTCAGCCCCTCTTGCAATGCCAGGCCTGGCGTCTCCCTCCTTCCTTTCTGAGGACCCCCCTTCACTTCTACACAGTTCCCCCAGCTGCTTTCGTGAGCTCCACTGTGCGCCAGCTCCTGGGCCCTGGCCATTCCCCTGCATCATGGTTACCACTGAGAGAGCTTCTAGCCGAAGCCCCATTTTACCAATGAGGAAACTGAAGCTCAGAGAAGTTAAGGAACTTGTTCGAGGTCACACAGCAAGTGAGTGAGAATCAGACACAAACAAGACTCCAAATCCAGGTCTCTTTCTCATACAGCCACACTACCACCATGCTTCAAGTCATATCAATGACTGAGCCTCACTAGGAGGACAGTGTAAACCCCTTCCCCAGATGGACCCCAGGGGTTCCAGCACCTCCCATATCCATGGCTCATAGGATGAAGGCTCCTGGCTCTGGAAAAGGCCTCCTGGCCTCCTTGTGGAGGAACTCAGGCTCACCCTCTGCTCCTGGCGGAGCCATGTTTGGGCCTGGAAACCTCCAAGCCTACCCCAGTTGGGCCAACTTGAAGCCCCCAGGTCTTCTGAACGCCACATAGCATTTGCTTGGCGGGCCCCATGGAGAGGTCAGAATCCCCTTCGGCAGGGTCATTACTGTTTCCCCAGAACACGCTTCCATTTGGCAAGGACATGTGTGTTGGGGGAGCCATGTGGCTTTGATTTAAATTTCACCCTGGAAAAACAATGGTTTGGATTAAGGGAAGAAACAGTTGGTGAAATGTCATGGAAAGAAAGGAGGGGAGAACAGGGAACCTTTGTAGCAAGAGCAGGCCCCAAACTTTCAAACCCACATTCCAGAGGTTTCTGAAGGCCTGCCATGCAGACCTGACCTCCTACCCCAGCATGCTCCTGTCCTCTTCAGTAGCAGTGAGGTTTCCTCAGGAGATATCCCACTGGTCCTGCTCCCTCCTCGTACAGAAGCTGAAACAGAGGCTCAGGGAAGGGTGGCGACCTGCCTGGGGCTATGATGAGTTCTGGTGGCTCATGGAGCTCAAAGGAGGCTAGGGGTGGGGTGAGAAGAGAGACATGAGGCTCTGCTTTCCCCCACTCTGTTGGCACGGGTCTTGACCTCTCTAGGCCTCAGTGTCCCCAATGAGAAAGGGAAGAAAAAGGAATTACAGTATTTTCAATCTCCACTGGAGCTGAGCGAAGCCCAGGAACCCTGTGGAAGGCCAGTGTGCTTGGCTCTGACTTCCTGACCCTTTGCTTATGCTGGGCTTGGCGCTGACAGCATCCCACGCGTGGCCTGCGCTGAGTTCCCAACACCCACAGTCCCCACCCTACAAACAGCTGACTGAGGCTCCTAGAGGCTAGGAAACTTACAAGGCTCCAAGAGGCTAGGAAACTTACGAGGTCCTTTGGCTAGGATGCGGCCCCAGGGGCTGTTCCTAACCACTGGACTGTGAGGCTGAGGCTGGGAAGAGAGTGGAGAGGATTTAGCCCAGGGCCGTGAGAGCTGGGAACAACCCGAAGCCCACACCCCCAGGAGTACCTCACAGTTTCTAGGTCACCAGCTCTGAGTCAGGAAGTCTCTCGACGTCATCCATTCATTTAGAGGTGGGAGCTGAGGCCAAGCAGAGGGATGTATCCAGGGCCACACAGTGGGGAGGTGCCACATCTCCGGACGGCCCTGTGGTGTGGATCCTGGAACCAATGCAGGATGACACTCTGACCCATCAGGCTGGCCTCAGGGACTATGCGGCCCTGCATCTCCATCTCTGTAGTGGCTGCTTGGGGTCGGAACTCCAGCTGTGGTTATGGGTCCATCTGAGACCAGGGTCAGGGCTCAGTGTGTGGCCGGGGCTATATGTCAGCAATGAGGGCTTGGTCTGTGACCAGGGTCAAGGCTGAGGAGTTTAATGCAATGAATTGGCTGTAGAAGATAAAAATGGACTCAAAACCCAAAGGACAGAATCGCTGATGGGGGTTGTGCGTGCTGTGATGGGCCAGGGAAGAGCTGGGCACGGGGGCTCTGGATCTACAGAGGCAGGAGCTGGGGCACTTCGACCCCATGAAGTCCTCTTCACACCCACCTCTGCCTGATGCAGCCCTCCCCCTTCATCCCTGTGCCCCCAGGACAACCCCATCTCTTTCCTCTGGGGAGAAGCCACTGGAAGTCATCCCCCTCCTGACTTGACACCTGAAGGGGCCAGAAGAACCATCTGCCCCCCAGTGCTGGGTTCCACCTACGCTCAGAGCCCAATCTCACCCCACAGGATGGGAAGGGAACCATCTGGAGGCCAGGAGAAAGGCCGCTCTGCACGGGTGGGGCAGGGATGCTGACGATGGACTGTCCAGAGCCAGGACTTAACCTGGACAGGTTGGTTCTTGAGTTCATGCTTTTAACCAACCACCATAGATTCCCAGAAGCACTGATAAAAGGTAGCCTTAGTGTTATTTTAGCCAAGTCTGGCAGTGTGTGGCAAAATGCAGAGACTCAGGGGCCACCCTGAGAGAGTGCTGAGCAAGTCACAGCACACCCTGGGCCCTGGCACACAGTAGAGGGTTAACCAATGGGAGCTGGAGATGATCCGACAGAAGTGGCTTTCAGGCCCCAGGGCCCCCAGGTCAGGAGACACCACAGTGCGGAAATGAGAAGCCAGCTGGAGACCCCTTCCGTGCCTGTCTGGCATGGGAACACAGCTGGCACTGCTTGATGGACTGTGCCTAAGCACCAGGGTCAGATAACCGAGTGCTGCTCTTCTTTTTTTTTTTTTTGAGATGGAGTCTTACTCTGTTGCCCAGGCTGGAGTGCAGTGGCATGGTCTTGGTTCACTGCAACCTCCGCCTCCTGGGTTCAACCAATTCTCCCATCTCAGCCTCCCCAGTAGCTAGAATTACAGGTGTGCGCCACCACGCGTGGCTAATTTTTGTATTTTTAGTAGAGACAGAGTTTCACCATGTTGGCCAGGGCGGTCTCGAACTCCTGACCTCAAGTGATCCACCCGCCTTGGCCTCCCAAAGTGCTGGGATTACAGGCGTGAGCCACTGTGCCCAGCCGGTGCTGTCCTTGTTGACCCTGTCTGCCCCAACCTTGCAACATCGCACTCTCTAAAAACAGACAAAAAATAACCGCAAACAACTGGGCAGGAAGGGACCCTAGAAATCATCACCCCTCATTTTACAGAGAAGAAAATTGAGGCTTAGGGAGAGGAAGGGACTTGGCCACAGTCGTACAGTGCTGTGTGAACAGTCCAGAACAGGGGACTTGCAAGCACACGGCTGCCCCAGGGACAGTGCCTGGTGATTATAGCCAGCATTTACACAGGCCTGTGGGAAGCCCCCTCAGGCTTCTTCTCATCTAATCCTCCCAGAGTCAGGTGACCATCAGGGTGGGCGCTTAGGGATGCACTCACCTAACACGCAAATGGAAGTGGTGAGGTCTGAGCCCGGCCACTGAGCACCAAGCCAAGTGCACCCGTGCTGTGCCACCGGCCTCATTCACACAGCCCAGGCTAGGGGGCCCTAGCATGTCTCAGCCTCCGCGCCAGCCCCCTCACCCCAGAGTCTTTGCAGAAGTGCAGCCTGTCCTCGTTCCACCGGGAACACTGTTCTCTTCACCTCCTAGGCCATCTCATGAGAGGTAAGAGGAAGAAAAACCCACAGAGACAGAGGCAAAGCCATCCCACACCTGCCACCATTTCCCCTAGTGGATTTTCCCTGTGTCTCTGAATGCAGAGGCACCAGTTAACTTGGAGAAGAAATCAGGCTGGGGGCTCAGGAGCTGTGGCCTGGGGCGACCAGGGGCCAGGGCTGAAGGTGGGCAGCATGTTGACCGACTAGATGCAATTAATTCATTCAGCACCGGCCTTGAAAAGTGTCAGAGGGACTGCAAGAGCCAGGTCTAGTATCACGGACTAGAACACATCACTTGCCTTCTCTGGGCCTTTGTCATCCCACCTGTAAAAAGAGAGGCTTGTTTCCATCAGTGATTCTCAGTCCCAGCTACACAGGGGATCTTTTATTTTTATTTTTGTTTTTATTTTATTTTATTTTATTAGTTTTATTTTTGTTTTATTTTATTTTTGAGATGGAGTCTCGCTCTGTCACCCAGGCTGGAGTGCAGTGGCGTGATCTCGGCTCACTGCAACCTCTGCCTCCTGGGTTCAAGCAATTCTCCTGACTCAGCCTCCTGAGTGGATTACAGGTACAGGACACCATCCCCAGCTAATTTTTGTATTTTTAATAGAGACATAGTTTCACCACGTTGGCCAGGCTGGTCTTGAATTCCTGGCCTCAAGTGATCTGCCTGCCTCGGCCGCCCAAAGGGCTGGGATTACAGGTGTGAGCCACGACGCCCAGCTTGGGGATCTTTTGAAACATATACTTAATTGATTCTGGGATGCACACCATTTAAACTCTTCCCAGTGATTCAACTGAGCAGCTGGGGTTGAGGGTCCCTGGGCCAGACTCTGTGTCAGGGCCCCTCTGGCGCTGAAGTTTCGCCAGAGTATGGGGGTTACGCGTGTGGCTGCAGGTGTCAGACAGACTGAGGTTGGTGTCTGTGCGCCACTTGCTGCTGCGTGTGCCTGGGCAGGCCGTGTCACTGCTCCGTGCCTCAGTTTCTCTGTCCGTGGTTAATCATAGCCTTCCCTGCACAGCATTTTTGGAAGGATTAATTGTCCTGGTTGTGTAAAGTTCTGGCACATGCAGAGGTAGGACTTGATAAGCCTGTGTCAAAATAGTAGGGATGACCGTTCCGGGAACAGGGCCTCAGCTGGTCACCTGCCCCTAGGAAAATGGGGAGGCTGCAGTGGGCTTTGCCCCTGGACTTTCCTGGACCAGATGCTTTCCCACCAGCCTGAGCAGTGCTGACCTGTGGTGCAGCGGGGGCTGCAGGTCAGAGGCTGAGGCACCGCCTAGCGGAAACTGGGTGGGCTGGCTTGGGTACCTGTGGAGAGGGTTGGATGGACAAGAGCTCTGGGGCCATGATCTCTGAGCATGTCTGCTGCTGCCACTCCAAGATTTGGGGAGCCTAGAGTCCCTTTGGTCAGTTCTAGGTCTCTCCCTCTTGGCATCTGTGGCCTCTCCCTCCCCAAGCCCTCCCAATTGGCCCAGTGTCCCTGTGGAGGGGGGTGCTAAGCCGTAGTGGGAGGGGCGGAAGCTGAGAGGTGTAAGGGGAGGATGGGGGCTGCGGGTGGCTACCTCAGAGCCAGCAGCCCTCCTGAGTTCATCAAATGTCAGAAATATGACTTTGGACCATTCACTGCCTTCGGGAAGCCTCAGTTTCCTCACCTGTAAATCGTGGCTGTTAAGTCCCAACTCGGGAAACTGTGGTGAGGAGAAAATGAGATCGTGCTCACAGCCAACATCTCGTAGACACGTGCTGCCAGATGGGCATCATGCCGATGTCATCTCAGTTTGTCCTCTCCATCCTATGAGGCTTATCAACACCAGCACCAAGCATCCCCATTTCACAGACGAGAAACTGAGGCCTGTTTTTTTCACTGAGCACCTGCTCTGCACTCCACCCTGAGAATGGGAAGGAAACTGTGCAAGGTGCCACAGCAGCAAGAGCCACAGCCTGGATTCGAGCTCGGGAACATTAGACACCAAAGCTCTAAGCCCTCAGAGCCCTGGGTGGACTGTGATGGGCGGACAGGTCCTGGCAGGGTTCCTGGAGTGAGGCAGCTGCAGTGAAGGTGGCAGTGGGAGGTGACACCTGTCAGAATCCAGAAAGCCTGGGTGCAGGCCCTGGGCTGTCAGTAAAGAGGAGGTGAGGTGTCTCCACTTGTGCCGGCCCCAGGCTGGTGTCAGGACAGCAGGAGGTGTGGGTCTTCAGGTCCAGAGAACGCCTCAGGCCTGATGTGGGTAGCACTGGTGACTGTGACGTGTCACCTGACACATGACTCCAGGTGACTGAGCATCTACTGCCTCCCCACCTCTGTTCCAGGCACTTCCTGTCCACTAACACAACTATCCAGAAAGCAGGACTACCACATCCCTATTTTACAGATGAAGACGCCAAGGAACAGAGAGGTCTAGTCAATTGCCCAAGGTCACAAAGCTAGGAAGGAGCAGAGTCACCGTCAAAGTCCAGACCCCCACCCTTGAACAGCTGTGCCATCCACCTCAAGTGTAGACACCTGCATGAAACCAAGAGGATCTGACATCTAGACTCTAGAACCTGCTGCCCGGGTTCAAATCCCAGCTCTGCCACTTACCGGCTGTAGGACCTTGGGCAACCAACTCAACCTCTCTGTGTATTCCAGTTTCCCCATCCATGAAATGGGGATAAAAATCAAGTACCTCCCTTAGGGGCTACTTTGATGCTTAATATATCAAGTAGCCCGGCCCAGAGCAGGCCCCAGGAAAGAGTGGGCTGTGGAAATTCACGTGGGGAATTTTTCATGGGAAAAATCTTTCATGGGGGATGGTATATGCGGGATGGTCAGCAGTGGTTACTTTGGGAGTGGAATGGCAGGAGGCTTCCACTTTGTAATCACCACACTTCAACACATTTTCTGTTTTTACCTATGTTGTGATATATATATATATATATATATATATATATATATATATATATATTTTTTTTTTTTTTTTAATTGATCATTCTTGGGTGTTTCTCGCAGAGGGGGATTTGGCAGGGTCATAGGACAATAGTGGAGGGAAGGTCAGCAGATAAACAAGTGAACAAAGGTCTCTGGTTTTCCTAGGCAGAGGACCCTGCGGCCTTCTGCAGTGTTTGTGTCCCTGGGTATCTGAGATTAGGGAGTGGTGATGACTCTTAACGAGCATGCTGCCTTCAAGCATCTGGTTAACAAAGCACATCTTGCACCGCCCTTAATCCATTTAACCCTGAGTGGACACAGCACATGTTTCAGAGAGCACAGGGTTGGGGGTAAGGTCACAGATCAACAGTATCCCAAGGCAGAAGAATTTTTCTCAGTACAGAACAAAATGAAAAGTCTCCCATGACTACTTCTTTCTACACAGACACGGCAACCATCCGATTTCTCAATCTTTTCCCCACCTTTCCCCCCTTTCTATTCCACAAAACCGCCATTGTCATCATGGCCCATTCTCAATGAGCTGTTGGGTACACCTCCCAGATGGGGTGGTGGCCGGGCAGAGGGGCTCCTCACTTCCCAGTAGGGGCGGCTGGGCAGAGACGCTCCTCACCTCCCAGACGGGGTCGTGGCCGGGCAGAGGCGCTCCTCACATCCCAGACGGGGCGGCGGGGCAGAGGCGCTCCCCACATCTCAGACGATGGGCGGCCGGGCAGAGACGCTCCTCACTTCCTAGATGGGATGGCGGCCGGGAAGAGGCACTCCTCACTTCCTAGATGGGATGGCAGCCGGGCAGAGACGCTCCTCACTTTCCAGACTGGGCAGCCAGGCAGAGGGGCTCCTCACGTCCCAGACGATGGGCGGCCAGGCAGAGACGCTCCTCACTTCCCAGACGGGGTGTCGGCCTGGCAGAGGCTGCACTCTCGGCACTTTGGGAGGCCAAGGCAGGCGGCTGGGAGGTGGAGGTTGTAGCGAGCCGAGATCACGCCACTGCACTCCAGCCTGGGCACCATTGAGCACTGAGTGAACCAGACTCCGTCTGCAATCCCGGCACCTCGGGAGGCCGAGGCTGGCGGATCAGTCGCGGTTAGGAGCTGGAGACCAACCCGGCCAACACAGTGAAACCCCGTCTCCACCAAAAAAAACATGAAAACCAGTCAGGCGTGGCGGCGCGCGCCTGCAATTGCAGGCACTCGGCAGGCTGAGGCAGGAGAATCAGGCAGGGAGGTTGCAGTGAGCCGAGATGGCAGCAGTACAGTCCAGCTTCAGCTGGGCATCAGAGGGAGACCGTGGAAAGGGAGGGAGAGGGAGACCGTGGGGAGAGGGAGGGGGAGGGGGAGGGGGAGAGGGAGAGGGAGAGGGAGAGGGAGGGAGAGCCAAAACCAAGTTTTAATGGAAGCTTTTCTGATATATATATTTTAAATAAAGAAAACTCTCTGAGCTGGGTGTGAGTGGGTGTCAAGACGTCTCTTGTGGCTAGTAAGTTGCTCTCTTTAGAGAAAAAAAGGGCATTTTTATTGTACTTCACATAGTCTGAGACACAGCTCATGGGGGTGCACAGAGGCCATGTCATTTCCATTCAGAGTGACAGGAAACAATCTGGCCCTCACTGGGCGCTCCATGCACAGGGCTGTGGGAGGAGCGCCAGCCCTGGAGCCCAGGACGTAGGTATCAGCCTCCTGTTCTGCCCCAACTTGTGATGAAATCTTTATTTGTTTGCTCAGCAAACTCCCCCTGGTGCTTCCTTGGTGCCAGGCCCTGGACTCCAGGCCTCTGAGTGTCCACTTCTCACTTGCACCTACTGTGAATCCTGGAGACAAAAGGTAGGACAAGGCAGAAGCAGTCCCTGTCCCTCTGTGACCTGCAACCCAGCAAGGGAAGCCAGCACTATCAAATCATCCCACAAGCAAAGGTCAAATTACCACCTAATGAGTGTGGGGGTGGGGGGCAGGAGGGATGGAGAACAGGCGCTTGGAGAACCTCCCTGGGGACAGAGAATGATCAAGGCGAGAGGAAGTGCTCCTACAGATGAAGGGTGCATTGCCATGGGGAGCTAGAACGGCGTAAGCAAAGGTCAGGCAGTGCAAGGGGTCCTCGTGAACCTGAGGGAGTGACAGTGCCAATGGAATGAAGATGCTGAGGGGGAGCTTGGTGTGAGACAAGAAGGAGGGGGGCAGGGCCAGGCCACAGAGGACGTTGTAGCAGGGATCTGACCTTTATCCCAAGAGCCAGAGGCCATGAAGGGGATTAGGGACGGGGGCTAAAGATTTCATCCGAGATCCCCCTAGAGCATGGGGAGAAGGGAATGGGTGGAGGGTCAGAGTGGACCCCTGCCAATCTCCAGTTCTTTGAACTGCACAGGCCTGTACACAGCAGCATCAATAAATGGCTCTTTTCTCGGATCCATTCTTCTTCAACTCATGGAAGTAAAATTTAGATCTCAATTTTTATTATTTATTTAATGACTTCTTTTTCTGAACACAAAATACGTAGTCTAGAGTGCAAAGCGATAGGAAATTACCAAATCTGATGAGCTGCTGTGGGAATTAGGGGTTCGGCTCACTTCCTGAGGTTTTCTCAAAGGGAGAACCAGGGACAGAGGGTGCAGCTATGAGAATAAGGAAGAAGCCCTAAGCCTATTTTAGGAGCTGTTCTAAGATCCCCAAGTTCCTTGATAGGTAGTGAGTTCCCTATTTCCGGGGGACACGTAAGCTGTCAAAGTATAATTTCAAAAAAAATAGAGTAAAAGCATAACTCTCATTCAAATATAGGTTGAACACATGTCAAAATTTGTTTAACTCCTGAATGAGGGAACCAGTAAGAAGATAAAGCTGATTCAAAGGAGAAGTAGAGGAATAGCACTACAGAATACTGGGAAAAGAATACTGGAATACAACGGCTCAGTGAGATACAAAACTGGTTAATGTCCTGATGGGCCAGAAGTCCGTAACTTTTGGGGCATTTTCTACTGGACAGAAATCTATATATTAACATATAACTTCTAAAGTCTGGTCTTTTAATGGCTCATACTAAGTCAAAGGTACCCTCCTCTAGATAATGAAATACTGTCTTAGTCTGTTTGGGGAGCTATAACAAAATACCATAAACTGGGTAATGCATAAACCACAGATATTTATTTCTCACGGTTCTGGAGGCTGGGAAATCCAAGATCAAGGCGTCTGGTGAGGGCCCGTGTTCTCATAGATGGTGCCTTCCCGCTGTGTCTTCACTTGGTGGAAGGGGCAAGGCAGCTTTCTGGGGCCTCTTTTATAAAGACACTAATTCTATTCATGAGGACTCCACACTCATGATTCAATGACCTCCTAAAGGCCCTTCCTCCTAACCCCATCCCATTGGTGATTAAATTTCAACATATGAATTTTGCAAAGACACAAACATTCAGACCATAGCAGATATCCTTAGTGGGCCTGCTAAACAACACCCCAATATGACATTGAAAAGACCTGCTGCCCTGTCTTTGCCTGTTTCCAAGTTTTGGGTAATTTTTCTTAACAAAGCTGGAGCAAATGGCTGCAGTGAGAGGCTGCAGGAGAGTTCTGGTGGTGGAGGGGCTGGCTGGCATGTTATCTTTTGCTGTGTAAAAGATTACCCCAAAACCTGCTGGCTTAAAACAATAAACATTTATTATGTTGCAATTTCTGCAGGCCAGGAATTCAAGAGCAGCTCAGCTGGGCATTTCTTGCTCAGGGTCTCTCAGGAGGCTGCGATCATGTGTCAGCTTGGACTACACTCATCTGAAGTCTTGACTGGGGCTGGCAGACCTGCACCCAAGGTGGTGCACTCACACAGCTGGCAAGGTGGTGCAAACTGTTGGCTGGCCTTGCCATGTGGGCCTCTCCATGGGTTGCTTGAATGTCCTCACAGCATGGCAGCCAGCTTCTCTCAGAGCAAGTGATCGATCCCAGAGAGAAGTAAAGCAGAAAAGTAGCATGCCTTTAATGACCTAGCCTCAGAAGTCACACTCATTCATTTCTGCAATAGCCTATTGCCTACAGAAGTCAGCCCTGCTCAGTGTGGGTGGGGACTTCCTAAGGGAGGTGGTTAAGAGCCTTGTCAGTTTTGGAGACTGGCTCCTGCACTGGGCACCTTCAGGGTGCCTCAAGCCAGAGGCTGGAGTTGGTGCCGGTAGCAAGCAGGGATTGCCTTCAGCTGTATCACTGCCCAGGCTCCTTCCTATTCACCTGCTTGCAGCTGCTACACAGTGTAGGGCCTGGGACAGATGGCTCTGCTTTAGAGTCTCTCATTGTAGCACCTGGTTGTGTCTTCTGAGTAGCTTTCCCATCCCAGAATCTCAGCCCACAACAAAGTCTGCCTCTGGGAGAGTGCAGACGGTCAATCATTCACACCTTAGTATGAATGAGTTCATCAACCTTCACCTCTGGCAGTAGAAAAAATGTGGGATTTGGGATGGGAGCTGGGGCAGAGGGGTGTCAAGGTTGTAGGGAGGGTGGGTTGAGCAGTAGCCTTTCTGGGGAGTGGCAGAGGGGACTGTCTTGGAGGGAGCATTAAAAGGGGGACACCTCAGGCAGCACATGGGAGACTCCCTGAAAGCCAGTGGGGAGAGGAGGACCCAGGAGGCTGCCCACTGCTGAGGGTCACGGGAATCACCAAGTACCCAGGTGAGGGCATCAGGAGAGGGCAGAGCATGGCAAGGAGAAGCTTCTGTTCCCGGTGGTTTGACCCTGGCTGCCCGTCAGGACATGCCTGGCTGCCTGCTGGTGTGTCTGATTGAGGGGTGGTCTGCAGACCAGCAGAGCCAGACATAGCAGCTGGGCCACCCTGGGCTCCCAGGGAAGTGAGGAAGGAAGGAGGATCCCACTTTGCCCATGCGGGCTGGCAACAGCCAGGGTTGGGAGTGTGACCAACCAAGAGACGCATTTCCCAGAGGCCTCCCGAGGCTTCAGGCCCAAGGCTGACCCAAAGCTTCCAGGCAAGGCAGCTGGAAAGAAGAGCCGGCGGTCCAGGGTGCAGACCTGGCCCTGTCCTCCACCGCACTCTGCTGAGCCATCAGACGGCTTCCTTCCCCGCCCTGGTTCCCAGCTCCCATCTGTGGAGCAGCTCGGGGCACTGCGATGGCCAGCTCAGGGAACATTCCCTCCTCTGTCCTCTCCTCTTGGCCAATCCTCATCGGAGGAGGAGGTGGGCAACCGGGAGAGAGGGTAATGGCCCCAGGGGACCCCATGCCCAACAGATGCCCAGAGTCTAATCTGGGGTAGGTAGCCTCAGGGCGAGCCCAGGGGCACATCCAGTTGGGATATAAAGCTTATGGAAATGTCCCAGAGACGTTCATTTGAGAAGAAAGGAGGAGGAAGTCTGCCAGTTTGGGGGGTAATTATTTTGCAAAACTTTATGAAGTTTCGGAAAATCTTGTTTCCCCCTTCATTGAAGCCATTGTTTTTCAAGGGAAATTGAATTAGAAGGTGGTGGTGGCTGGAGGGGGCAGGAGAGGGAAGAGTAAGCCACATGTTTTTCTAACTAACTGGGCGTCTGTCCTGTGCCAACAATTCCAGCAGCTCCTCGTGCTCTGCATCTGGGACCACCAGGGCTGTGGCTGGGGCCAGGAGACAGCCCAGCAGCTCTGGGGACAGTGGCAAGGCTGAAGAGCATGCCCCAACATCGGCTGCCTTCATCAGGGCTGGGCAGACATTTGGAGTTTAACTGAAAAGTGGGGTCAGGCCCTTGGTGCTGGGGTTTAAACTTAGGAGAAACTTTTGCAGAAAGCTGAGTGACCTTGGGTAAGCCTGGCAACCTCTCTGTGCCTCAGTTTTCCTCCTTGGAAGACAGTAGCCAGTAATGGGTGTCCTGAGTGGTGAGTCAGACAGAAGGCAACATGAAAAGTGAAGAGTGCTGCAGGCTTCATTACAATTAGCACCACTGCCATCATCATCTAGTTAAGAGAGAGCCATTTACTAACACCCTTCAGGCCAATTCCGTGTGATTGGTAGAGACTGGCTGGGACACTCTAGAGCTGAATTGGAGCTTGATGGGAGAGAAAGTGCAAGGATCAACTAGCGATGCCTGTTATGGGTGCAGACTGGGAAGTAATGCGCCTGTAATTCCAGCACTTTAGGAGGCCGAGGAGGGCAGATCACGAGGTCAAGAGATCGAGACCATCTTGGTCAATATGGTGAAACCCTGCCTCTACTAAAAATACAAAAATTAGCTGGGCGTGGGGGCGGGTGCCTGTAGTCCCAGCTGCTTGCGGGATTGAGGCAGGAAAATCGCTTGAACCTGGGGGGCGGAGGTTGCAGTGCAAGATTGTGCCTCTGCACTCCAGCCTGGCAACAGAGCAAGACTCCGTCTCAAAAGAAAAAAAAAGAAAGAAAGAAAGAAATAGAGGAGTGGCCGGGTGCAGTGGCTCTCCCCTGGAATCCTAGCACTTCGGGAGGAAGAGGCAAGTGGATCCCTTGAGCCCAGGAGTTCAAGACCAGCCGGGGCAACATGGCGAAAAACCATCTCTAAAAAACAAACTGGGTGTGGTGGCACGTGCCTGTAGTCCTAGCTACTCAGGAAGCTGAAACGCAAAGCTTGCCTCAGCCCAGGAGGTCAAGTCTGCAGCGAGCTGTGATTGTGTCACTGCACTCTAGCCTGGGAGATAGAGTGAGACCCTGTCTCAAAAAAAAGGAAAAGAAAGAAAGGGGCATTAAACTTTCAAAATGTGCCTCTTCCTGCTTCACACGTTTATTGGCATGTCTGCACTCAAAAACCTCCAGTGGCTCCTGCCACCTGCAGAATGAAGTCCAAAATCTTTAGCTGGTCATTCAAGACCCACTCTGATCTGGTACCAAGCACACGTTCCAAATGTTTCCTCCTTCCCTAGGACGGGGTTCCAGCTGAGCAGGGCCATACGCCCACCCCTTCTTCCCCACGTTTGCTCCTGCAGTGTCTGTGCCTGAAATGCCCTTCCCACATCTCACCTGATGGGCTTCCTCTCCCACCACCCCCACCCTAAAGCCCCGCAGCCCTCCCTCTCTATTTTCCCTTGCAGTCGTGATCAAACTTTATATCTCAACAAGATCCCCACGTGTTCTCTCCCCGGCTGAACAGTGAGCTTCTGTAACTGACTAAGTCGGCTTGATTTTTCCCTCTCCCTTTCCTGGCACAGGGCCAGGCATGTAGTTCCTTAGCCAGTATTCACTGCATCAATGAAATGAATGTCGAAGCACACAGAAGGCAGGGAGCTCCTCACGCTGGACCCTGGGTCTCTGACTCCCTGGCTAGTGCTCCTCCCGGAGCTCCAGCTTCTCCTCTGAAAGTCTGACTTTCATTCACGTCAGCTCTTTCACGGCTTCCCAGGGCCAGCTAAACCTCCCTTCTCACCCTCTCTCCTTCTCTCCCATCCCCCTCCTAGCATGATCTGGCCACTGCCTGGCTGTGGAACCCAAGAATGAAGACAGTAAGCCTGGAAGGAAAGCCATGACTGAAACCCTGCCACTGTCATCTCTGCAACCCGTTGGCCCCCAGCATTTACGAACTTACATGTCAATCCTTCCAGTGGGGTAGAGGGGGGACACGAGGACACCTCAGAGCTCTGACTAATCCTTCATCTCTAGGCAAGTGAACCCAGTGCTGGGGAAAGCGCCCTGGATTGGGGGCGTCTAAGTCACACGCTGTGACTGCATGGCCTCGGACAAGTCCCTTGCCCTCCCTGGGCTCACCTGCACAAGAGATCAAAGGATCCCTCCTGCACTAACAGACAAGGCTCATCCATGCCTCCCAGGAGAGCGGCAGGCTGGGACTGTCTCCTGGGGGTGAAGGGGCCTACCCTGCCGTGCTCTGAGGGCCTGGCCTCTTGGCCCTAGTGCTTGAGCCCCCTCTTCCTGGGCTGAGTGTCTCAGGCTGCCTTGGAGGCTGTTTCTCCTAAACCTCAGCTGTCACAGGGACCTTCCTGGGCCAGAGCAATGCCTGAAGGGAAGATCAGAAGACAGCTCTGGGTTCTCCACCTATTTCGCAAACGGAAATACCTTTGAGGGGGCCAGCTCTCATTGAAGACGTTTACTTTGTTAATATATTTATTTACTTTGTTAATATATTTATTTATTTAGAGTAAGTTACATTGTAAAAATAAAAAAAAAAAAGGTTCTGCAAAGAAAGGGAGGCTCCATTCCAGAGAAACAGAGACAAACAAATAGAGACAGAGAGAGGGGAACCCGACTCTGACAATCTGGGCATCTCCAAAGGCATCTCAGCCACTTGCAGGTGTCCTGACTGAACCTTCCAGCCCTGTTCCACTTCCCGCTCCTCCTTCTCCCGAACTCCATGCTCTTTCCACTTTCCGCTCCTCCTCCTTCCCAACTCCATGCTCTGGGAAGCAAATTCCAGCCTCCAAGCCTTTGCTCCTACAGCCTCCCTCACCGGGAGTGTCCTTTCTGTCGGCTCAATCTTGTTCCTTGGGGAAGCAGTAGAGTGTGGTGGCTAAAGGTAGGTCTCTGGGCTTGGAAAGGCCTGGGTCCCAGATGCGCCTCTGCCTCCTGTGTGCCACTGACTGCACCTCTCTGAGCCTCAATTCCCTGTCTGAAGAGATAACAGTAATATCATCCATTGGCTTTGAGGAGATTTAAACGCTCTAAAATGCTGAGAATGGTGCCTGGTATATATTAAGTGCGTAACTTTAAGATGTTAGCTATTAAATAATTATAAGGTCCATAAATGCTCCACTGACAGCATGCCTCTGCTGACTGCTGAGCCCCCGAGGCTGCTGCCTCCCACCTGCATCCCTCAGCACTCATGCCACACTGGGATGCAAGTGCTGCCATGGCAGGAACCGCCTCTCCAATTCCCAGGCCACACAGTGCCTAACACAGCGCTCCATCAGTGTTTGGGAATGAATGAAGGAGTGCTCAGCACGGTTGCTGAGGGGCTCAGTTCATTGCAAGAAACATTGATTGAGCACCTGCAGTGTACCCTGGCTGGGATGCGTTAGCTTCATCTGTGTCCTCTCCTCTAATTAGGCTGGGACCTCCCCTACTTGCCTCCTTGATGCCTCTTTTAGGAATGCCGAAATTGCCCGTGACGCAAAGTATCCAGTAGGTGCTCAGCAAATGTTTGTTGCTGGTGAGGCTACAGTTGGAGAGGAGGGACGGGGAGGCTGTGGCATCTCATCAAAGCCACAACCTCTGGGCGGTCCTCACCCACGGCTGATCCCAGATAGTCTTATACTTTTTTGTTTTTGAACCACATGAATGTGTCACTCATTAATCCAGTTGCTATTGCAAGACACGTGACTCTAAAACATAACGGCTTAAAACATTTTATTTTGCTCGTGATGTCGCGGTCAGGAATTCGAGAAAGGCAAAGCAGGGTCTCTCTTGCTTGGGGTCACCTACAGTTGTCATCAGAGGCTGGCCAGGGCTGCATTCATCTGAAGGCCTGGCTGAGCTGGCTGTTCAAGTTGACTTGTCACACTGCTGGCAGTTGATGCTGGCTGGTGGCTGGAGCACCCACCCGTGGCCTCTCAGCATGGTGGTCTTGGGCCTACTCAGGTGTCTTATGTGGAAGCTGGCTTCTCAAGCAGGAGTGTCCCAAGACAGCCAGCCAGAAGCTGCACAGCCTTTTATAAGCTGACCACGGAAGCCACATCATGTCACTTTCATGACACTCTTGGTGGAAGCAGACACAAGCCTGCCCAGATTCATGGGAGGGGGCATAAAGCCCACCTCTTGATGAGTGTCAAAAAATTTGGCCCATGTTTGGATATACCACACTGATTTTTAAAATTGGATTAATTAATTTTTTAAAATGTTAAAGAAACTTTTTATCTCCACGCTACATAGAAAATCAGTATCAGTGGCTGGGTGTGGTGGCTCATGCCTGTAATCCCAGCACTTTGGGAGGCCAAGGCAGGTGGATCACTTGAGGCCAGGAGTTTGAGACCAGCCTAGCCAACATGGTTAAACCCTGTCTCTATTAAAAATACAAAAATTAGCCGGGTGTGGTGTCACCAGCCTGTAATCCCAGCTACTCAGGAGGCTGAGGCATGAGAATCGCTTGAACCCGGGAGGCGGAGGTTGCAGTGAGCTGAGATTAAAAGCAAAAAGCACTATTACTTTCCTACTGCTGTGTATGAATTTATCAGCTTACATCAACACAAATGCACTCTCCCACAGTTCCCATAGGCCTGGAGTCCAGGCATGAGTCAGCTGGGCCCTCTGCTAAGGGTCACACTAGGCTGAAATTAAGGTGTCAATGGAGCTATAATCTCACCTGCTCTTGGAGTCCTCTTCCAAGCTCACTGGGGACAGAATTCAGTTCATCATAGCTGTAGGACTGTGTCTCTATTTCCCTGCTAGCTGTCAGCCAGGGACCATCCCCAGCTCTTAAAAGCCACTCAAAGTTCCCTGCCACGTGGCCCCCTCGTGGGCTGTTCATAACAAGGCTGTTGGTTGTCTCCCAGGCTGGCAGAGCACACCTCCTGACATTTCACCTTTTAAAATTTTCCTCTGATGAGGTCAGGCCAGCCAGAATAAACTCCCCTGTGACTGACTCAAAGTGAGGTTCATGGGTTCTGCCCACACTCAAGGGACAGGAATTATACGTGCTGTGTACACCAGCAGCAGTGAGGAGGGGGTGCTGACCACAGCCATTATGAGCCCCCAGCTAGACACTGTCATCCGTTGAAGGCCCTGCCTGGGAGGCTCTGTTTAGGTGGGAGGTTAGCAAGTCCAAGAGTACAAGGACTCTCCAGCTGGAACTTCTGCCCTGATGCTAATCAAAGACATAAGCAAGAATGGAAAAGGGCACTCCACTCTCACCCCGTGGGTCGGTGCCCATCAGCAGCTGCCCCAAAGCACCCCATAGACCAGCTTCAGAAAGCACAAGGCCAAATAACCACTAGGCCCTTCCAGCAATAACATTCTGAGACGTTGTCCATCAATCTCAGCTCCATTCTTTTCGGTCACGTGGTCTTAGGCTGATCGTGGCAAGCCTAGGATGTGAGAATGGGCTCTGCAAACTGTAAAGTGCTGTGCCAATATATGGGGTTGTTATCATCAGTCCTGCCTCCTGAGCCAAGCCAAGCTGGACTCAGTGTCTCCTCTGGGTACCCATAAAGGCTGAGCAGAGCAGAGCCCATCAACCTTCATGACACGGAGTAGCTTTCAGTGTTCTTGTAGCTGGGGGTGGCTCAGACTGGACTGGGCTGTGACATCTCAGAGGCCTGAGAAGAGATGGACTCAGGGAACCTTCATACGAATAACCCTTCGAATCACTCTTCAAGGACACCATTATAGATGGTTCACCAACCAGAATTTGCTATTTTCATGGTTATCTAATATGCTTTAGGAGAAAAACATCTCTAGGAAATCCAAACTATGATTTGACAAATAAGGTTTTTTAGGATGAGGATAAATTTATTTAAGTAGAAAGAATGAATTAATTAATATAGATGTTATAATATATAATATATACTATAACATATATAAATATATTATAATATATAATATTCATGATGTGAATTAACATCAATATAACATAATATATAATATAACACATTATATAATATATGTTATTATAATATATGACAATATAAAATATATAATATATAATATATAGTATATTATATATTATACGATATGTTATAACATATACCATGTGTTATATATTGTCACATATATAACATATACCATATGCTATATGTTGTTACATATATAACATGTGTGTTATGTATAGTATATAACATGTGTGTTATGTATAGTATATAACATGTGTGTTATGTATAGTATATAACATGTGTGTTATGTATAGTATATAACGTGTGTTATGTATAGTATATAACGTGTGTTATGTATAGTATATAACGTGTGTTATGTATAGTATATAACGTGTGTTATAATATAGTATATAACATATATTATATTAAATATATTAAATATATAACATATATGTTTTATATATATTTATATATAATTATAATATATATTATAATACATAACATATATATTAAATATAATATATATTATATGTTTTCCTTTATATATATGTTCTATTATAATATATAATATAATGTATGTTACTATATTATAATATAACTCATATAATACATGTATATGCACAATATGAATTTGGGGTAAGAAAAGCCATGAAGTTGTTACTGGAATGATTAAAATTTGGAAAAAACATCTTTGGGAAGACAGTTCACCACAGAGTGGCCCCAGAGCCCAAGATTGTGGGGTGTGGCTGTTTCTTCCTGAGTCATCAAGCCAACAGGCAGGAGTTTAAAACGGGTCTTTAAGATGGGTCACCGCCCCCAGCCCCAACTCCCCAGCCCAATCCAGGATGCTGGTCTCTAACAATGGTCAGAAGCGCCTGAGGCAGAAAGCATCTCTTTGTAGACCTGGGGCTGCAAGGCAGTGGCTACCTGTGTTCCGGAACAGCTGACCAGTGTGTAGTCTGCGGCCTTCCTAGTTGGACCAAAGAACGACCTGGCCCAGGCCAGTTGCCCTTGGGTGCCAACTTCCTGCTGAGGGAGAACCCAAGGGCCCCTGGAGGCTTCTGAGTCTGATTTCCGGTGGCCAGGGAGGGTATGTAGCGGGAGAGCTTGTGGCCAAGGTGGAGGGGCCCCGGGTGGGGTGGCTGGAAGACATGGCAACCCAGCACCGGCCAGGGAAAACCCAGGCAGGAAACATGGGCACCCAGCAGGCCTTCACGTCAGCAACAGAGAAACCAGCCTCGGCAAAGAGTAAATACATCCAGCCCTGCCCAGCCCAAGCTTGTCTCCTGGGGGCATGGCTGGCAGTAGCCAGAGCAGGGGGCACAGGAGGGGCGGCTTGGGGGAGCCCAGGCAGATGGTAGTGAGGCCATGGTGTGATGTCTTCCAGGTGCCCAAGGACAAGCCCACAGGCCCCGGCCTGTTCCAGGGACCACAGGTGCTCCAAGCTGGGTCTCTGGAGGCTCTCTATCACTGGGGAGGGCCTGGGATGAGGGACCTGGAGGGAGGAACAAGAGGCAGGATGAAAAAGGAAAGGGAGAGAAATTCACGCGGCCTGAGCGTCTCCTGGAGCGTTCATGACTGGAGTGGCTGACACCCGCTGACCACTGACCATGTAGTCTCCCTGCAGCATCTTTTCACCAGATCCTCCCCGAAAGCCCTGGGAAGGAGGTATGGTTATACTGCCGTTTACATGGAAACTGAGGCCCAGAAAAATTAAGAAACTTGCTCAACATTACACAGCAAGGAAGTGGTAGAGGCCAATGACAGGCTGTCCCCTCTGCCCTCGAGAGCCAAAGTGCATTTCTAGTCAAGAAAACTTCTCCGGCCAGGCACGGTGGCTCATGCCTGTAATCCCAGCACTTTCGGAGGCCAAGGTGGGTGGATCACTTGAGGTCAAGAGTTCAAGACCAGCTGGCCAACATGGTGAAAACCCCACTCTACTAAAAATACAAAAATTAGTTGGGCGTGGTGGCATGCACCTGTAGTCCCAGCTACTCGGGAGGCTGAGGCAGGAGAATCACTTGAACCTGGGAGGCGGAGGTTGCAGTGAGCTGAGATCATGTCACTGCACTCCAGCCTCCAGCCTGGGCGACAGAGTGAGACTCCATCTCAAAAAAAAAAAAAAAACCAACATGTCCTTCATATGAATATAATTTCCCATATGCTCACGCCTGCATACTGTGTTGTAATCAGCTTTGGCCCTCAGTGTACAGCAAACCTCTTGCCACATTATTGATTTTGATCCTGATGTTTCTCAAGGATGCAAGACCAGGCCTCCTTCGGGTCTCTGCACCAACACCGAGCCAGGTATCATGCAGTGGGGGTGACAGGCAGGGAAGACAGTGTGTCCAGGACTCTCAGAGGGTGCAGCCTGGCCCCTGGCAAGGGCTCACAGGTTCACTTTCTTCAGTGGACATTTGCTCTTCTATTCTCCACACCAGGCCCTGGGCTGGGCATTGGGGCACAGACATGCACCCGCCATAGCCCCTGCCCTCAGGGAGCTCTCAGTCTAGTTGGGGCGTGAACAGGGAATCACAGAATTCCTGGAGAATAAATTAAACAACCTGGGAAGAAGACTCTTAACCTTCAAAACACCTGGTAGCTAAGTAGGAACCCATGATGGGCCAGAGCTTGGCTGAGCGGGACAGACAGTGTTGTGGTGGGAAGTCAGAGGAGGGAGAGGTCTCTGTGGATGGGCTGGTCGGAGACAGTTCCCTGGAGGTGCTTGGTCTGTGAGCCTTAGGAAGGTTGGCCAGGCTTAGAAGAGGGGAAAGGAGTGGCCACCAGGAGAAAGGCCTGTAGGAGGAGGAAGCCTAGTGAGCATCCGTGTCATGGGAATAATCGCCACTGGGTTTGCTCAGTGCTGACCTGAGCCGTCAGCACACAGACTCTCACGCAGCCTGTGACAGTGCTGTGGGGAAGGTAACGATGGTCTCATTTTACAGAGGAAGAAGCTAGCGTGACCAACGATCCTTGTTGCCCTGGGCTGTCCCAGTTTTAGTACTGAAAGTCCCATGTCCCAGGAAACCCTTCAGTCCCAGGCTAACTGGGACAACTGGTCAGCGTAGAACAGTTTCTGAGCTTCACCACTGCTGACGTTTAGGACCAGACAATTTTTTGTTGTAGGAGGTTGCCCTGGGCACTGTTGGATGTTAGCAGCATTCCTGGCTACTACCCACCAGGTGCCATTGCACACCCCGAGTTGTGACAACCGAAAATGTCTCCAGACATTGACAAATGTTCCCCTAAGAGACAAAATCACCTAGGGTTGAGAACCATTGCCCTGAAGGAAGCTGAGGCTGAGAGATGAAGACACTTGCCCAAGGCCACACAGATGTAAATATCAAGGCTGGGACTGCTGGACTTCCCACGGAGCCAGGTGGCTGCTCCCGGCGTGGGCAGTCAGGGCATCCAGACAGCAACCCTCACTCTGCCTCCAATGCCCCATGTATCCTAGGCAAGCCATGCTCCGACTCTAGGCCCTGATTTCTTCATCTCTACAGCGTGAGCTTAGATTTGACAAACTCTGAGGCCCCTTGTGTTTCACTGTTCTGCCTTCCCAGGGACTAGGGCAGGGTCAGCCCAGCTGGTATGGGTGGGGAGGTAGGGTGTGGCACAGACCAGAGGCAGGGAAGTTAGAGGGCTGGGCAGGGGGAAGGGAGGGTGCTGGGCTGCAAGTGCCACCATCACGCCTGCCCACAGGGCACACCTTGTCTGAGCACAGGCAGGTTCTGAGCTGCCCACAGTGGGTCCCTTCAAAGGAGCAACAGAAAGGGGCTGAACAGAGGGAATAAGAATACAGGGGATGGCGTGGCGACACCGCCCTCCAGGAAGCCTCAGCCTGTCTCTGTGGCCATCCCCATCTCTCCTTCCTTTGACCCTTGTCTGCAGGTCTTTGCACTTAATGAATGCTCAAGAAATAGTTTTTTGAATAAATGAATGAATGAATGAATGTCCACCCAGATCCTGCCACAGCTGTGCAGAAACCAAGCTCTCAGACACTCTTGACTCTCCCAGGCCTGTAGTTGAACCATCACCCCCACCTCTGCTCCTGCCTCCCCACAGCCCTTCCTCCTCTCAAGCCCCTGCTGGGCCTGGCACATCGGCCATGCCAGGGCTGCCGTAGGGGAGGGGATATTCCCCCTAATGCAGGGTCAGTATCTCTCCCCTTGGCAGAGAGCAGCTGGCACCTAAGCTGGGGGATGCCTGGCAAGGCCTGCCTGGTTCCTGTGGGGAGACTCGGAGCCCCCAAGCTCCCTCCTCTCCCGCCCCCCACACTGTGGTTTGCTCACAGAGGAAGCAGCAGCTGGGCCCGAACACAAGGCCTAGAGACGTGCTTGCTGGGGCTGTGTGGAAAGTTACAGCCGCCACCACTGAGGTCTTTGAAGACCAAACTGTTTGTGTTCCCCACAGCTATTTGTGGCCACCGCGCCCACCCCCTACCCCCTGCTCTGACTTAGAGCTGGAGACTGAGCAGAGTTCAGAGGGCTGCGGCCATCCCCCCGCCAACCCGGAACCCAGCCAGGCCATAACCCAGCCCACCAAGCCAGCCTACCCCAACAGACAAGCCAACCAACCCAATCTGTCTAAGCCAGTTCAGTTCTAGAAACCCAAGTGACCTATCTCATCCCACTAGCTCTACCCAACTAACCCTGCCCAAGCCAACCCAAATCAGTCACCCAAGCAACTAACCCAACCCAAGGAATGGGCTCAACCCATCTAACCAAACCTAACCACCCACCCCAACCCAAGGAGCCCTGCCCCACTACCTATCCAGCCTAATCAACTGATTAGCCCAACTCAACTGAGCCAGCCCAACTGGCCAATCCAACTCAACTCAGCAGCCTAACACAACTAACTTGCTGAATGCAACTAACCAGACAACTCCAGTTAAACCAGCCCAAACCAACCCAACTGAACTAACCCAAACAAAGCCAACCCCAAAACCCAGTTCAACTAGGCCAAACCAACTCAATTTACCCAGCTCAAACCAACCTGGCTCTCTCAGTCCAAATAACCCAACCCAATTCAACCACACAGGTCATTTCACCTAACCAGGACAACCCAACTAATCCAGCCCCACTCTACTAACAAGCCCAATCTAACTAGCTCAGTTTAATCCAGTTGAAACCAGATAACTCTGCCTAACCATCCTGGATGGTTGGGCCTAACTCAACTTAAATCCACCACATTTAGGATAAATCCTCCTAATCCAGCTCACTCCTTTTAACCCAACCCAGTCCCAAACAAACTACCCCCGCTCTCCCTACAAAGGGCACCCCAGCAGGTTCCAACACCCATACTATTGTTGTGCTGCTACCTTTCTTTATTAAAGAGCCCCTGGGGAAAGATGGGGACAACTCTGCCCCTGCCCTCAGGGACCCCACAGTCTCTCAGAGTTTGGGAGAGGACGCCAGCCTCCATGGAGCAAACCCTCCCTTGTGGGGGTCACCTGGAATCTGACCCAGGCCTGCAGCGGGAGTGGCTGTAGCCAGTGCTGTGGGAGCTCTAAAGGGGGCACACCTGGTCCCACGGCTGACATGACACATGTGTGGGTCTTGAAGCATTGTTTTGACCAAGGGAAAAGGATGGGAAAGCACTGTAGGCAGAGGGGAGGACAGGTACTGGGCCTGCAGGTGGGGAAGCCCTGGGCCCACTTGACAACAGGAACAGTGTGCTGGGGCTGGAAGCTGGAGGCCCAGGAAGGACCACTAGGAGGAGGCTGGGGGGCCTCGAATGTTACCTGAAGGACTGGATCTCTGTGTCTTGGGCACCAGGGAACCAGGAAGGTTGCTGAGCAGGGCAGGAGCTGATCAGACATGCGCTTTTGATGGCTCATCTTAAAGGAGAGAGTGGAACAGGGGAGAGAAGGGCCAGCCTGGGCCAGGAGGCCAGGCAGCAGGTGAGACACAGGAGGAGGGGCCAAGAAGGGAGGAGCAGCATGGAGGGGGGAGGATGGGGGGAGCAGAGAGACAGAGAGGAGGGAATGTGAGAATATCAGCCTGGAAGGGCCTTTCTACCCTTCCCAGCATAGGGTGCCCCTTTGCAGATGGAGACACTGAGGGCCAAAGATCAGGGTATGCCCAGAGCTTAGGACCCAGCGCAGAACTCCAGCCCAGTGTTCCTTCCTGAAGCAAATACTGGAGCCCAGCTCCAGGGGCCATTGTACGGCCCCTGTCTGTGGGCCCAGCAAATGAGGTCTCCTCCTGGTGGACAGCCCTGCCCCCACAGAGAAGGCCAAAGATGCAGGGCCCCTTTCTTGGCCCCGTGGGGAGCTGCAGCCTCCTTGGAAGACAGGCAGGCCCTGGGGATTTGTGTGGGATGGGGTGGGCATATCATGAGGTCTTTGGAAAAGAGCTTTGCCAGGAGAGGGTAGATGTGTGTGGGAAGGGGCAGTAATTGACACTGGGATGTCAGGGGCTAGGGTGTGAAATGGGCCCCCCAAGAGCCATGCCTACCCCATGAGCCATCACTTGGGGGATGGGGGCACAACATGCCCAGACAGGAGGAAATATTGTCACCATCACCCTTCAGGGCAGAGCTGGACTGTCCTTACTGACCATTGGTCTGATCTCATCCTTTGACACCTGGGGACAGAGACTTTCCCTAATCTACCCAGCAGATCAATGTCCGAGGAGGGGCTAGAACCAGACTGATGACCCAGCCCAGGGATGTCAGGCCTGTACTACCAACCATGCATCAGGTTCAGAGTCCAGGGCTGGAGGGGGACAGCCATGAGCTGAAGCACGGAGCATCTCGGTGCTCCCTGAGCCGGGAAGGGGCCCCTGAGCCGGGAAGGGGCCCCTGGCCTGGGCCTCTTCCCAGCATGCTCTGCAGCCCCACCTTGCCAGCTGACTCTCAAAGCAAGCCCAGTCTGATCTGCCCTGGCCTGTGTTTCTAAAACTCAAGGTGAACTATTTCCTGGCTCCAAACCCTCTGCCCCCATCTGCTGGGCCGGGTCTCATTGATTTCAGATTGGGAAGAAAACAACTGCTTTCCCTGTGCTGACAGTGCAGATCAATAGAAACAGCTCTGCCCCTTGCCAGACAGCCTTGTGTGGCTGGTGGGCAGTGGATCTACACCAACCCAGGACCTCTAGATCCTGCCCACCCAGACTGCCTGCTTACCCCATTAGAGGAGCGAGGCCAGGAGATAGGCAGCCTGCTGGTTCTAAGTGCGAGTCGCCAGAGGAGGGGTCACAGTTTGGAGGGGGGAGGAATGGACACCTTGGGGTCAGGGGTGGGGGGTGGAGGGGTGCTAAGAGCCCACGCACTCCCAGAAGGTGCAAAAAGCTTGGAGCACCAGAACCCATCTCTCCATAACTAGGAAAACTGAGGCTCAGAGAGGACCATTGACCTGCCCAGGGTCTCATGTGAGTGAGCTCAGAGCTGGGATTCCCATTGTGCCTCCTTAAGACCAGAGCCAACCAGGAAGCTGGGGAGTGGGGCCAAGGCCAGCACCCTTACCACCCTTGCTCAGTGAGGACACCCCATCCCTGCTAGGAGGGGTGGGATGGTCAGCAGTTCAAGAGCATAGACAGTGAAGCAGACGGCTGGGTTCCAATTGCAGCACTTACTGGCCCTGTGAACTTTTGGTGCCTCCGTTTTCCTGCCTGTGAGATGGGAGTTAGCATTTATCTCAGATGTGATCAGAGAGACGCAGTGAGGCTTCCATGTTGGGGCCATGATGACTCCCCAGCATCCACGCTTAACAACGGTCTGTTGAGTAAATGGAAGGGCTTCCTCAAGTTCATGGTGAGTCGGTGGCAGAACCAGGAGTTGGAATCAGGCTTCTTGACTCCTGTTTCCTCATCTATATCATGGGGAGAGCAATGCTGCGAAGGGTCCACAGTCATGCACAAGCTTGTCTGCAACAGCACCCAGCATGCGACTCACGTTCAAGGAAGGCCAGGCTCCCCTCGGTCCAGCTTGGGTCATATGTCCCTTCACAAACCAATCAACCAATCACCTTGACCAAGGGGTGGGAAGACGCAGTGTCCCATCTGGGTTAGGTGCCACCCGGAGATGGGGCTGCAGCAGGTCCCAGAGCCCCAGGGACTTGACCTCCAGGCCCTGATGCCCACAGAGGGACAAAGCCCTGTGCATCCCCCGCCCGTGGAATTCGAGCCTGGGACAAGAAAGTACATAATCCCTGCCATGGTTTCTAAGCACTGCCTAGGGATGCCCATGCCGAGATGCTCACTATCAAGCGGGGACTGTTCTAGCCCATGTCACCGGTGAGAACACCAGGGCAGCATAGGAGGTTAAAACCCCTTAATCATGATGTCTTGGAGCAAAATGTATGGCAAGTGTCCCCATCAGAGGCCTCCTTGAATTTAACTGAGAATTATTACATGTTCTCCTGCTGAATGGCTATTAGAATCATTTGAATAACTGATAATAATAATAGCTGACATTGATTAAGCACTTACTATGTGCTAGGCATTGTCCTAAGCACGTTTCATCTATTAACTCATTTAATTCGTGCAATACTCCTATGTGGTAGGTCCTATTATAAACTCTGTTTTATAGATTAGGAAACTAAGGCACAAATAGGTTAACTCATCTAAGACCCCACAGCTAATGATTGGAAGTTTCCATCAAGAGAAATTCAATTCATCACGGTTTTGCCATATAATGGGAGAAGACCTCAGTTAGCATTTATAGGGAACGCTTCCCTTTCTTCTGCCTCTCCACCCGCTCCCCGCTGGTCTAAGGTTATCTCAATACTGCCTACTTACCAGGCGTTCTGCTAGGTGTCTTATCTACATGTAGTCCCCCTGGCAAGACCCCCAAGTCGGCTTCATCATCCCCATTTCACAGATGAGGAAACTGAGGCTCACAGAGGCACAGTGACTTGCCCCAGCTCATACCCACAGCAGGAGGAGGTGGAGCACGGCCTAGACTTAGGGGCTGGGAGTGGGGTGGGGGGCCTCTGGCCCTGCGGTGAGGACCTGGATAAATGGGGCGCGACTGTGGTGTGCGGTAGAACATTCTGTGCCCGTCCCAGCTCTCTCCCCAGCACACGTCTGGAAAACTCATCCCCAGGGAGGGCAGGAGTGGCCTGGGCATCCCGGAGGGCTGCACTGCCGGAGACTGGATTCCAGGTGACCTTGGCATCGGCTCCTTTAGGACCACAGCCTGACCCTTGTTTTGCTCAGAAAGCCCACACACCATTTCACACAGGAAATTCAACCTGGCCTTCTCACGTCCTGTTCTCAAGAAGAGGGGAAAAAAACCTGTAAATTCAGTCTCTGTGTTGTTTTTTAAACAGACTTTGAAATGTTTCCTGAGAGGGAGGAAGAGTTCACGAAAAGGAACGATAGAGAAACCTGCAGATAGAAACGGGAGGGAAAACACAGCATGAGGATGAAGAACCAGAAGAAGGAGAGACCTAGCAGAGAGGGCATCTAAGATGGAGACCTGGTGCAGGGAAGCTTCGGAAGTAGCCGAGAAGTTGCTGCAGAGGCAGAGGGACGGGGAGCCAGCAAGATACAGAGCAGCACAGGAACGCTTGAGGCTGGTGGACGTCCCCACCCCACCTCCATCCCCGGCACCTCCCTCTGTCCAGCAGCAGCAACGTCGCAGCAACATCGGCCAGTCCTTCCACCCCCCACCTCTTCCAGGACGGTGGGAAGAAGCCTCGCTATGGGGTCAGACAGACTATCAGTGGCGTGCTGGACATGGCTGGCCTGGGCTGCTACCAGCTTGCACGAGGCAATTGTGAAATATTTGGGAATTTTACAGGCCCGTGTTGGTAGCTTGAAAATGGACTTTGTGGGGAGGATTTACACCACAGGAATTGGCAAACACTACAAATTGGGGCTTTTGTTTTGTTTTGTTTTTGAGAGCCAGTTTACCACTAGCATACCATTCATTGCCCAGGGCCTGGGGTACAATTCCAGCCATGTCTCTGAACAGCTGTGTGACCTTGATCTTGTCATTCCACCTCTTTGAGCCTCAGTTTCCTCACCTGTGCAACTAGAAGACCAATACTCATCTCACAGGGCTTTAGCGAAAATAAACTCCGAGTGTGTACGGAGCATCCACACACAGCAGGCACTCAACCACTGTTCCCTTCTTCTCTGGAGAACTCACAAGCCTGTCCTCTTTCACCCTTCTCACTTCCTTTTTATGCCTGAGGTTCTCCTGCTCGAGAATAATGGAGCTGAGCCTTGCACTATTTCAGTAGGAAAATGCTGATCATCCTGAGAGTGGAGGACACTGGTATGTTTACAAGGCCTTTAGTCTTCTTAAGTCAGCAGCCGTTAAACCCTTGTAGGCACAGCATGCCAGGGAGGGCACAGGAGGGGAGGAGGAGGCAGGAGGAAAAGAGACGACTAAGACATGTTTCCTGGAATCACAGGACAGGGAGATGAGGTGGCACATCCAGAAATGACTGGTGCTGAGAAATAAATCACAGCAGACTTTGAAAACGGGATTCAGGGGACGCTCCCAAGGAAGGTAACATTCGAACTGGATTGTCCTCCCTGCCTTTCTCTCCCCTCCCTCCATCTCTCACCTCTCTGTTTCATCATTCAATTATAATGTATTCATTCATCATTCATTCATTCAGCCAATATTTCCTGCTCACCTGCCCAAACTAAGAGATGAGGACACAGAACATGTGTTTCCCCTGCCCTCTAGGAGCTCACAGTAAGAGGAGACACAGGCCCGCAAGCAGCCAATTCCAGTGCAGGGCTGCCCCCTTTGCAGGCTGGCAGGATTGCAATACATGGAGATGCTAAAGAGGGCATTCCAGGGAGAGGAGATGGCATGAGCAAGGGCCCAGGGGTTGGACTGGGCAGAGCATATTCAGAAGGAGTGAGGAGGCAGAGCGGCTGGAGGGGAGGGCGGGATCCAGAGCCCAAGCTGGAAAAGGGAAGTCAGATCCCTGAATGCCTGGGGCAGGACATTGTTACCTCACCCAGCAGGGTGACTTCCATGGACTGGCAGAAGAGAGAGAGGACATAGAGGAGGAGGATCCTGAAGTCCGTGCTCCCTGACACCACAGTTGTCTTCGGGCAGCCGCTTGTCTATATGCCCACCCTCTTCCGCAGAGCTGGGTAGCTGCCACCCTCCGCAATGGCTGTCTGTGGTTTGGACACCCCCAGCTCCCTCTCTTCCCTCCTTCAAAAACAACATCTGGATTTTCTTGTGAGGAACCGCCCCTCCCCGTGTTCCCTCCTTGTGGTGTGGGAGAGAGCTGACCCCGCCTCAAGTTCCAGGGGAGGGCTCATGACCCAGGCTGCCCAGTGACAGTCAATCCTGGGGCCATGACTGCATTGTCAGCCAAGAGGTGTTCTCTTTCACAGAGGGTGGAAGCTGACAGGATGAAAGCCAGGTTGATGGTGACCCTTTATGACAAAGGGTCAGAAAAGCCTACCCGAGAAGCAGCTAAAGCAGAGAAAATCAGACTGGAATGAGGGGCAGAGGGAGTTTCTGACGGTATCATTTGAGCTCCCGGATCCATCTGTGCCTGAAGCAGGCCCTACTCCTGGAATTTTCAGTTCTATGAACCAATATAATATTCCTATTGCCTGTTTATTTTGCTTTGTTTTGTGAGAGCCAGCTTGACAGTCTCTTCTTCTGTCACTTGCCACTTATCCTGACACAGCGGCTCCCCTAGTCCTTGCTAATGTCCAGCATCTCTTTCAGACTCAGCCCTGGGCTCGCTGCGTGGACCTGAAAAAGCCGCTTAACCTCTGTGAGGCTCTGTTTCTCAGCTGTAAAGTGGGTGTGACCATCCCCACCAACCCCGTAGGATCACCAACTAGCGGATGCGACCGTGCTGGTGAGGGGGTTAGTTGGGCAACTCCACAGAGCTGGGACTTGAAATGGAGCCTGTGTTTAAGTGGTTTCGACCATTGACCCCTCCCTCCTCTGTGTCTCTAGCCCACCTCCCCTCCTTTGACCTCCAGGCTCATCTCCAACCGTGCCCTGTGTCTCCACTTGCACCTCAAACACCTCATGCCCAAAAGAAAATTCTTGACTGTTCTCCCCCGACTCTGCCTCCCACAGTCTTCCCTCCTCAGGTAGTGGGCACTTCATCCTTCCCCTTGCTCAAACTGAAAGCTCCCTACAGCCTTGCCACCCACCAGGCTCTGCCCCGGTCCCCGCAGTCAGGAAGTCCTGCTGCTTCCACCTTCAAGGTACAACTCCCATTTCTCCCCGCCTCCAGTGCTTCCTCCCTGGCCAGCCCCCATCACCTCCAGCTCGTGTTACTGGGGGAGCCTCCTAGGATCTCCCTGCTTCCACACATGTTCCCTACAGTCTAGTCTCAACAGTAGCCAGGTGCTCCACCTGGATCACCTGATCAGGAGTCTGATGAGGTCACCCCTCTGCTAAAAACCCTCCAATGGCTCCCACTACCATGGGAAAAAAAAAAGAAAAAAAACCAGGCTGGGCACAGTTGCTCATGCCTGTAATCCAAGCACTTTGGGATGCTGAGGCAGGCGGATCACTTGAGCCCAAAAGTTCGAGACCAGCCTGGGCAACACAGTGAAACCCCATCTCTACTAAAAAAAAAAAAAAATTAGCCAGGCATGGTGGCTCATGCCTGTAGTCCCAGTTACTCGGAGGCTGAGGCAGGAGGATGCTCTGAGCCTTGGAAGTCGAGGCTGCAGCGAGTCGACATCCTGCCACTGCACTCCAGCCTGGGCAATGGGAGTGAGACCCTGTTTGAAAAGAAAAGGAAAAAACAAGAAAAACTCCTCACAGTGGCCTTCATTCAGTCCCTGCACACCCTGGCCTCTGTTTCTCTCCAACTCCTCTCCTCCCACCCTTCCCCTCTGCTGCCTCCTTGCTATTCCCAGAACTTGCCAAGCCTGTTCCCACCTCAGGGCCTTTGCACGTGCTCTTCCTCTGCCTGGAATGTCCTTCCTCCAGACGACAGCAGAGTCCATGCACTCATTTCATTCAGGCCTCTGCTCAAGGGTCCCTTCATCCAAGAGACCTTTCCTGACACCTCTGTGCCTTTCAATCCTCTTATCCTGAATATTGTTTCCTTTTTAATGCTCTCTGCCATCTGACATACTCCATTTTTGTTTGCGTCTTGTGGTTTATTATCTTTCTCTGACTCCCCCACCAGTGTTGCTCTGTGAAGGCAGGGTCTTTTTGGCACCAAGCCTACAGGTGCCCGAAGTGGCTACATAGCAGGGCTGGCTAAGGTGCCACAGGCTGGTCTCATTCATTCATTCCACAAACATTCACTGAGCATATGGACTGAGTGTTGTTCGAGGTCGCAGAGGACACAGCAGTGAACAAGGCAGACAAAGACCCTGGCCGCCATGAGGCTTTCATTTGAGCGTAACAAGATAGGATGTCAGAGGGACACCTGGACAAGTGCTGGACTTGCGTCCAAAGCACAGCAGGAAGAGGCTGGGCTGAGCTGTGGTGTGTGGGGCAGGAGTCAGCACTTAGAGGGGCATCGACTGGGTGACACGGCTGCAAAAATTGACTTTGGGATTCTCAACTGCATTACTAAAAGAAGGGCACCCAGAGAAAGGAGGTAAGCATTACCTTTAGCTCACACACCTGCACCCAGTGCCCAGCAATAGGGAAATAGAGAAATTTTGGCTCAGGAGTAGACTTCTGTGTGTGTGTCTGCCGTCCATTTTCACTTCTTCTGTGAACAGCACCTTTATTCTCCTTTGGGGAACTCCCCCAGCAAACACACACATACTTTCAATGCATGTGATTCGGGTAGAATGATGCTCCACCCGAGCTTGAGCTCCACCATCTCTTGAGCTCACTCCGCAGCTCAAGAGATGAGCACATGACCCAGGCCTGGCCAATCAGCACTGGATCCTATATCTAATCATCGGTTTAAGTGAGAGCACATGACCCAAGCCCAGCCAATGATAATCAGTCCTGAGACTTTGCCTAGAAGGATAGAGAGCGGAAGCTCCTTCCCTTGGAATTGTTAAACTGATAAAATACAAAGCTTTAGTTGCTGAGGGCCACTAAGGGGAGAGGCCTGCCTGAAAGTGAGGCTAAGACAGAGTAGAGCACTGTGGAGAGCTGCGAGGGAGAATAAGAGGATCTGAGTCCTAATCGTGTTGTTTGAGCTTCTGGATCCAGCCATGCCTGAAGTCATCTGCCCCTGAAATTTTCAGTTGTATGAGCCAATGATTAAGCCAATTTGCAGGGAATTTCCATAATACAGAACTACAGGAATCCTGACCATTATAATTCAGTTGTGGGTATCCCACTTTGGGAAGCTTTGATCTACTGGACCATTAGCAGAAGAAGGGTTTCAGGGTAGCAGGATGTTCTCAAAATCATGGCATTTGAGGAACAGTTGAGGGGCAGGGTACCTGATGGCAAAGAACATGGGCTTTGGAGTCAGAGCTGGCCTCCTGCTCAGCCTTGTATTAGTCGCGTGATCTTAAGCAGGTCGCTTTGTGTCGCTGATGCTCCGTCTCCTCCTCTGTAAAATAGGCACAGTAACAGTGCCTGCCTCAGGCAGGAGGACATGAGATAACATGAGCGATGTCCTCAGTTCGGCGTCTGGAGAGCACCTGATGGGAGAGCTGACTTAGAGGCCTGGATAGTGTGGATGAGGGATTAGCCTGGTACTGGGGCTGAGGCAAGCAGGAAGTGGCGAGGGAGCAGGGATGGGTAGAGGGCAGAACTGGGACTGATGAGTAGCGATACAGAGGCTGACTTCAGCTGGACACAAAGGAGAACTTTCTCCCAGTCCAAGCTAGCCCAAAATGGCATGGACTGCCATGACAGGTAACGAGCTCCCCATCACCAGAAATATGTGGCCACTTCAGAATGCTGTAGAGAAAGTTCAAGCATTAAGTGATGGCAGGAACTAAAGAAGCCCTGAGGTCCATGGAGCGTGGGGGTTGGTGGGGAGGGGGAGTCATGAGCGAGTTCCCTGAATGTTTCAGTTTTAGCAAACTCCCTGGTGGGGAATATTTGAAGCTTGATTCCCCCCAACCCCATTCCACCAACCCCAGGGCTCCACTATATTCGAGTGATTTTTTCCTTCAGATTTGCAGTTCCCCCGTCAGGCTGGTCCAAGTCCAGGGATCTACTTTAAGGCAAACATGTAGGAATCATTGTCAGACCACAGAATGGAGGGCTACCTGGCCCCCTGGCCCGCCAGAGCCACAGCAGTTGGCTCAGGAATCAATGGTCATGTGAACTGAGCCAAGCCAATGAGTGTCGGCCCCGGAACTTTTGCTGGAATTATTGAAAAACAGGCCCTCCCTTTATCTGGTTTGCTAAGCTTCAGCAGTAAGTTAGAGCTGCTGGCTGCCTTCTTTGCAGTTTGTAAGAAGAGTCTTCTCAAGAATGAAGCCAGCACAGAGGAAAGCAGAACAAAAGGGGTGGAGAGGAGCCAGGGTCGGGGAGGGATTTATTTTAAGGAATTGGCTCATGCAATTGTGGAGGCTGACAAGTCCAAAATCTGCAGGGTAGGCTGACAGGCTGGAGACCCAGGGAAAAGCTGATGTTGCAGCTTGAGTCTGAAGACAGATTGCAGGCAGAAATCCCTCTTCCTTGGGGAAGTCAGTCCTTTTTCTCTGAAGATCGTCACCTGATAGGATGAGGCCCACCCACATTATGGAGGGTCACCTGCTTTACTCAAAATTGACTGATTTAAATGTTAATCTTATCTAAAGAGTACCTTCCTAGAGGTGTTTAGACTAGTGCTTGATGATATATTGGGGCACTGTGGCCTAGGCAAGTTGACACATAAAATTACCATCAGAGCTGGGTTTTGTAACTTGCAATAACCAAATCGGTCCTGATACAGTCGGTTGCCTGGAGGCAGGGGGCGTGGACCAGGTCACCTTCCCGCCTTCTCTGACTCAGGGAGTCCACCTGAAACAGAGGCATTGGGGTATCTTGGAAAGAGCACTGGAATCAAGGGTCAGACCAGAGCATACATTTCTTTCGTTATAAGAAAAGAAATAATAAAGAGTGGTTGAAATCAAAGTGAGCATGGAAACAGCAGGTCACCCTTCTCCTTCTTCTAAGACCCAGTTACATAGAAGAGCTACAAGGTGTTCCAGCTGGACAGACAAAGCAGGTAGTAGAAACAGCCAGAATCTGAACCCAGAAAGGCCTCGGCATAGGCCCAACTCTGACACTTTTTGGCAATGTGACTAGGGGATGTCCCCTGGCATCTCTGAGCCTGTTTCCTGACATATGAATGGAGACAGTGATACTGACATCACCACATCATTATGGAAATTTAAGGAGGCCCAACCCAGTATGTGAAGTTTTTAGGGAGGCCTGCCTGGAGTAGGTTCCTAATATATGTGAGTTTAAGCTGAACAGGGTAAAAAATTCAACAAAAGCATTTATGGGTGCCCATGCCGCATACCACACAGTGCTGGGCACTAAAGGGCAAACAGATTCCTAGAAGCTGACATCTTGGCTACAAAGAATAGATGATGAGCCTGGCAGCTGGGGACTTCCTGGAGGAGGCATATGCAAGCTGGGTCATGAAGGATGAGCAGGATTTAGACAATGGCAGAAGAAGGGAGGGAATTCTGAGAGGAGAGAGCCCTGTGGGCAATGACCTGGAGGCTGAAAGGCACAGAGCATATTCCATCCTGGCCAGTGTAAGGTGCATGGGGAGAAGCAGGAAGAGGGTTACCTAGAAGGACCCCAACACCAGGCTGAGGAGTATAGTGGTGACGCTGTGGTCCTAGGGAGCCATGGAAGATTGTAGACCAGGAGAGGACCAGGTATTTTGCATTTCCTGGGGCTTTAATGGGGCTGAGGATTCCACCCCAGCCCAGGCTCCATGGTGAGTGGTCTCTGCCTACATCCTCCCCAGGCTTCCTGGAGGCCCAGACAAGCAGTGAGAACCACGGAGGGAGGCAGACAGCAGCCAGCTCGTCTGACACTTTGACCACATACAAGAAAAGAAGCTTATCTGATGTGCTTTAACGTGCAGAGTCTGCAGAGCCGTGAGGGAAGTGTCTTGATTTCTCTCTTTCTCTGGCTGCTTTGCCTTGGAAATGCTACTGTAGCTTTGGTGAGGGTTGGGGGCAAGTACTCTGCTGTCATTATTGGGTCACATGGTGTGGTGGGACCCCAGAATAACATGGGGGGATCAGGCTCCTAATGCAATTGCAGGAGCAGGCTCTGCACCGCTGGGAGGATCTCTCCCTGTCCTCTGCTTCCCACTGCCTGGAATCCACCAGGACAGCTGCCTCCCCTCGCCCAGGACCTGCTTTGGTCCTCACTAGGATGCAAGTGTGGGCCTGGGCAGGGAGCTCTGCCGTCCAGGAGGACTCACAGGGAAGGCATTTCCATTGCTTTCTGGAAATGGATAGAAAAGCATAGGGATTCTGGGGGGTGGGAACAGGAGGCAACAGGCAGGGAAAGGGACAGACTGGGGGCCCTGGGACTTCTGAAGCCAAACCCTGTCCCTTTTGGCCCAGAGTTCCCCTGCTCATCACTGGAGCTTCCTGTACCTTGACATCCTCTCTCCTCATCACACCAAACCTTGCCACAGAGCACCTTGGGTCCCCAGGCCATGGTCACCAGTGTGCTGAAGATTCAAGGTCTTCTGGGAGTTTCTTTTCACATCCCACTTGCCTGAACCTGGCTGTCTCGAAAGACACCACCTCCATGCAGCCCTCCAGGAGACATTGCTCTCCATCCACTCCCCACTGTCAAGGGCTTCCAGACGTTGCCCCAGACAGTTCTCCCTCTCATCTCCCACTGAGCCCTCTGTTCCTCAGGGCCATCCCCTTCCTATCCCTACTCCCCAGGCCCCTGACCACACCCCCTTAGCCCTTCCAGCCCTGGGCTCCTGGGGGGCCATGTTCCTCTTTGCCCCCCAGGCTGAAAGAAAGAACAAATCTGTGAATGGATGAGTGAATAAGCGCATGCTGTCTGCCTTCTGCCGGCCTCTCCTGCAAGACCCACTCACCACCTGAAATTGCCCCTGATAACTTGCCAGCTGATCCTGGTCACCGCACCCTATTTATGACCCCTTCCTTACAGGCCTTCCTGGACTCCCCTCATCCCTGAACCCACCCAGTCACCTTCTATGCTCACCCCGCCCCACCCTCAAAGCCTGACACATCCCAGTTTCCTGCCCTCTGACCCATCTCCTTAGGCACAACGTTTCCATGGCCACGTCTGGACAACTGATGGATGCCCAAACTCCTGTCTTCTCTCGTGGGCTCCAGAGCTGTAGGAGAGACCTCAGACATGGCAGGGCCAGTGTGAACCCCTCACACTCTGACCTAACAGAGTCCGCCCCCATGTTCCTAAAGGCTCCACCCTCATCCCACCACACCTCAACAGGCCCTGCTATGCTCCTCACCACCGTCCAGTCTCCAGGCCACAAACCTGGACCAGCCTTGACTCATTTGACTCAGCTTCCTAAACACTTCTTAAATCCATCTCTCCCCTTTCCACAAAGCCACTGTCCCGTCTCAGGCCTCAGCCCCAGTCCTGGACATCACAGAAGTCTGGACATCTCCTGCCACCAATCCTCTCTCCCCACCACTCCCCCTCCAATGCCACCCTGCAGTCACCCAGGTGACTTTTCGGAAATGCAAATTGGAGCCTGCCTCTCCCCTGCTCAATACCCTCCCGTGGCTCCCTACTGCCTGCCCAGGGCTAAGTACAAATGCTGTGTCAGGGAACAGCAGCTTTCCCTTCTAAATCAACCTCTGTCCATGGTCCAGGTCCAGATAGCATCACCAGACAAAATACAGAATGTCCAGTTAAATTAGAATTTCAGAAAGGCAACAACTATTTGGTATGGCCCAGGTAATATTTGATGTCCCACATTTTTATGCACCAGATCAGCCAACCCTAGGTTCAAAGTCATCTTGAGCTGTGCTCCCAAACCACCACCATGGCCTCAGCTGAGGGCTGGTGAGATGAGCCCCCAGCGTTCTGGAGCTGAGAAAACAGCGACACGGGGGCTTCTTCCTGTCCCTCCACACATGCTGTGTTTGCCGTTCCCTCGGCCTGGAAGGCATCTGCCTACCCCATGTATGGGGCTCACCCCTTCTTTCCTCTGGGTCTCTGCTCACATGTCCGCTGCTGAGAGAAGTGTCCCTGACCACCCACCTAAAATAGGCCCTCCCTCACTCCATCCCTTTCCCTGCTTTATTTTCCCCAGATGTGGATGCCACCTGCCATGGCACACACTTACTCCTCCATTCTTTATCATCTCTGCCTAGGACCCAGCTCCAGAGGGACAGAGACTTTATCTGGTTCACTGTGAATCTTAGACCTGATTTGTGCCTAGAACATAGCAGGTGCAAAATAAATACCTGCGAGCAGAAGAAAGTCATCTGTCCCTCTGTTTTGGCACACTGCCCCGGGGAGCCACTCCAAAAGGGGCCAGTGCATCTCCTTGGCTCTGCAAAGCTCAGAAACCAGAGGGCATGTTTCTGACTTTTCCAAGTGCAGGAAAGTGGAGTGGCTGGAGGGGTGCGGGTCGTACTTGAGTGGGCAGAAGCCAGTCTGCCATTCCGGGAAGCTGTATTTTCACAAATGCCAAGTGTAGGGGAGCCACGGACCACCCCCCAAAACACACTCCTGTCCTCGGGGTCATACTGCAGAGAACCCCCGGCACATCCATGACCATGTTTGTGTGGCAATCACCTCCCTAGAGTGAACGGGCCCGGTTGGTGAGCCCCTTCCACAGTTACAGCCCCTGTCTGCGGCCTAGGCCAGCAGGGGCCCGTCCCCCACCAAAAAAAAAACCCAGGCAGAGGAGGGGTTCTTAACCTTTATTCGGTTTCCAGAACCCTTTGGGAACTTTATGAAAGCCAGAGACTCTCTCGCTGGAGACCACACGTTTTATATACTTTTGTGTTGGGATTTCAGTGGTCCCTGAAGCTTGTGTGCTCTGGGTAAGAATGCCAGTTGTGTTAAAAGAGAGTCTGTCTCTGTGGGGGAGGAGTCAGGAAAATTTAGGTATGGGGGAACATTTGGAAATATGGGGGGGGGGATATTTGGAGAAAGAAAGAAAGATGAAAAGACAGCTTGAGCTCAAGAGGAAGAAACACCCCAAAACGTTGACAGTGTTTCATTCTGGATAACAGGACAGGAGTGATTTTTAAGATTTTTTTTAGTCTTTTCAACTGTTCAGCATGAACCACGCGTCACTTTTGTTACCAGGGAGGAGAGGCAGACAGCACCATTGGGAGGGGACAAAAGCCGGTGGAGGGTGCAGCGGGGCAGGCCTAGGGGAGGCCACAAAGGTCGGAGCCCAGCTGCTGGGCTCAGGCCTGTGGAGCAGCCCTAGCCCCTGGGGTCAGTGCCGTGCTTGGCCTAAGCCTCAGTTTTCCCACCTGGTAAATGGGGACTGATAGTGACGCCCCGGTCATCACGTGAGGGTGAGTGTGAGGACGAGGGTGGGGGTGAGACGTAAGGGGAAATGTAGGCACACAGTTGCCTCTCTGAGGCCTGGGGTGGGGAGAGAGCTGGCAAGTTTTTTTCCTTTTTGTGGGAGGCAACTTCAGGTTCTTTGATCTGTTTCCTCGAAAGGGGGAAATCAAACCTCTGTGAGCAGGGGGCAGGGCGGGGTGGGGTGAGGGGAGTTAGGAACAGGGAGAAGGGGGAGCAACTTCTCCTCAGCACCCCCCACAAGAAGCCTGGAGGGCAGCTCCCCCTGAGTGACAGGACCACTTTCTGGGGGTCCCTGGCTTCTAGGCCCTGTGAGGGGCTGAGGTCAAGGGAGGAGACGCCTGGGGTGAGCCGATGGGCACGTCCAAGCCTGTGGGCTGATCCCTGAGGTCCAGAGGACACTGTTGAAACCACCTGCTGAGAGCTGCTCCCAGTCCAATTCCCTGATGCCTTCCAGACCCTCAGAGGGCCATACAGCTTCAGAGAGGGTAAGACATTGGCCTCAGATACACAGCCAGCATGCGGCAGACCTACATTCAAACCCCGCGCCGTCTGATACCAAAGGTGATCTAACCCTCACAGCAGACATCCCCTCCTCAGGGCCTGGGCCCTTCCCATCCCCCGCCTTGTCTAGGAGATGGGTGCTGGCATCACACTCATTTTACAGATGTGGGGGTTGTGTCACTTGCTGTGGGTCACATTGCTTAAGTAACTGGCAGAGCCAGGACTTGAATACAGGTTGCTTGGTTGACAAGCCCAGCCTTGTCCACTTGCAAACTCTCCTCAATTTGATTCAACAAATGCACATTGAGCAATGGAGGTGCAGCAAGCCCTGGGCTGGGCACTCCAGACACTGGCCCAGCCAGTGAGGTCCAGGACATCAGACCCATTTAACAAAAATCCCAGTCAGCGAGCGGGGTCTCTGCCTGCACCTTCCCTCTCTGGGGCTGCCACGGCACCACACCACAAGCTGGGTGGCTTGGGACAGCAGCAGTTTATTATTTCCCAGCTCTGGGGGCCTCAAGTCTGAAATCAGGGTGTAGGCAGGGCCTCGCTCCCTCTGGAGGCTTGAGAGGAGAATCCTTTGACTGGAGGCTGCACCTGTCTGATATCTGCCTCCACAGCCCCATCACCTCCTCCTCTTGTCTGTTACTCTCCTTTGCCTCTTTATATAAAGATGCTTTTGATGGTGTTTACAGCCCATCCAGATAATTCCACATCATCTCACCTCAAAATCCCTAACTTAATCACATATGCCACCATGTAAGGTAATATTCACTGTTTTGCCATATAAAGTAATATTCACAGGTCCCAGAGCTTAGCATGTGAATGCATCATTTTTGGGGTCACCATTCAAGTTGGGAAAGGCCACCCCTTTCTCCAATGATGTGGGGTACCTGGGGAAGCTTATGATGGGTATATGGGGGCAGGGGGTTCAGAAGATATAGATTTACCTCAGAGGTGGTGGGGACAGGAGCCCAGGGCTACCTTAAAAGTAAGCCCTTACATGGGGCATGGTGGCTCACACCTGTAATCCCAGCATTTAGGGATGCAGAAGCAGGAGGGTAGCTTGAGCTCAGGAATTCAAGATCTGCCTGAGCCATATAGCGAGACCCCATTCTCCACAACAAGGAAAAAAAAAGACAACGAAAGTAAATCCTTAGAAGACAGTAGCGGGGGCTCAGGGGAGGGGTGGAGATGGGAGTCACCTGCCTTCTGCCCTTGGTGACAGGGGGCTGCAGGCTGTCCCTGTGTATGTGTGGACACCCCCAACCCCACCTCCCAGGCCCCCTACAACTAGTTATCCAGAGATAACTTTAAGAATGTAACCGATCATGTCATGTACCTACCCCAAGATCAAATTAAACCCATCAGGAGCTTATCAATGCTCTGCTTACCTGTGGCCACCTTGACCACCTGACCATGCTGGCCCAGCCCAGCCTGCCTTTCTGTCCTCTCTTCACTGCCCCTGACCCCTTTGTTCAGTTTCTAAACCAGGCTGTACTCTTGCCCTCCTCTGAGCCTTTGCCCATGCTGTTCCCTCCACCAAGCACACTTTTCCCAGACCTCACCCACCTCCCCATACTTTCCAGTCCTGACTCTGTATAAATGTCATGTCATCCATGAAGCCTTCATGATTAAAATTAAATAATTATTTGTGAAGCTACTTGTTGAATGTCTGTGTATTAGTTCGTTTTCATGCTGCTAACAAAGACATACCTGAGACTGGATAATTTATAAGGAAAGAGGTTTAAGGGACTGACAGTTCCACCTGGCTGGGGAGGCCTCACAATTATGGCAGAAGGCGAAGGAGGAGCAAAGGCACGTCTTACATGGTAGCAGGCAAGAGTGCATGTGCAGAGGAACTGCCTTTTATAAAACCATCGGATCTCATGAGACTTATTCACTATCACCAGAACAGTATGAGAGAAACTGCCCCCATGATTCAATTATCTCCTCCTGGCCCCACCCTGGACATGTGGGGATTATTACAATTCAAGGTAAGATTTGGGTGGGGACATAGCCAAACCATATCAGTCTGTTTCCCCTGTTAGACTCTAAGTCCCACAAGGGGAGAGATCCTCTCCACATTGTTAATTGCCCTATCCTTAGCACCAAGCACAGGGCCTGACACCTAGTAAGTGTATACAGTACATAGCTATCAAAGAAATGAAACGAATGCCAAGCCCAACTATCTGAGCTCTCTCTTCTTCAATGTTTCAGAAAAGCAGGGCATTCACTCGATCCCCCATTGGGTCAATCAATCAAATATTCATTCAACAAACATTTGTGGATGTCTGCTTTGTACGAAACCCTGTGCTGGGAGCTGGGGACACACTTCCTGTTCTTAGGACACTCACAGACTGGTGGAGGGGGCCAGACATGGGAACAAAAGCTGCTACAACCCACAAGCCTGGAGAGGGTGAGGAGCCTGAATGAGGTTTAGAGACAGTAGCTCCTCCATGGTTGGGAAGCAAGTGCAGGGAGGAGCCCGGTCTCTGCAAGGCTCGAGTCAGCAGATGTGAAGTCTGGAGCTCTGGAGGCCCCACGCATGGTCTGGAGGGCTGGGGCTGGGAGGGGTGGATGGAGGAAAGACCAGGGTTTTCCTGCAGAAAGTGGAAGTTGTGAAAGCTTCAGCAGGGTGCTAACCGATTGTTCACCTATCTGGATGAGAGGTGGGGAATGAGTTGCTCACACCACCAGACAAGAGGCGGTACATGGGGAGTGGACAGTGAGGGAGGATGTAGCTTGGTGATGGAGTGAGTGGCATTCAGTAAGCCTTCCCCTTCGCCCCCTGAAGGGTCACCGAAAATGAACCGACAAAAGGCACATTACCAGGGGAAAAAGGCATACAGATTTATTTAACATGCGTAGCATGAGACAATCACAGGAGAACCATTATCCAATAGCCCAGTGAGGTCCAGATGCTTATATGCCCTTCTTCATGAGAGAAGAGGGAATAGGGGGCATAGAAGTAAACGGTTTTTAGGGGGAATGAAATGAATGGACCCAGGAGGCAGACATTATCTTGTGAATGAATCTCTGGAAACTGAATGGAAGAGGAAAGCAAGCAATGGTTTGGGACAAAATTTGAAGTTCAGTTTGGGCTGTATATGTGGCGTTTAATTTTCAGTGGTTTTCTCTATGGTTGCAGTTTTAATCTTCTCTGGTTAATAAAATTTCAGAGAAGGGATGGAAGGCAATTGTGTTTCTCTTGGGGGGGTCCAGTTTCTGGAGAGATGGGGGAACTTCAGAGAATGGCTTTATCCTGGGCTTTGACAGCCAGGAAGGGCAGGGAAGGTAGAGAGAGCTCGAGGCTGCTTCTTCAGTTCAGCATGTGGAGGTGCCATATTTATTATTATTATTATTATTATTATTATTTTATTTTTTGAGACAGGGTTTCACTCTGTTGCTTGTGCTGGAGTGCAGTGGCACAATTTTGGCTCGCGGCAATCTCGACCTTTTGGGCTCAGGTGATCCTCCCACCTCAGCCTCCCAAGTAGCTGGGACTACAGGTGCGCACCACCATGCCTGGCTCATTTTTGTATCTTTTGTAGAGATGGGGTTTTGCCATGTTGCCCAGGCTGGTCTCAAACTCCTAAGCTCAAGCAATCCTCCCACCTCAGCCTCCCAAAGTGCTGGGATTACAGGCATGAGCCACTGTGCCCGGCCTCCTTGCTCCTCTTTTACAGAACTGTCTTGGCTTTCCTTGGCCATTTATTCTCCTATATGAACTTTATTTTATTTTATTTTATTTTTTGAGATAGAGTCTCACTGTGTCACCCAGGCTGGAGGGCAGTGGCACGATCTCAGCTCATT